>NC_069118.1:38820552-39420552 GCF_025612915.1 Magallana angulata | reverse complement strand
GCGTCGGGTGGAATTTGTGATTCAGATAATGCCATCTGAAATTAGGAAAGTACAATCAATTTAAAGGAAGTTAAGGCATTTATTTATTCATTAATTACCAACTTTTCTTTTCTGGCTAGGTATATATATACCTGGAGCTGAACAGAAATTTTATATATTTTATTTATAGCAAGGCACTTAATCATGCGTGGATCCAGAGGTTTTTTCTCTAGGGAAACGTCTCCTGCAATTTAGTTGCGTTTGACGGTTGCACAGTTAGTTTCTGACACAGGTCATTTGGTTTATAGTATACAATTATGTATTAATTAAATATACAATTGATTAAAAGTATACAATTTTGTAAAAAAAAAAAAAAAAATGGGCGAATATATCGGTCAATGAGGGCTAGTTCGAGAAAATGCATGTCCCTATGTTTGAAAAAGGCCGCTACTTTCGGTTCAGTAAATATTGTCCATTGTTGATCAAATTAATAATCGTAAACGAAATCCAATATTTAGGCAAGCGAATGTATGTGTACATATGTCAACGTTTTAACATCATTAGACATCAATAAACTTGTTGTAACTTACCGTGCCTATCAATGAGACCTTTAAGTTATTTCAGCCATAATCGGGTGGATGACGCCCTGATCATGAGATTGGAATGAGAGAATACGAGACTTGTGTAATTTACTTCCTGGTTGTATGACCTCTTACCTTGAATAAATAGTCATTTATTTGCATGAAAGGGACCCGGTGTCTTTGTGATATATGCGTGCTATAGATGTGTGTAAACAAAAGTGTAAATGTATGTGATGCAAGATTTAACAGTACACGCACGTAGCATGGGGGGCGGGATTACTTGTTTGCGTAGGAAAGATTTTTTGTTAACTTTCATACAAATAAATTAATTAACATGGAGTTTGCACCCCACTTTTCCTTTCCCGTGACCGTGTAAAAATTAGATTTGAAAAGGAAGTTAATAGTGTACCTTCACCTTCTAGCTATCAATTGAAAAACTCTAAATTGAACTTTTTCCGAAATGTGAATTATGGAAAATCATGACTACTTATAGATGAATGGCACATTAGCCTTCAATTTAAAGTTTCACATTAGAGATGCTCATTTCTCTTATTATAAAAATATTTTCTTGATAGATTAAAACTTGCAAACATTGTCAAATTTATCGTTTTAAATTGATAAAATGTTAACATTCATTAAAGCTTGAATACGTACATGTATTTAATTGGGAAGTTTAACATGAAAAATTACAACTGAAAAATAAGCATGTGCATTGTTCAGACAGTTATTAATGTTCATGTTTTGATTGGTCTACATGTAGATTTCATTATTAATTTATAATAACTGTGTTTATGAGAGAGAGAGAGAGAGAGAGAGAGACACAGAGAGAGAGAGATGTTAAATAATAATTTATTTTCATTAAAAAACTTTATTTTATATTCCTGTTTTTACAAGTTGTGTTGTGTTGTTTGAAGGAAAAGTTAACAGAAAAAACCCCGTGTGCAATAAACAGTCTGGATGAGGCTAAAGAGGGACAACTCCGCTTGTCCTTAAAACGCCGAGATGAACTATTTCTTTTGGAGATTTACTTTTCCCTGTTTGTACAACAGAATGAATGACTGGCAAGCTGTAAACATAGTCAATTTGAAAGCTGACTGAGATGCCACTTAATCTGGAATAAAAATCCACAAGTACCTAGATCCACCAACTATTCACAGAAATTTATATTCATAGTTGTAGGTTTTTTTAATATTATTATTTGGTAAGAATCAATTTAAATTGTCTCAGTAAATTTTATTCTGTGATCACACTTTCTGTGCTGGTGGTGTTAAATTTTTATAGAATAGTTACGAAGAATGCTGAAAACATCACACATTTTTCGATAAAAGCTTATTAATAATTATAACATGTTATAAGGAAAACACTTTGATCTTATTTTTGTTGACTGCTGTGACATATGCCTTTTTTTTTAGTAAGTTATTGAAATGTTGATTTGCTTTTAGTTATAACAAATGCAGATTTTTTTTATATACAAGTATCTCTCTCTCTCTCTCTCTTTCTACATGTCAATACATGTCAAAAAGAACTACATGCATGAATACTACACGTCAATCATCTAAATTCTTGCTTTATTTTCTTGTTTATTATGTTAATATATAGTGTATATTATTTAACATATGCTTATAAAAATTATGAACATTGCAGACAGTAATTTGTGTAAGCCTTCTGTCTTACGGATCCAACTGAGGATAAGCTCAAACTTAGTAATCACAAGTGCAGTATTTCTTTCTCAGGCGGTTTTATTAAAGCATGATCGTATAGTTATAACAAATAAAAGCAGCCCAAATCAAAGAGTCTAAGAATCTCTATAAGCGGAATCTCTAAATCTGTTTAACATCATTTTACATGGGTATATATAACATTTTACTTATGATGGACAGTTCTGACTAGTCCGGCCCATTTACGACGATCATAAGTGAACATTTAGTGTTCAAAATTAAGATTAATATAAGTAACAAAACTGTCAAAACTGCCAATCAGAGAGTACGGATGCAGGATTTTAGTCTCCGAGTCCTGAGTCTCGGAGTCCCCCACCTAGGTATGGCATCACTTACTCATAATACGTTCATTCATACATGGAATAAAAGGTTACCAAGATTAATATATAGAATACACAATACATGACTCAATATAGAGTACCAGAGCTATCGTTGCAGACACAGAATTGCCAAATATGACACTTGTTTTTAAACTCTCTATTATTATGCCCGTATTATTCACCTGATTTTATAACATCATTTAGGAATACAACGCAGTGCTACAAGATTCACAGAGTTCATTCTGTTAATTATCATTAACACCATTCAGTGCGCAGTACCTAGGTACACATAAATATCATAGTGACCAATATGTAATACTTTCAATTTAAGGTCATAGCATGGCTATCTGTTTACATTTGTGACAACATTTTATAGTTTTATTCTGTATATTGTACGTTATACAGTTTAAAGGTCAATATTTAGTAAATGAAAACCTACAGGTTCATAAAATTAAAATATAAATTCTTTCAATGATGCTTCATAACAAAAGCTGTTTGAAAGGGTGAACCGGGGCTAAATGTTTCGTAAACACAATGAAAAATCATGTCTTAAACTGTCATTTTCCATGAAATATGAAGGAACTGAGGAACAGATTTCGGAGTTTTATCCATTTTTGACGAATAAAATATATCTACATGTAGAATACCTACAGTCTCCCCAAAACGGAATTAAACAAGCTCTTCATCTCCTCTTTAAAATGATATCAACTTCAATATAGATATCAGGATTAATTTTCCTATGCATTTAAATGGAATGTCAAGAAATTGTTTAATTTTCCACATAATTTCTATTAAGCCGTAAAATACGAGAAAAAGATTCTTAAAATCAATTATGACGTCATAATAGTTGTGCAAGATTAAAACAGAAAGCGCCCGTAGTCAAAGATACATGGTATCTGACTTTGGTGTTTATTTCACTTTATGAAGGAAATAATAAAATATACCAACCACAATTTCTGAGTTTTTAGTTAAAACATTTACCTGAATTTAGATTAAAGACATGTTGTAATTTTTTTGATGCCCAGAAGTTTTCAATATTTATGTTTAATTTAAATTTTAATATGCCAAGGTTGAGTGGTTGCATATTGTCAGTCTAACACCCCCCCCCCCCCTCAAAAAAAGGAAAAAAAGTAGTGACATTTGGCAGAAATATTTAATTGAAATTAGGCACACAAATGCATTAACATACAGGCATTACCCATGAGCAGATCTAGACTAGAAAGGTGTGGGGGGAGGGTCGGCAGGGTTTGTGTATGTCTTGACACCCTCCCCCTACACACACACACACACACACACACACACACACACACACACACACACACAGGCGCAGCACAGTTACCAAAAATAGGTCTCAACCTTTACCCCCCCCCCCCCCCCCCCTTTGCAAACAAAAGTATGCCTCGAGTTACCTTTGGGAAATATTCTGGATCTGCTCATGTAATCCACGTTGTTTATTTGGTTTTAAGAAAATTAGACAGAAAATCTATGTTTCATGTTTCGATTATGATGTCATTAAAATCATTGCACCTTTTGACTGTTTTTACAGACTGCATGAAATTAGATATACTTAGAGCGTAAATTGTATTTCAATGACTGATTTTATTAATGCTGTGCGTTAGGGACATGCATGGATTAAGTTGGATGTGGGGACCTTTCCTCCTCCCCATATAAATTAAAAATTTCCGAAATTGCCGAAAATTATACTTGACTTCTTGACACCCCTCCTGCAAAAAAAAATCGCCATCCCCCCCCCCCCCCCTGCGTTGACTATGTCCTAGATCTTTGCATGATAAAGGCAATGCAATCAATGCTATAGTCCAATCGTCACCGTTATTTTAGATTTCACAATAGGAATATATGCATTTTGAGGTCCATATTTGGCTTTTTTTATTGTGAAAATTGAAATATAATATTTAACATTCTAGAGTTCTGAATTAATATTTTTTAATATCAGAATTAAAAAAATACTACTTAATATATATTTAGTTGTATCTGTATCTAGATAGATAGTGGAATCTGGGCCCACTCACCCCCTTCAAGAAATTTCAAACACAGGGGAGTCGTCGGAAGGTATTTCATATTGGGGCGGCGAATTTGATGGATAAAGGAGGGTGGGGAGTTGAACCGGATCTGAATTGGCTTGAAGTAAAAATATTCTACGATATTTACAACTATTGTTAAATATATATTTTAGAATTATGATAATGCCATTTTTTTATGGCACTATATAAGAAACAAAGCAATTATGTTTACAGAGGCATATTCCATGTCCACTGAGGCTCAGTTCGTGCCTACAGAGGCACCGCACGTGTCCACAGAGGCATATATCACGCCCAACGACGCACATCACGCACTCACAAAAGAGGGACAACTGCGCCTACAGAGGCCGAGCACTTGCTCACAGGTGCCCACGACCTGTTCCAAGAGATTAAAACCGGGTACCTAGGGACACAGAACATGCCCCCGAAAATCAATACAGAGGCAACCGGATTTATACAAACAGATGCAACATGTGAACGTTTCGAGAAATCTTCAGAGCCCAAGGCAATTATAAGTTTATCATTTCGCTGAATTGTTAATTATTGATGTGTAATTATGAATTGTATTGTTCTTTATTATTTCTTTATTCCTCTACTAACTTCAATTCATATGTTATAAATTTCAACATACCAGAGATTTGGATATACCGGGTCCCTCGTTTACATCGACCATATGCATGATTTATTGTTATCAGATCCAAAAATAATTGTGTAAAGGTGGTTCTTACATTGAAAAATGAAATTCAATTTTACAAAAATCGAGCTGTTGATTTTTGGACATTATGCTGCGCTTTGTAAAATCTTTAATTATGCAATGAGAGAGAGAGAGAGTGAGAGAGAGAGAGAGAGAGAGAGAAAGAGAGAGAGAGAGAGAGAGAGAGAGAGAGAGAGAGAGAGAGTTGAACTAATATGGAAAAGTGCTCCTGTTTTTCTTTTAGATGAACAAATGTTCCATGATATCGATGATGGTAGACCATGAGAATGAGAAACGTGGAGACATTGAGGGAGAACTGGACCAGGTGGTATGGTCATAACTAATTTTAATCAGATTCATCAGATTAATTATATTTTCATGATGTCACTGATTCAATGTTTCGATTTTGTAGACATTCTCACCAATCTATACTTGTTATGAGTATCAAAACAAATTGGAACATTTAATAATTCAGTCTCGTGTTTTTCAGGCCATCTCCAGACTTTGTGCCGTGTCGGGGGAGATAATTCTTGGAGAGGGGGTACTGAATAAAAACTTGTCCAGTTGAAATATACATATTACAGATTAATCTAGTTGATTTAATATTATATATCAATATATTTCTATTTATGCACATTCTCTCTTTAGGCACGAGTTTTGTCAAAGCTGACTATAAGAACAGTTTTGGCTGAGGAGCGAATTACATTCGAGGTGATTATTTAAGAAATAAGGTATCATTTTTGGATGTATATCGGGATATAAATACGGGTTGGTTACGTGATTATTTAATAGCCATTGATTTTGGTCTTTCAATATAAATCAGTTAAAGTTTGAAAAATTGTCTTTTTTCTAAAATTTCTTTTTTAAAGATAATTTTTTGATATTATTTGGAATTGAGTTTGTTTTTAGTATAAAACTTAGGAAGAACTCCATTTGGTTAAAGTATCAATTTCAATCTAATTTAACATTATATGCTTATGATGATAAGGAACTATCTGCATTCCATGCATAAGCTATCGTTTATTGATTATCTTTATTCGTACATACACGTTTATAGTACAAATACAAAGACAAATTAAAATTAACAAAGTTAAGATCAAATGTCAAACAAGTGACATTTTTAACATACATTCCTCACTGTACGGGTGTTTACTATATGATAATATCTACCATTTGAAAATATGTATAGCTGCCAATAAAAATTGTTATTTGGCGTTAATCGATGTTAAAAAAACTTGAATAATGAAAGAATAAACTACTTTCGCATGTTGAAATAATTAAAACATATTTTGATTCAGTCCTACTAAGGAAATAAACTTAATTTATATACAAGTATTTTACAACAAATTTGAATCCTTTGCCATTTTACGCAAATAGGAAGTTGGATAAAAGTTGGAGATTCTCACAAAATACTACATATTTTTTAAATTTTTAATTATATTAAAATTAGCAATGGCACGGAAACAAAAAATGTTATAAGGGAAATATTTTCCCGCGTGAATATTCTGCTTTATTCGTTTACACTCAGATTCGATTTGCGAAAAATACAGATTACATGATAGTTAACACTCTAAAGACTTATTTGAATGACTCAAACTGTTGAAAACTTTTTCGATAAGAACATGCAATATCTAATTTATCAGCGTCTTAAGTGGTTTTAAAATCTTATTAAAAATGTTATCTTAAGTCAAGACAGTTCAATTAGGGAGTAAGGAACAAACATATTGTCAATTCTAGAATAATTTTCCCTAAAACCACTCTGATTTTCCCTGATAAGATAAACATTATCAGCAAAAGTAGTTAACCTTCTAAACAATACAGAAGTACAAGTTGCTGTCCTTAAAAAAAGGACTACAATACGTGGACCATTTGCATGAGTTTTCAACGAAAACGTTAAAGCCTTAAGATTGTTAGAGATTCCACCGACTCTAGCCCCCTGCTTGTAACCACTAAATTTGTACGTTGTATAACGTATACATGTATGTGTAGCCCTGACTTTTTATCTCAGAATTTAAAGGGTTCATACTTCTAAAATAATTATGATCTATCTATTAATGAAGTTTGCATGTATAGTATCAGGCATTCGGTGAATTCTACTATTTGCGCACACAATACGATTCGCACTACTTTGTTCACTATGCAGTGATAGCTTTGTGTAAATTTAAAATTTCATATTTTGATGCATTTTTCTTGAGATTTAAACTTTTATACAGTGACATAATTATTCAATCATACTTAAATGCTTTAAAAAAATTAATCGGGAAGTACTCTAGCCTCGCCTATTATAAAGTAAAGTTAAGTTACATGTGTATTCGGAAACAACCAAACATTGCAAATTATGCTATTTGATGCATAGATTGCAGTTTCGGCATAACTTATTTCATAATACTGACAGTTCATATCACATGCCGATCTTAAAAAGAATACTTTGTTTCTGTACTGTTTACCGATAACTTTACAATCATAGCGCCTATTACCTTTGAACTTATGTGTGTGCATATGGCACGGAATCCCGATCCCGATTCAGATAAACTGTGTTAGCCTGGTTCCCTGACCTACCCATTACGCACAGGAACCAGGCTAGCTCATGCGCAGGCTGAATTTGAATGCTGGAGAAAACGTACCCAGGAGAAAACGTACCCAGGAGAAAACGTACCCAATTTCTAGGGTACGTTTTCTCCAGGAGAAAACGTACCCGGGTACGTTTTCTCCTGGAGAAAACGTACCCTGTGAAAATAATAAATTGTATTTTTCATAAATATTCTTGGATGAAACAAAATAAAATATACAACAAACATTGTTCAAATGTTGCTGTTGTTTTTAAATACATAACACGTACATAAATTATTAAGATAATAATTTTGTTTAATTAGACAATAATTTGTTACATTCACATACACGAACATCGCCTGAGTCGGCAATTGATCCACAATAAAGGAAACCGTTAAATAATGAATTTTACTGCAATCTAATTTGGAGAACTAAATGATGAGTATCTCAAGAAGTCGATAGCGCGTTTTACATGTTTTATGTATATATAGGTTGTAAATAAACGAAAAAAATAATATGTCACCTATATTCAGAGTTTTTGTTTTCATTGCTGAAATGTCTCAAGAATTGACCATACTTTGAAAGTCTCAAAGGTTTATAGGAGATTACTTATAACGAACATTGAAATTCTATCAACTATTGAAAATTATTTATAAAACTAAGTTGAAATTTTTTAGCTCAAATCAAGTCCAAGTCTTTTAAATATTTGTTTGATTCATATATATGAAAAATACTACGAGATGAACTACAACACACTGAACAGTCAGTCTTAGTAAATATGTGATTTCCTGATCATAAATAAATAATCCCTATAAGTCTAGCCCCTACCCTCCCTCCCCCACTTTCAATTTGCTTCCGATGGCACTGACATGTATAATGTGTGGGGAGTGAATATTTCTACCTCCTTAGCGCGTGGAGGCAATGCATAACATTACATAATAATAACTGTTCAGGTATTTAATTGATTATCTCTATAATTAAAAGGCAATCAGGGGATCTCGCATAAAAATACTCAAATATGTAAGGCTTACGGTAAATGGAAATTGGAAAACTTAGAAGAAGTAGACAGATAACAATGTATGACAGGTCATTCGTACTAAAATAAATGAATACATTTCTATATATTTATGCATTAAAATATGCATAAAAGTAGCATTTGAAAACTATCTTATATGTCCAAACACTTTAAATATATAAAGTATTAAATTCATATATCTATAAAATTCATACTTTCCGGAATATTTAGTGTAAAATAGTATTTAAAAGTATTAAAAACTATTAAGTAGTATATTTATTATTTTCATAGGGTACGTTTTCTCCTGGAGAAAACGTACCCGGGTACGTTTTCTCCAGGAGAAAACGTACCCTAGAAATTGGGTACGTTTTCTCCTGGGTACGTTTTCTCCTGGGTACGTTTTCTCCTGATACCCTGAATTTTCCCCATAGCATCCGGTTTAACCTCGCTTATATATTTTCTGCGTGGACCTCAGGGTCCACGCAAAAAACCTTTCCAACACAGCTCAAATGAGTAATAGGTCGATAATTTTGTGGGTCGCTATAACTACCTTTTTTCTTATATGTTGGTTTTATGTTCCCGACCAGCCAGACTTCCGGAATAATACCAGTATCAAACACTAAATTAAAAAGTTTTACATATAATAGTATCATGATATTGATGGATGATTTAATATATTTATTAACAACAGTATCTAATTTTCTTCCTCTAAAACAATCAGCATTAAACCATAGTTTTGTATTGTTATTTCTAACTAAAGTTTTATTACGCGGTACAAATGTTCCAAACGTAGTCTTAGCTGAGTATAATAGTCGAGTCGCGTACTTTATTATCTATTGTCTGTTTAAGAAATAAAGTACGAGTTATCGTGAATGTTGCAGAATAACCTCCGAGGTCGAGAAATGTTGTTTTGAAATATAAAAGCCGAGACCGAGGAGGTTATCCTGCAACATTCACGATAACAAGAACTTTATTTCTATTCTACTAATAGTCCAGTATTTATACAGATCGTTTCTCCTATAGAGAGACGATCTAGGTCATTTTGACGGCTGTTCCGTGTAACCCCAATGGTTTTGTTAGTAATGTTTACATGTACATGCGTATCGATCAAAGGAATCACATGCAGACGACATAATTTTTCTTTGGATTTTTAATACTCTTCACTTATTTATAAAATATCTTTGAGTTATATTTCTAATATTTTAAGGGCATTTTAATACGATTATAACTACTACACGTTATATATTTTATGTAAAAACACGCAGTGAAAATGTGCTGGGGAGGTCCTAGGAACAGCCGCATTGATCTCTTAAAAATAAACATTTGAGGCAATTCACATCGTTTTGACTGGAACTAACACGTGAAATTGACATGATTTTAAAACTTTTTACGGTTTAAAGTTGTACTTTCATGGTCATTGCGAGACAAATAAGTATTTCTGATCTGATAATTTACTGATGACGTTCGTGGTATATTGGAGAATAATGTCCGCGGCATCTTTTTGATCTCGGCAATAACTGTAGTAGAATTAGTTCTTAATAAATTTAATGTATTTAAATTTTGGCAAAACTCGTTCGACTTGGTTGAATCCCATGATCTAATTCTTTCTGTAGGATATATCCTTATAATTTTCGTTATTTAACTGACAAGTCAATGGCATGTGGGTATCAGAGTACAAAGGGCATCTAATACTTCAAAATGCTTAACAAACTCAAAAAAATCTTCATTACAAATAAAATAGTCAACAACACTTGATCTTGTATTGGTGAAATTCCCACTATCTGCATCTCCGGGAACTCTTGCATTCATTATATGTAAACTATTTTTTTTACAAAAATTCAACAGCTGATTTCCCTCTTAAAATGTTATTTATCGAAATTTCTCCTATTAATATTAATGTTAAAGTATTCAACTTGATTACATTATTTAGGATATCACACTTTGTATCAATATCGTAAATGAGTTTGGCCCGCTTCTACTGTCTTTTTGCTGATTTATTGTAAGGATAGAATAATTTTCTCTTCTCTTCTCAGATACAAACGCAAATTAATATCTTAAAGGACATGTAACCGCCTGAAAAATCATGATATCATTTCAAATTGGTAGCATACATATATCCATCAGAAAAAAATCTGCAATAATCAGTGTCTAGAACATGTAATTTTGAATCAATTTCATTTGTCCCGATTTCCACTCAGCCACAAAGAGGTTGTCGTTAGTATCCACACATAAACCGTATGGACAACATATATCGCAGTTGTCAATGAAGCGGAGGAACTGTCCGTCCTGATCAAGGATATGGATACTGTGGTTGTTACAGTCAGCCGTCAGGATCCGACCCTGGCTGTCTGTAGTGATGCCATAAGGATTAAATGATCCGGTAGCAGTAGTGGATGGTCCATTGTATGAAAAGCGATATTTTCCCGACTCGGCTGACCACCACAACTGCACTGGCCCAACAGATAGAAACACAAATATCTTCGTTCCTATTTTCATTAATGTATTTTATGCCACCAGGTGAATACAGAGGGAGACTGTCAGTATCAAACTGGACATTTTGTTTCTCCTTTCCTTTTGTGCTACAGTAACGCACGACTTTTGATTTTCTGTTATTATCACTGTCCATGATTACCAGGAGGTCACCAGAGGAGGTAGTACAGACACCATGGGGTCTCCATTTTCTTAATTTTATCTCCTGCATCTGTTTTTCCTTCACTATGTTCAGAGTTTGATTAATGTAATCAGTATATGCTAGATAGCCTTTCTTTGTTATTGCAATGTCCTTTGGCTTATTCCCTGACTTCGTTTCTATTGACTTCACTAATTCTCCTTGAACATTGAAGACCTCATGATATGGTACAGTCGGTTCAAGCATATCTTTTACAACATACACCATAGCATAGCATAGCATTGAAATCTCATAGCATAGCATTGAAATCTCATAGCATAGCATACAATCTCATAGAATCGCATTCGTCATATCATACCATAGCATACCATATCATAGCAAACAACATTAATTTAACTCGGCTTTAAATGTTTTTATTTGAAAAAAATAAATGTTTACATGATAGATTTGTGGGAAACTTTGGCTTCTTATTATTTTACTTCAAAATGTGTGGAACTCTTCTGTGTATGGAGGCGTTTTTGTTCAAATCTCATAGCATACCATAGCATAGCATAGCATACCATATCATTAAGCCCTTCATTTCAATTTCTCATAGCATAGCATGCAAATCTCATAGCATACCATACAAATCTTATAGCATATCATTAAAATCGCATACCATAGCATGGCATTAAATTGTAAAAGATATGCATGAAATGACTGTAATTGCTGCAAGTCCAAACTTCTTGATCACTCTGACAACACACACTGTACAGCCGATTTATTTCTTCATGTTCAATTTTTATATCTCTGATTATTCGTGGTTTTTTTAGTTTCTGGTCTTTCATTTGGAGAAGCAAAAATTACTGCAAAACCATGTTCATCTGACAATAGGAGAGAACCAAACTGTTGATAGATATGTTCTTTTTCGATCTTTTGGGGCGTAAATATACCCCTTGGTTGGACCAATTTCTGTAAAGGGTGCATTTCTTTAAAATCACTATTCCGGGATTTATATGCAAAGGTAACACTTATATCATTGGACTCTAAAACTGTTTGGAGATCTGTTATAAACTGTGTGATTTCAGACATAATGCAAGTGATGCTAATTTCCTTTCCACATAAGACGGCCAAACTGTTGGATTTCATACTATTGACGTCTGTTGTAAGTTTTTTGATAATTGTATTTATTTCTCTGTGCCAATCATCTCCATGTTTCTTAATTTCTGTTCTCTGTTTCTCATAGTGTATTCTTATATCGTCTTTTTCCCTCTGGATTTTGGAAATAATGTCATGATATTGTGGATAGATTATTTTATCCAGTTCTTCTAAATCCCTTTGCAACATTTCTCTTTTCTTTCCGAAACTTTTTACAATGTCCATTTTTTTGTGCTGTTCATGTTCCCCAGAAGAAATACATTGCACACAAATAGGAATGTCGCATTGCTCACATTGTATTACGCATTGTTTTGATGAGTGTTTAGAACATGTAGGAGTAGATTCTCGTTTTTTCATTGGCAACACTTTATGATCTTTGGATTCATCTGAAAGATGATCCCCGACACAGGCTTTACACAAATGTATTTGACATATTTCACAGTGCAAAGAGATATGTGTCTCACAGATATGACACCGTAACACGCCCTGGGCACAACGTCGAGGATCCATGGTCAGACACCATAAATTTGGTTTGGCATTGTAGATATTCCTTTTTTCTAGAAATGAAAATAAAAATTGTAATGTTTGGTTTATTTGCAATGTTTTTATATATGTAAATAAAATATATTTATTACATGTAGTTACATACAATTGTATGCATAAAAATTTATTCCAAATTTATCAAAGGTTCATTGAATATTTTGCTTAGAAATGAGGCTAAACTAAAGTCAACCAAACAGCTATACATACATTACAATTGGTAAAATATAAAATTCAAGGCAAACTAATAGTAATTACTTCTAGATAACCGAAGCAAAACACCCTTAAACCCTAAACCGAGAACTCAGAAAATATGAATTGAGAACCATGTGTAACAAAGTTTTCATAGTACTACAATACCATTATTATCTATTGAACCATATAACCACATCATTTATAAGATATGTAGTGTACTTGTTGTATCAATATATAAAATGTAATAGTCAAAACTCAAACGACATCGATCTTTTTATCAATAATATATATCCTTACCGTCAGCTGTTTGTTCAGTAACCGATGTTATTTCCCTCTAGACTTATCATAGGCGTTTCACCTGCAGTTGTGATAAAATAAACCTTGGCCTGTTTCAGCAATTAGATATTTCACTTGTAATAAAAATGAAATACAGTCTAAAGACTTTCATTGATTTTGATGATAATGTAGGTTGCTGGAAGTAAAACATATGTCCTATGCAGTTAAATTATCCATGGTGCCACACATAATTTCCTGATTAATTTAGGAAACAATCTATGGGAAAATATAAATGTGCTTATACTGGTGCTTCAGATCCACTTTCGCTGGGGGTTTGAACTCAGGATCGTTGGAACTCACCCTCTTAGCAGTGAGCAGCCAGTGCGCTAACCACTTGTCGTCTAGGCTAGACAAATTCTTGCTTTTGTTGACAACCGAAACCTAGCGCACTGTACGGTTTTTTAATTGAGGTAAACTGCAGAAAAACGACAATCTGAGAGGACCGTGGCGATACAGACTACAGAGATATATACATGTACATAATATAAGTACAGACATTGCAATGACTCTAAATTTGACAATGATGTGTATCAAATAACGGACCGCCTCCTGGCGGCCCGTAATAACGGCACAGCATTAAAGTTATGATATCCTAACCGTAATCTTGATAGAGCAACATGATCTTGTCCTAATTATTGAACCGAAAGTAGTGACCAGTGGACAGGTGGTCCTAGGACGTCGGTTTGACGTCGGCTGATCTGTCGCATAGAAAGACGTTACTTGTGATAACTATCGTATCTGCCCTCATGTTTATCAGGTAATGTAAAACCTAATATATACACAGGTACAGGTATTGTGTAACCTGATTTATTCACAGGTACAGGTAATGTATAACCTGTTGTAGACACAGGTAAATGTAGCAATGTGTGCTATATCTGGGCAGAACTTCTTTGATCTGATAACATTTTTAAACTTTCTCCTTACTATTAAACATCCTTTATGTAAGCCATTGACCTCAACCATGTAGATTTAAGCCATTGTTCAAGTTCATCGGTTAAAAATAGTTAGGTTTAGTTAATGTTTATTGGGACCATGATTGTGTACAGAATTTTGTTAAAGTGACAAATGTCAGTAGTCGATACAATTAAAAGATAAAAGGGTTATCTATTTTTCAGCTACCTGTTATTTTGAACGAACACAATACCATACTTTTATCTTTTCTCTCTCTTTCTCGAAAAAAAAAATGAAATCTATTATCCTAATATGAGTCAATGCAAACAAGCCATCAATTTGAAAATTGACTTGATCATTATATTTTAATTCTGTTTTAGCTGCTTTTTGTGATAGAGAAACCCAGACAGTTCTATCAAAAAGAATACATTGTCAAATACAGTGAGGACACCAGTAGTCTGCTAAAAGAATCAGAAGATGCTGACCATTCTCTCACCAGAGGTCGTGCTACACAAGCTTCGTTTGTGTAAGCGAAGCTTGTGTAGCATTTGTAACAGAATGGATGCAGACGGTAAGCAAATCCGTCATTTTCTTTTTTAAGAAACAAATCAGATTCTTGAGATGCTGTAAAGTTAACCCGATCTTTAGTACACTTTTGTGTGATGCTTATCCGCAAGATGTGTGTGTTACCACTGCTCAGCTTGCGTATATCTATTGTTGCTAACAGTTGTTTCGTTATGTTTAAAAAATTATAAATTGATTACATGGACTTATACTAGCTTATTTGCCATTTTGGGTTCATCGCTTGGGGTTAGTTTTTAGCAATCTTTACTCGCCAAGGGTTTTTAATCCACTACTATTTTCTGTTTTACATTGAGAGAAAAGCAGATCAAAACCGCTGCTAGCAAAGAATGTTTAGTTGGCCATTTGAAAATAATGATAAATAAATAGCTGCTTTGCAAAAAATATAGTGCATAAATGTGCATGTACAGATTGTAGCTATAGGCTTTAATTAATCATCTCATAAAATAAAGAAGATATGTAACTCTATTACTAAATCAAATGTTCTTGCCAAATTGATGGGGTCGCATAAAATAGCAAATTAAAGACAAATGAATTAGGGAACTATTAATTGTTTACTGATTATTGACTGATGTTACATGTAGGTCATTTTTTAAGAACAACTTTTGATCTCGAACCTTTAATAAAACCCCTCAATTAATGCTGAGCTTTTCGTTGTTGTTTTTTTCTCCAGATAAGATAAAAGGAAGATTCACACTGAGAGAAAAGCTACTTCTTTTAAAATTAAGTCAATTGAAATAAAACATGTAGTTGCTACAGATACAAAGTCTTAGGACGAACATTAAACATCCAGGCAAGAGAGAGATGCATATGATGAGCAAGAAGGAATTTTAATATTTGAGTTATTTTTAAGACTGAATTATTATGTATATTACAAGATTTTTAGTGTATTACCACATGTAATAATCATTCATAAAATTATCTGTTTTAACATTAGGCGCTGGTGAAATACATGATACCTATGTGTATAGTGTACATTGCTGGAATACTTTATTAATCAGGGATAAGTTAGTACATGTGCATATACTTTCAAACTTCTTCACACTTGAAACCAATGAAAAATGTTTCTCATAAACCAGGTTTTTTACTATAAATGTTTAATGACAAGATGCATATTAGCAAAAGTGTTGTTTATGCACTTTCAGCCCCAATATGATTTTAAATGATTGACAAGTCTGTGGTGTGTATACATGTGTTTTAAACCATTTTGATGTTAATTATAATGATGGTACATGTAATTGATTTTTTTCAGTATGAACTTCTGTATTTTAATCACATTTGGCTCTCTGAAAAAGAACAGTATAGATGGTAAGTGCTTTGATTATCTCCAAAACTTTGGAATTTAATCTTCATTCGAGAAAAAACAGTAGCAGGTTAGCTTTTTATTTCTTTTTCCTAATGTTGACAGGTATCAAGTGAACTACCAATTAGGGGTGTTTATATCTAGTTAATCTGTCAATGTGTTCAAAAGCAACAACTGTGGACTCTTCCAGTTTTATATATATATATATATATATATATATATATATATATATATATATATATATATATATATATATATATATATATATATATATATATATATATATATATATATATATATAAAGAGAGAGAGAGAGAGAGAGAGAGAGAGAGAGAGCGCGCAGATGGGGTAGATGTAGAAAGAGAGGTACATGAAGAAAGAGAAAAGTAGGAAAGGAGCTCTAAAGAGACACACAAAAAGAAGACAATAGGAATGTAAGTAAGGCACCAAATAAGAAAAGACAAAAAGAGTGTAGGAAGGAGACAATTAATGTGATAAAACTAGGTCAGTTCGTCTTCTTTTCTTTGAAGATGGCACCAACGCTATTTTTTAATGCCTTTATATATGTCAATGACTTAATTATTTCCAGTTTAAGCTGCATGGTCCGATGTTTTTGCTATTACATTTATTAATAAATTTCCATTCAAACCAATTATCTTAGTTATAGTTATAGACTTTTGCCTACTTACACCAGCAGAATTGGTCTTTTTTCAAAGTAAATGAAATGAATTCTTTATAGTCATACAAAAAAAACCTGCATCATGGGAATGTTTAGAAAAGGGAACCATTTGGTTTTGTCCATCGAATGATTATGTTTATTCAACCGGCATGATATGCAGCGATTGTAAATATATGAAACTTCAGAAATTATAATGAACAAAATGTTCACAGGTTTGTTTTTTTTTTGGTTGTTGTTGGTTTTTTTTTTTGATTTGACAAAACATTATGACCTTAATTTATAGCGATGTCAAAGTCGTAATTTAAACATACATGTAGCCGCCTAAACTTCAGGGGCAAATTTTAATATGAGCGAAATAATGCAGTACATATTTAGCATAACCATTGTTTAAAAGCGGTCACAAAATTTGATATAAAATCGAACTAATCAGCGTTAAAAGGGAACACATCAACTTCATAAAATACCCATGTACTTCATCGGAGGCTAAAAAAACTGTGCTTATACATTAAGAGATAACAAACCAATTAGACTTTTAAATTCAATTTGGTTTTTTGCAGTGTGTTAATGTTGCAATACTCACAGCCCAATTCTTTCTGCGGTTCATCCCCAAAATCTGGATCATCTTCGCCCTTGTCCTGTTTGAGGGACTTTTGGGGGGAGCCGCCTTTGTCAATACGTTCTACAAGATCTCAGAGGATGTAAGTACATGTATATAGTACTTCTAAATGCTGGTCAACTTTATTATATGTATTTTTGATTAAAATTATATTGCGGATATAATTATTTTATTTGTGGTACTTTAGTGTCAAGATGCAATTTCAGTGGATCAGATATTAAGTGGTGCACATTGTTTAGAAGCATGTTCAAGAAAGAGACGACAAAATTAGATGTACATGTAATTGAAAGATCAAAACCAATGTTTTTTAATAAAGAAAAATTATGCATTATATTTATCTTCATAATGTAATTTTCCAATTAAACATTCTTCATAGTTTAAATGAGACATAATTTTGATTTATTCTATTTTCAAAGTAACACAAAGTTTGAGAATTATATGGCATATAAATTATGAACAAACAGCATTGAAAGTGCCTCAGTAAAATTGAACCAGTGTTTTTATGTTTTGAATGAATTAATAATAATTGAATAATTTATGCTAATAATGATATGTTTAATTTCATTTTGGGGTTTCTATTACAGATTGAGGCAGAATTCAAGGAATTTAGCCTGGCAGCTGCTACCATTGCTGACTCTGTGGGAATTTCTATCGCCGGTGCGATCTCCATTCCAGCTCATAACCGTATATGTTCACTCAATCTGAAAATGTGAATGTCTCCTGTATTGTGTGAAAATGATGACTGTATGGACATTCTCCAACGCTTTGTTAGTGCTAACCATAATTAATTTCTATAATATACTTAAAAGACAACACGTATTTTAATTTGATGGCATATAATTTTGTTCGAATGTCATGATAGCTGGTCTTGCCCTTCTCTCCTCCCTTCTATACCCTGAAAGGGATACTACATGCACTAATACATGCTGGAATTTTAAATCTTTTAGAAATGGTCTGTGATGAAATGTCAATATTTCTCTTAAATATAAAGGTTAAGTTGCTATGAATATCCAAAGGCTTGTGTGTGTGTGTTGCTAAAATGTATGAAATAATTTTGAATGATGATCATTTGTTAAATGGATATTTAATTTTGAAATATTTATGCAGCATGTAAGTTCCAAATGCGAAGTACATAATATTTGACTCTATATTAAGAAAGATAACTCTTTGACTAATTTATAGAGAATGTTTTAACATTGATGTGTGCAATTATCTGTGTAACAGATTTTAACTTCGTCTTAAATTGTCAGAATAAAACGTTTACTGTACATTCAAATGGATTATTAAATCCAACATGTTCATCAAATTTAGGTAGCAAGGTCTTGTATTTTTGAGAATAGAAAATTTAGTTATAAAATTATCATATATTGTTTGATATTTTCTTGTTCTGACTTAACAAACTCTGTTTTTTATTCTTAGTTCACCGCAAATTCCTTTAAAAAATGAATTAGTTAATTCTTACGTTGTTAATATACAAACCATGTACATGTACATGTAATACATGTGTACATGTGAACATGTGTACATGTGAAAATATTATGTGCAAAAACTCTTTTGTATTGAATTAAATTTATATTCATGTTCATGCTTAATTTATTTCCATAACAAGTGCCAAAAAATGCAAATCTAATACATTTATGATTTGTTTTTACTTCCAGATATTTTAAAGGGAGCCATCACGCCTCAGTATTAAACATATTTTGAATGTTTGATTTGATTTGAATAGTATGTACTAGTGCTTTTAATTAGTACACATATAAGAGCATCATATTCATTAAACATTTTTTAAATTAAAACATTAAAATGATGTTTTTTCGGTAGTTCATGAGAGTATGAAGGTACATGTAGCAAGCATTGCAGAAAAAATACATTAACTGTGTTAAATATTCCTTTGGGCTTCACAAGATTTGATCACGAGATCAACCAAGTTTATATCCCACTGAAGTTTATATTATAATAGTGTTTATTAAGTTTACCATCACACATTGTTATTTTACGCATAACTACAACGGTAAAGGTTTTTATCTATATTCTAAAAGAATGACTGCGTATTATTCACCTGACATAGCGCCTCGAGGATATTACTTCAATGCATGTATTTCGTATATGTGTTATTGCGGCTGGTTTGTCTGTATATATTGAGTTTTCTTCGCTTTATTTGTGTAACACTCGGCTACCTAAAGATTGTCTATGCTGTCCACATATTGGGAAAAAAACAAACCAAAATTTAAATATTATATATATATATATATATATATATATATATATATATATATATATATATATATATATATATATATATATATATATATATATATATTATATGATTTTTATTTCAAAGAAAGTATTCTGCAATCAAACAAATGTTATTAATACGAAATGCATTTGAAATTGTGGTCATCTGGCATTCGTGGCGTTACGGTACATCTAGTTTCCGTGTAAATACTTCTATTGAGTTCCTTGGAGATGATTAAATGGAATTTGAAGAAATATGAAGAAATCAAAGAATATGAAAATTATCCCATTTGTAAGGTGCTTTCAAACATAAGACCTTTAGTAAACAATTAAACGATATCATTGATGATTCGTTTGGGTTATGAGGTTACAATTGTAGCGATTATTGCAAAAACAATAATTATTACATCATCCGCCAACGCAAATGACAAGCTTAAGGGGGCGTTACGAAAAAACTTTTTTCATGACATTGAATTATCATATAAAATATTACAACTCTCTTCTCTCCCTCTCTATTTGTATGTCCCCCTCTCCCTCTCTCTCAATGTTTAAGTTCTATGGTGCTCGGAACTTCATGCAATAATCTTTTATAGTGTAATAATAATAATTTTATTCCCACTTAGGCAAGAATACTTGTGATACAAGAGATTTCCGATATTATTCAGATCATATTTGATTTTTTTTTATCAACAATTTTTAAAATTGACACCTTCTTTTTTCCAACAATTTCTTTAAAAATCTACAACTCTTAATATTCGACAGATTCCTTTAAAATTTTCACTAAGAGGTGTCAAACAAACATTATCTAAAGAATATCGGATTTATAAGAAAAAATTGGGTATTCACAATTGTCAAGAATTAAAATTTTTAAAAGCAGTGGGAAGGGGCTATATGTTAATAAACTAACGATTTAAATATTTGATAGATCTCTATTTAAAGATTCTGAATGTAACTAATTTGTACTGATCATTAAATATATGTGTAGGTCAGTTTTAAAAAGTTAATGTATCTTAATAAACCTATCGCACCAATTAAAATAACAATACCATAAACTACTAACTAAAAACGAAGAGTGTTAATACCTGTATATTTAATAGTTAACTCTTCAGCAATGAAATTATTCTGGATATTAACGAATTAACATACACATATTTACATGAATGGTTTGTAGTCCAACGTACACTGTAGATACCAGTCAGTGTACACGATCACTGTGTTGTTGTTACATTTTCTCACAACATACACATAGTACATACATGTAATTATTGTATGGATATATAATGTTCACTGTAGATACTTGTACACTTTCACTGTGTTGGTGTTACTTTGTCCCACCCAGAGATTGTTCTCATCATCCACACACACACTACGGATATACTTTACTCCTTGTTGTGATGTGAGTAGTAGAGACAAGAACTGACCGTCCTGATCCAAGAGATGAACTGTTTCACTGATAGTATCACACACCAGGATGTGACCGAGTACATCAGTACATATTCCATAGGGATAAAACCCTGACCTCTGACCTTTGTAGGAGAACCTGTGTTGTCTTGATTTATCCACCACCACTACAGCATCATTGTCATAGTCTGATACACAGACATCACCATTGATGTTTTCTGTAATGTGGCCTGGATTACTATACAGTTCCTGTCCTTTGTTGTCTCTCTGTATGTTCTGTATCTCTGTCCCTGCCTTGTTGTACCTGGTGACTTTAGCCTCTCAATCTGTATACATCCCCACCAGCAAGTCCCCGTTGATGTGGGAGGAGTGTATACTGAGTGGTCTCCAGTCTCCTGTTTTAATGAATTCAGTGATTGTATTATCCGGTGTTATCATAAAGATGGCTTTGTTGTTTATGTCTGTATAGATCAGATCCCTGTCCTGTGTGACTGTGTGGTAGCCTTGATATCCACCACTGGTTTGTATCTTCTGTAGCTGATTCCCCTGTAGATCTGTTTGGACAAGGTTACCATACATATCACTGACCCAGAGTCTGCCTGATTTACCCAGTGATATATGATATACACTGTCACCTGGTGCTGTGTACTCCCTGACCTTGGTGACAGAGGAAGACAGAGACAGTGTTTGTTTCACGTCAGATTTCTCTCTTTCTTGTTTCCTCTGTTTCCATGTAGGTTTCAACTGTGTTGAAGCGGTCTCTATGGGTTTTATTTTTCTGTTCACTGGTTTAATGTTAGGAACGGTTATTCTACCCAGTAGTTTGGCGACATCTTCTTTGCTGTATTGACCAGCAGTAAATACGGGTAGGACTGGTATGGGCCTTATGATCAGATATTCTGAATTGAGAGCAAGTATTAATTGTTCTATGTTTGAAGGGGATAGGTTACCATAAAATGTTTTGATTAAATCATTGAGATAGTTGATATAATCATCAATGTTTGGGTTTTGACTGTATAATGTTTCTAATAATGACTGTTCTATTTTGTTGACTTGTTCTATATTATCTGATGTGACTGTGTTTATCAGCTTTTTCAGAGCCTCAGCTTCAGCCTTTATTGATGTTTTTAAACCTTCCATGATCTTCTTTATTTCTTTGACATCACCAGCAATATCCTTTTTCAAATCTTGAGAAGTTGGTTCGAAATAATTTCTAATTTTGGCAATTTCTCTTGACATAGCAAAACCTTTTCATCAAAGACCATTTCTAGATCGGTAAACACATGACCGCGATGTTCTTTTGTGGTTGTACATTTGTAACAAAGTGGTATTTGACATTCCTCGCAGAGAATAACCATTTCTTTTGTGGGGTGGATCTTGCATTTCTCTACAGGAAGTTGTCGTTTGCGTTGTTTATAAGGGACCACTTCATGGTTCTTGGTTTTCTCATTTTTCTGATGTTCATCTCGGCATTGTTCACACATTGGTAGGTGACAGTCATTGCAGTAAAACTGGCAGTTCTTCTCACAGTTTTTAGTACCACACACCAAGTAATGCTGGGCGTCGGGTGGAATTTGTGATTCAGATAATGCCATCTGAAATTAGGAAAGTCCAAGCAATTTAAAGGAAGCTGTTACATTTATTTATTTATATATTACCAACTTTTCTTTTCTGGCTAGGTAAATATACATACAATGTATAGACCTGGTGCTGAGCAGAAATTTAATATATATCATTTAGCACGGCACTTCAGTAATCATGCGTGGATCTAGATTTTTTTTCTATGGAGGCGTCTCCTGCAATTGTGTTGCGTTTGACGGTTGGACGGTTAACTTTTGGCACAGGTCATTTGGTTTATAGTACATGTATACAATATATATTTTTTAAAAATACAATTGGTTGAAATTATATACACTTTTTGTTTAAAACCCCAAAAAAACTACAACAAAAAAAATATGTTTGAATGGATGAGATGCCAGTTCGAGAAATGCATGTCCCTATGTTTGAAAAAGGCCGCTACTTTCGGTTCGGTTAATAAGAATAGTACATATAAAATTGTCCATTGTTGATCAACTCAATAATCGTAAACGCAATCTATTATTTACGCAAGTGAATGAATACATATGCCCACATCATGAGATATCGATACACTTATTTAACTTACCGTGTATATCGATCTGACCTTTAAGTTATTTCAGCCATTATGACGTGAATGACAACCGTGAGACTCAAATGAGAGAATGCGAGACTTGTGTAATTTACTTCCTGGTTTAATGTTTAAATCTCTTGACCTCTTACCCTGAATAAACAGTCATTTATTTACATTAGAGACCCGGTGTCTTTGTGATATGGGTGCTGTAATATCAAAATATAGATGTGTGTAAACAAAAGGTTACAAATGTCATACAAGATTAAACAAAATAAAATTAATACTGAACTAGAATCTAGGTGATAAACACTGGCGTCGGAAGCAAACTGAAAGTGTGTGTGTGTGTGTGGGGGGGGGGGGGGGGGGGGGGTTGGGCTAGACTAATCGTCAGAAATATTGACAAGCAAAAAAAAAAAATGTAATTCCCAAAATCATGAAAATCCTAATCCGTGGGGGGTGGGGTATAGTTATAGTTCCATTCAAAGTAAATTTAGGAATAATTATGTTTCCTGCGAGAAAAATTGGGGGGGGGGGGCTGAACCTTCTATGATCCTAATGGTTTGGTCTAACTTTGCAAACAACTGGGGGGATGCTAAGCCCCCCTCCAGCCCCCAACCCCCCCCCCCCCCCCGTTTCCGACGCCTATGATAATAAAATAAATTCCATTCTGCATGCACAGATCAAAACAGAGGGTGGGGACTCTTATTGGATTATGTATAGAATATTTACTACACTGTGTATCTCTGTTATATAACATTTTCTATTGACTTTTAAATCTATGAGGAGGAATGCAGACACCTTTTTGACTCATTTTCCCGCTCCTTCTATGATATTGATGATTCGATCAATCATTTGATTTAAAAAGCTCACACGATCTTCACCTTCTATCACTAGAAAAAACCCAAAATTGAACTTTTTTCGAAATATGAATTATGAAAAATCATGACACCGATTTTATTCTTGTTGATTGAAGTTTGATGAACTTTTTAATAATATAAAGGCCTATTACAACTTCAGAAATATATAATCAAGGCATTATACACTTTAATTAAAGATAATGTTTTTTTATGGATTAAACACGCTGTCAGTGATTGTACATGTAAGTAGAGCATTATATACATATGTTTAATACTATAGGCTATGCCTGCATGCGCCGATCTAGTATGCCCTTGGACTCACCCTCTCCGGCAGCCGCAAATATCTTCCGGACCACCGCCCTCTCCTTTTGAAAAATATTCTGAATCCTTGCATGTGCCTATATTCTGAATCTTATTGAACTTTAAAAAAAAAAATACAGTATATCAAACGAGCACAATAAATCATTAGCTGTTAATGGCGAATTTCATCATTTTGTTTAACAAGTGTCGCTCTGGGAATCACCAAAAATTACGAATCATGAAAGAGGAGGGCGAACTGTTCCAGAAAATCGGGACAAGAAAATTACCGTCCCCTGAATACTAAAACATTTTCTTTTGTAAAAGTTTGACTCAATTTTGATGGTACCATTCTTGTTCTAGAATTTGACTAGTCCTTTAGAATTTGTTGTTGACATGAATGTCTGAATCGTCTCAATTTTGACTACTTGCTCATAGATGAATGGCACATTAACCTTCAATTTAAAGTTTCACATTTCAGATGCACATTTCTTGTATTATAAACATATTTTCTTGATAGATTAAAACTTGCAAACATTTTCAAATTCGTCGTTTTAAATTGATAAAATTTGAACATTCATTAACGCTTGCAAACATATATGTATTTGGGAAGTTAATCATGAAAAATTACAACTGAAAAGTAAGCATGTGCATTGTTCAGATAGTTATTAAGGTTCATGTTTTGATTGGTCTACATGTAGATTTCATTACTAATTTATAATAACTGTTTATGAGAAAGAGAAAGAAAGAGAGAGGGAGAGAGAGAGATATGTTAAATAATTTTTGGGCTTTTATTTTCATTAACAAACTTTATTTTATATTCCTGTTTTTACAAGATGGTATTGCGTCGTCTGAAGGAGTAGTTCACAGAAACAAACAGTCTGGGTGAGGCTAAAGAGGAAAAACCCTGCTTGTCCTTAAAATGCTGAGATGAAATATTTCTGCTAGACATTTACTTTTGCCTGTTTGTACAACAGAGTGAATGATTGCATGGCCAGCTGTAAACATAGTCAACATGGAAGCTGGCTAAGATACCGCTAAATCTGTAGCAGAAATAGTTATTCTTTTATTTTTTTCCAGATTTCTATCAAAGAGACATATATATTTATATTCTATGTACATGCTTGTTCAAATTATTCATTCATACAAAGGTAGATCAAATCTGTAATGGCACACAGAGATATAGTTTGATGAATAAAGGGAGGTAGGACTTGAAATTTAAAGGTTAGTGAAGCATTTGTCATTTCTTTAAGGGTTGATCGAATATTGAATGCGTTGGACGAGAAGTGGAAGATCAAAAATCCACAAGTACCTAGATCCACCAACTATTCATTATCTGTTAAAAATCAATTTAAATTGTCTCAGGAAATTTTACTCTGGGATCACACAGACTGTGCTGGTGGTTTAAATTTGTATAAAAAAGTTGCCAAGAATGCTTAACACATTACACATTTTTAGATAAAAGCTTAATTAGAAATTGCTAGTAGGAAAACGCCATGAACTTATTATTGTTGACTGCTCTGACACTCATATTTTTTATTTACTTATTGAAATGTTGATATGCTTTTAGTTATAACAAGAGAAGATTTTTTTACCTTATACAGTCATGTATTTCTCTCTTTCTACACATCAATCTGTGTCAAAAAGAATTTACATGCATGAATACTACACGTCAATCATCTAAAATCTTCCTTTAATTTTTTATTTACATTGTTAATATATACTGTATATTATTTAACATATGTATATGAAAATTATAAACATCGCAGACAATAATTTGTGTCAACATTTTATTGTTTTTTTCTGGATATTGTACGTCGTACAGTTCTAAGTGGCTATGATAAGTCAGATTAAGTCAGATTCAAACTAGTAAGAGATACATGAAATCTTACTTTAATGTCTATTTCACTTAATGAATGAAACAATAAAATATACCAAACACAATTATTGAGTTTTCAGTTCAAACGTTTTCAGGACCCTTAGATTAAGGATCGAAGACATGTAATTTAATTGATGTCCTTAATTTTTCAATATTAATGTCTAATTAAAACTTTGATAAGCTAAGGTTTCATGTTGTCATTTTATTAAATTGTTTTTAAAACACCCATCCCCCCATCCCCGCCCCCATCCCCCAAAAAGTAGCGAGAGTTAGCAGAAATATTTGATTGAAATTAGACACAAATGCATGAACATACAGTAATGTATTATACTACCTCATAACCCATAAGCGGATCTAAACTAGAAAGGTTGGGGTGGGGGGGGGGGAGGTCGGCAGGTTTTGCGTTTGTCTTGACCCCCTCCCCCAACTCACACACCAAAAATATGCCCCCTTCCTTTGCAAACAAAAGTATACCTCGAACCCCCCCTCCCCCCATTGGAAAATATTCTGGATCTGTGCATGCAATCCACTTTGTTTATTTGGTAATAAGACAAAAAAATCTATGGGATCCGGTGTTTCTATTATGATGTCATTAAAATCAATGCAGCTTTTGACTGTTTTTTTTACAGACTGCACGAAGTTAGATATACTTAGAGCGCACATTGTATTTCAAAGACTGATTTTATTAATGCTCTGCGTTAGGGTCATGCATGAATTATTTTGGATGTGGGGGCCCTTCCTCCTCCCCATATAAATTCAGATATTAAGATATTTCAATATTGCCGAAAATTAGCCTTGACTTGACACCCCTTCCTGCAAACACCCCCCCCCCCCCCCCCCGCGTTGACTTTATCCTAGATCCTTGCATGATAAAGGCAATGCTATAGCTCGATAGACTAGGTTACTAAGTATTTTAGATTTCACAATAGGAATATATGCATTTTGAGGTCCATATATATTTTTTTTTTATTGTGAAAATTAAAATATGATATTTTACATTCTAGAGTTCTGAATAGATATTTTTTAAAAATATAAATTAAAAAAAACTTACTTAATATATAAATTATTTAGTTATATCTGTATCTAGATAGAGAGAGGAATCCGGGCCCATCCACCTATTTCACGAAATTTCAAACACAGTGGCGTCGGAAATCGGAATGTATTTCATATTGGTGCGCCGAATTTGATGGATAAAAGAGAAGGGGGGGGGGGGGGTCAACCGGATCTGAATTGACTTGAAATGAAAATAGTTTACGATATTTCCAAATATTGTTATACATAAGCTTTAGAATTATGATGATTTTTTTGATGACACTCTATAAGTGTTTACAGAGGCATATTCCATGTCCACTGAGGCTCAGCTCGTGCCTACAGAGGCACAGCACGTGTCCAGAGGAGGAGCACATATCCTGCCCACAGACGCACATCATGAACTCACAGAAGAGGGACAATTGCTCCCACAAAGACTGACCACATGCCCACAGGTGCCAACGACCTGTTCCAAGAGATTAAAACAGAGTCCCTAGGGACACAGAACAAAAATACAAGCTGTTGGTTTTAGGGCATTATGCTGAGCTTTGTAAAATCTTTAATTATGCAACGAGAGAAAGAAAATAGAGAAGAGAGAGAGAGAGAGAGAGAGAGAAAGAGAGAAGAGAGAGAGAGAGAGAGAGAGAGAGAGAGAGAGAGTTAAACTAATTTGGAAAAGTGCTCCTGTTTTTCTTTTAGACAAACAAATGTTCCATGATATCGATAATTTAAGACCATGATAATGACGACAGTGATGACGACTAGGAAGAGCTGGACCAGGCGATATATTCATAACTAATTGTAATCAGATTCATCATATTAATTATATTTTCATCATGACATTGATTCAATATTTCGATTTTGTAGACATTCTTAGCAATCTGTATTTGTTATGAATATCAAAACAAATATGAACATTTGATAAGTCATAGTCACGTGGTTTACAGGCCCTGCCGTGTCGGGGGAGATACTTCTTTGAGAAGAGGTACCGAATAAACACGTGTCCACCTTTTGTTGAAATATACAGATTAATCTAGTTGATTTAATATTACATATCTGTTTATTTCTATATATGCATGCACACTCTCTTCTTAGGAACGAGCTTTGTCATAGCTGACCATCAAAACAGTTCTAGCTGAGGAGCGAATAACGTTAGAGGTGATTATACTTGTATGCATATATAAACCAACATCTTTCTGAAATAATCGTCTTGTTGTAAATTTCGAATTTACCAGTTGGGAGTAAATACAAAAATAACAATATCATGTTCATTTTGTATTTCCTTCCACCCGGTAAATCAAAAATATACAACATGACATAAATACTTACATGTAACAAATCGTTAAGGCCAGAGGGATGTCCAAGATGGCGATACAGTCTGCCTACTCAGCGGCCGTGGTTACTCCACTAAGGTCCTCAAAGAAAGTGAGAAGGAGCTTAAGCTCAACACAGGAATAAGTATTCTAACATTCAAATATATAGATCAAAGGTTCTACATGTAAAGCTCTATAGTTTAAGCTAAAACACGTACAAAAAGTTTCTTACTTTTATTCCCATGCTATAAGCTATAGTTTAGCTGCAGGTCTGTAGTTTCCCGATCTGAAAAAAAAATTCGGATGGAGGATCAGGTCGTCCACCCGAATTTTTCAGACCGGGATACACAGACCTGCAGTTATTTAAAAACTGTTGTGAAATCATATGCCAAAAGTTCATCAATATGTACAGGTATATTAGATGGCCGCATATATCAATGAATCAGATGCTAAAACCATGTGCAAGAAACGCGAATAAATAGCTTGAAACTTATAATTATATAACCATGCGTACACGTGTATTGTAATGAGAATAGAATCGATGGGTTACTAATATAATGAAAGCATAATTAATGTTACATTTTTAGCTTCTTAAAAACCGATTTGCTGAAGATAAATTCTTAACAGCTACACGTAGTATAACATTTTCCCTAACCCTAACCGTTTCCGTATCCTGTTTACGCAAAACATCTGCAGGTGACTTCTAGCTTAATTGCTGCTTTGGGTGCTGCAGGAGGAGAATTAAACTTTTAATTAATCATAAATAAAACACCTTAAACAATATTAATTCTTTCATTTTGTTCCTTGTTACTTGCTGATGAAAAAAAACCATGATACCGAATCAGACAGTCCTTTTGATTTTGAGGGAAATTTTTAATTTTAAGAATTGCAGCATAATTTCAATTTAGATTCATAATTTCAAGTTTGATCAAAACTATGCTTCTTGGCCGCTTACTGGTGGTTAAAGGGGTGCATGTGTATTGCACATTGTAGATTTTGTATCATTTGGCTTTTGGCTTTCATAAATCTACATGTACATGTTTATTTTAATTCAATTTACATTTTACCTCCAAAGGTTAGGCAATTAAAAAAAAAATAAGACCGCGGAACATTAACTGACAAGATTGGAAATATACAGCGGATGTCAATTTCACCTAGTACAGTCAAAACATTTGAAATGGGCGAGGCATATTGACGCGGACGTCTGAGAAAACATTGGGTTGAAAATGCAGCATTTCAATAAACCTCACCGTTAATTATACTTATCTATTGCATGCTTTGAAAATGTACGAGAAATCAAGGAGATTTAAATCTAATTTTAGCTCTATAACCAGGGAGTATATTACACAAGTCTCGTATTCTCTCGCTCCCTGGGTGTTAGATACATGTATGGTCAGTATAAACAGGGCAAGGTTCTTAGATATCGTCAGTATAGAGAAGACAAGGCTCTTAGGTACGGCCAGTATAGAGTAGACAAGCTAGGTTCTTAGATATGGTCAGTAAAAAATTATCGTTCTTAGATATGGTTAGTATTGAAAAGACAAGGTTCGTAGACATGGCCAGCTAAGACAAGACAAGGTTCTTAGATATAGCTTATATAAAGTATATAAGGTTCTTAGATCAATATGGTTAAAATGTAGTGTTGCACATTCTGGTACATTGAGACAACATAATATATCTTGAACTGTATAAAAAAAAAATACGTGCTTTTAAAATAGATTAAGAAATAATTGTTTTCTTATCATTCAATAATGTAGGAATTTGATTATCAAGCGTGCAAGGCGACCTATAGTCAATGAGGACTCGCTAAACTATGAAGGCGTAGTAGGCAACCAATCAGATCGAGGTTCTTATCAAGGTTCTTAAATCCAATAATACGTTACTATTATACTTCTGTACAGAACACAGGTGGTACATGTATGTAGACTGGTCCTCTGTCTCTATCGTACGAAAAAGATATCGTGCATATCATACAGGCATTGCAAGTCTAAAGTGGTAAGTTAATTAGAACAATTTTGTCTGAAATTGTGAGAAAACTAACTATCTAATATATCTCATGACGGTACAACATTTTACACATTCCTAACCGTAATCTAGATGATAAGTCAACAAGGGCTTGTCCTTATTATTGAACCGAAAGTAGTGACCATTTTTAGAGACGTGATAAAGTTATCTAGCTTTATTATTCCATTCCTTTTGCATTTTTAAAGATATGTGTTATTCTATAACAGTTTCTGGTGAAAGAAAAGTAAACGGCCAACATTTTTATTTACAAACTAGACTTTGACCCATGCGTGCACGGGTTGACATTACATATCGGACATTTACGAAATAGATACATCGACACACCATATTGTTGACATTTACATAACAAAGCTAGAAGCCTACAATAATGCTATGAAGTTCACTACACTTTCATTTGTTAGAATAATCTAACTGTCTCGTCTCGTGAATCCGGCCCTTACAACAGTTAGATTGCCTCCCATATATCCTTAATGTAGCAGAAAATTGCAAAATCGCTCCGAAACGATTTTTGAAAAAAATTAATGAAGTTGCATTCAAAATAACAGTCAAATTAATCGTAATAAACCTTTTTGAGACTGTAAATATCTTTCAAAATTTAATCCATATAATGGAAAAACTCAACACTTTTTTATTAAACGTACAGTCACGAATGTTCTTTACTCAGAGACAATACACGGAACGCATGCTATCGTAAAACTGGGTCCGTAGGAAAGAGCCTAAAGCCACGAAGGGTCAAAATCGGCCCAATATCCAAATTTAACAACATTACCAGGAAACAATCTCAGAACAATGTACTTCACAAAAATATAAGCATTGGCTTGGTTTGGTCCCTATCAATGGTGTAGGACGCATGGAAAGAGCATGTGTTTAACGTTGGTTTACAAACGCTTTATGACGTCATATTAAATACAATGGCATTAGCTTTTCATGAATAAATTCAAACTACTAAAATTATTTAAAATCAGTGCACAATTGCAATGTTAAGTTCTTTAACCCAAACACAAGAGTAAAACATTTACATTCATATACATTTCATGGATTATTTGAGCTTCAATTTTTTTTTTCATTGAAATTGATAGAGAATTTTGTTTAAAGTAAATATGATTATAGTAATTCGTCGTCTTATTTTATTTTTAAGTCAGCAAACAAGTGTTTAAACGTTCAAATCAAATTAAACCTTAATCCAAAAGCTGATAAGTACAATGTACATCAGATAATGCACGGACTTCCACGGAGCCTTTTTTCTAGCGATTGGGGGGAGGGGGATGCAAGAAAAGTTTTACGTGAGTTTCAGCAAAGCGTGTACACAACATGAGCAAAGCGTGTATCGGGTAAAACGGTTTTTTTCCATGCGGTTCCTCTTTTTAAAGCTGACATGTATTCATGAAAGCATTTGGTCGCCATATTAGTTTTGATCGCTTCTCTACTGCCACTAGGGTATATATACCAGTTGAGAAAGTTACGGTCGGATGCTTTCCGATCGAGGCAATCAGGTTGCACGGAATTCTAAATGCATGAACTACACATTGTAGTAAAAAGTTGTAATAAAGATTATAGAAAACAACAATACAAAATATATTTATTCTTTGAAAGGATTTCCGAGGTATCCGGATTAGTTTGCACAGACAGTGTTGCATTACTTCGCATGCACATCGAACACGTGTGTCGTTCATTTTAACGATAAAACATATTTTTGCATGAAATCAATTGCCATCACGAAGACAAAAGTAATTACAAAGTTGATAGGTATATTTCCTATTTTATAATTGCTCTCATAAGATATATGAACAGAATATATATAGCAAATTTCCTATGAAATTTTACAAGTATTTTTATTATCGTTTCCGAGTTCATTCATGAAAATTTCATATTGTGAAAACATAAACTAAAGATCCCGTTAGCGTGAATGTATTGCGCAAACGCAAGATTGTTAAATCCAAAAAATCCAGATGATTTCAGGGATTTTTTAAGGAAATTTCATTGATTATTAATGAGCAAAGCTTAATTGATAAAAATTAAAACAAATTGGCAATCTTCAAGTACAAATGATGTTTAATATATATATAAAACAAGAGACATTACTCTTCCGGTATTAAAGGCCGAAAATTCGAGTCTATCATTTTGATAGAGTAGTATTGATATTTGTATGACTTGAGTAATAAACGCTGTAATATGTTTCATTGTCTTGATAAGTTATAGTTGATTTGTAAAGGGAAACTATTTACCTTATTTAATTTTATATATACATACATTTTGTATATATCGGTATATTAAAATTTTCTAATTTCAGATGGCATTATCTGAATCCCCAATACCACCCGACGCTCAGCATTATTTGGTGTGTGGCACTGAAGACTGTAAGAAGAACTGCCAGTTTTACTGCAATGACTGTCACCAACCAGTGTGTGAACAATGCCGAGATAAACATCAGAAGAATAAGAAAACCGAAAAACACGAAGTGGTCCTTATAAACAACGCAAACGTCAAATTCCTTTAGAGAAATGCAAGATCCACCCAACAAAACACAAAGATCTTCTCTGTGAAGAATGCCAGATTCCCGTTTGTTCTAAACGCACAGCCACAAAAGAACATCGCGGCCATCTGTTTACTGATCTAGAAATTGTCTTTGCTGAAAAATGTTCGCTTTGTCACGTAGAAGTTGCCAAAATTCAAAGCTATTTTGAGCCTACTTCCCAAGATTTGAAAACGGAAATTGCTGAAGATGTCAAAGAAATAAAGAGGACAATTGAAGTCCCACCCTTATTTACTGCTGGTCAATACAACAAGAAAAATATCGCTAAACTGCTGGGTAGAATAACTGTTCCCGACACTAAACCACAGAACAGAAAAGTTAAACCCATGGAAACTGCCTCTACACAGTTGAAACCTACAGGGAAACAGAGAAAACAAGACAGAGAGAAATCTGAAGTGAAACAAACACTGCCTCTGTCTTCCTCCGTCACCAAGGTCAGGGAGTATACAGTACCAGGTGTTGGCAGTGTATCTCATATATCACTGGGTAAATCAGGCAGACTCTGGGTCAGTGATGGTAATGGTAACCTTGTCCAAACAGATCTACAGGGGAATCAGCTACAGAAGATAAAAACCAGTGGTAGAGATGAAGGCTACCACACAGTCACACAGGACGGGGATCTGATCTATACAGACAGATACAACAAAGTCATCAATAGGATAACTCCGGATAATATCATCACTGAATTAATTAAAACAGGAGACTGGGAACCACTCAGTATACACTCCTCCCACATCAACGGGGACATATTGGTGGGATGATAAAGGAGGGTACAGAGGGTTAAGTCACCAGGTACAACAAGACAGGGACAGAAATACAGAACATTGAGAGGGACAACAAAGGACAGGGACTGTATGGTTATCCACGCTACATCACAGAAAACATCAATGGTGATGTCTGTGTATCAGACAATAACAAACCTGCTGTAGTGGTGGTGGATAAATCAGGACAACACAGGTTCTCCTACACAGGTCAGGGGTCATGGTTTTGTCCCTATGGAATATGCACTGATGTACTCGGTCACATTCTGGTGTGTGAGAGTATATTTGGTAAAACAGTTCATCTCCTGAATCGGGAAGGTCAGTTCTTGTCTCTACTTCTCACATCACAACAAGGAGTAGAGTATCCCTGTAGTGTGTGTGTGGATGATAAGAACAATCTCTGGGTGGGACAATGTATTATTACCACAGTGACAGTGTACAAGTATCTACAGTGATCATTATATGTCCATACACTAATTAGGTACTGTGTGTGTGTTGTGAGACAATGTAACAACACTGTTATATACTGGTATATACAGTGTACATAGAAATACATGTAAACATTCATGTAGCCTGGTATGTTTATAATTTTGATTAATGAATCATATTCATTGCCAAACAATTGGTGAATAAATAAACATGTATTATTTTTCTTTTTATAGCTATTAGACACTTAATTTCTGATTGAATACTGACAATAGCTATCAAAAGGACTTGCGTAACATATGGTTTTACTAGTAAATGATGTCATCAAACTCTGAATGAAGTAAGGAGAATGTTTTCTGAATGATATTCTTAAAAGTGACATCTTTAAAAACAAATGTAAACACAGTATTGTTAGTAGGCGCTGATCATTAAAGATATTGATATACAATGTATATCATATTACTCTCTTTCCCCGGTTCTAATCTAATTTACGCAAGAGCTCCGTCGAAAAAGCCCGAGAAGTTGCGATTGGATTTCCATCTGAGCGAATTCTTTCTTAAAAGCTTTAACTACCCCTGTCGCCCTGATCTACGAGCCTTGTTGTCCAAGTACTGGGCCTGAATTAAAACCGTACCTTGAAAGAAATACAGACAATATTCAACATTCAGTGTTTCATTAATTGATGAATTTGATAGAAGATAAATATTTAGGGTCCTCCACACTTTTGGGAGAAGTCCTAAACATATATATTATAGTAACTGAAAGATATGGATTTTGAGTATATGTTCGACTTAAAAATGACAGAAAAAAATTCAAGTTTTCGTGGAAAATCAACGTTTAAAATATCACAGCTATTTAATAAAACAAAGTGAAACGTCCCTGCAGTATTCGGACTGGGGTCAGTAGATCAAAGCTACATCCATTCCACAACAGTGATAGACAGTAAAAATCGGCAATACAAACTGTGTCATAATGGGTTAACCATGCGCGGATACAGAACATTTTTCGGGGCGGGGGGTTCCGACGGTGATTTGAGTTTGGCGAGGGGGGGGGGGGGTGTCCAAGGCATATTTTTGGTAATTCTATAATGTAATTTAAAGAAATTTGAATTTTACAGGGGGAGGGACCCCGTGACCCACCCACATCCTTTCTAGATCCGCGCATGTTAACATCACCATGTTGTGACGCTCTGTCGTAGAACTCACGGAATGTCGAAGATTAAACACAGTATAAAGAATTGACATGAATGGTAGTAATCAATAATTCGTTTGATTCATAAACATGTGTAAATGAAATGACTCGTATTCTTATTTAAAATGCTCTGACACACAAACGCTCTCTCTCTCTCTCTCTCTCTCTCCCTCTCTCTCTCTCTCTCGTTGAGTTTGAACATGAAAAACAACTGAATCTTCTTATTATTTGCACTGTGAACTGCACAACTTATATACAACGAAATGTGAAAAATATTACACATGAAAAAAGTCCCAAGCCAAACTCATCGACATTTTAATTTGAAATATATTCTGATCAATTTATAAAAGAGAGTTTATAAAACAACATTATTACTCTAGACTTTTCAAACTGTATCACTTTGCTTTATCATCAATGTAGAAATACCGTCACTGTATGTCAATCATTTAAATTGTATTTTTTGTTTGGATAATAAATAATATTGGACATAAACTACATTTGTTTTTACCTAAAATGTTAAGTGTTTTCGGAACGCAGTGTTGTTCTGAAAAGTGGCGGATCCATCATTCTGAGGAACGTTAGGGCATAGAAAAATATTAAAAATTAGGGCCCAAAGCCTTGAATATAGTACTCTTGTTTTAACCGCACGGAACATGGAAATGAACTTCGTAAATTCGACCATGCATGATGATGCAAGCAATCTTTACATGATAATATCCGAGTAAAAGTATTTTCAATATCAAGTGGTAACTGAAGCTTCAGTACCACATCACGACCAAAGATAAAGAATGAATGATTGAATTATGTGTATTAATTAACCAGCTATTTATATTTTCCTATTTTAAACGTATTATATAAAATTTGATAACAATGAACATACAAACAAGCTACACTGTAAACAGGGGAATGTAAAATGATGGCATCCTCATCCTGCATGGGTGATACCCCTCTCCCCCCTTTGTAATGAATTATAATTACACATACAGATTGAGAAAAAAATAGATGCAATGACAATTGTAACAAAACCAATACCGTTGTAATTATGCATAAACGTAAAATAACTATACATGCATGGTTGGTAAATACCTATGCTTTGTGCCAAGTTGATTAACATTGACCCTTTGATAATGGAGAAGAAGATGGAAATGGGAAAAAAAGTTTACAACGACGACGACGACGACGACAGACAACGGAAAATTTTTAACCAGAAAAGCTTACTTAATTAAGCCTTTGTCTTAGGTGAGCTAACAAGGAGAACACTCGAACAAACTACATGTACTTAAACAATAAAGCGCTTTGTCTGGTGAATCTTGCGGGATATGAAGGTGGCGACATTGAAGAAAAATACATAACCCGCTTTGATTCGTCTTTTATGGGACTTTGTGCCTGACATCGTTCAGATTTTTCTTAGGTTTCTAAAGGTTTCGACTAATAGATAATCTTGTTACATGTAAAACTGGATAATGTAGATTTCATTTTTGTTAGCTTCTATATACATATAGAGCTGTGAATTAAAATTAATTTCCGTAAGAAATATAGGGAATTTAATGATACTTTAAAGTTAGTCGATGTGAATATAATTTAATAGTCATTGATGGAAAAATATATTCGTCATTATTTACACACTTTGTTTTTTGTTTTATTTTGCTCGTACGCGGAATCAACTTATATTTAATGCTTACTAAATTTGGTCTTTCAATATAAATCAGTTTAGGTTTGAAAAATTGTCTTTTTTGATATTGCATGGAATTGAGTTTTTTAAAGTATAAAACTTAAAAGGAACTTCTTTGGGTTCAAGTATCAATTTCAATCTAATTTGACATTATATGCATATGATGATAAAGAGCTCCATGCATTCCATTCATAAGCTATCGTTAATTGATTATCTTTATTCGTACATACAAGTTTACAGTACAAATACAAGGACAAATTAAAATTAACAAAGTTAAGATCAAATGTTATACAAGTGTCATTTTATAACATATATCCCTCACTGTATGGATGTTCAATACATTATAATATCTGCCTTTTGAAATTATGTACAGCTGCCAAAAATAATTGTTATTTGGCGTCAATCGATGTAAAAAAAAATTGAATAATGAAAGAATAAACAACTTTTGCACGTTGAAATAATTAATATAACTAGAGCAAAGCTCGTTGCAAAGCAACGAGTGGGTCTTCCGGTGGTGTCGAGAGTAAAGATAGAAGTTCCTGTAAGAAGCAGAGTTCTAAAACCAACTACAAAGAAAATTAAAAAAAATATTTTTAAAAAATCGAATAATTCTTAGTACGACTTAACAATGTCTGAATGATTTCAAGAACGAATTAACAAAAACCTTTTCAATTTCTAGAACGACTTAATAAAAAAAGTCCCGAATGTCTTCAAGTACGAATTTACAATTTCAGAATTATTTTAGGTACGAGATAATTTAACTTTTAACAAAACACTATTTTCTTAACCAAGAACGTGGAATCAAAATTTCCGAAAAACTCAATTTTTCAATCCCAATATTTTTGTAATGCATCGTCCGATTTTAAATCGGATTTCAGCTTTAAATATACTTAATAAAAGCTCCTTTGTTGCTTCATGATTAAAATCAAATTATTGGTCAGAAAAGAGTTATTATAAAAACACTTAGTAGCCCTTCTGGCCCCTAATTTGAGGGGTCAGCCCCTTTTTCTTGATATCAAATAAAAGGTCTCGCTAATATAAACATATTTTGTTCCACAAGTGTTCACGAATTGTAAACCGTTCTCGAGATATCTAAACAACTGTGTTTTAGGGGCCGACCCTTTAACCCCTTACCGGGGCCACTAACCACAAAATTTTGGTATCATATTGCTTAGAAAATTATTTTGAACAATTTTTGTTCTACATTGCTTTTCAAAATAGTTCTCCTTTTTCAGATATTAATGATCAAAGTTTTGAATTCTGGCCCCTTGAAACCCCTAATTACGTAATATATGACTTACGTATGGTACTGTATAGATAAACAGCTGTACAATGAACATTTTTGCTTCTATAATTAATAACAAATTATTTTTCAGTAAAGACTTATTGTAAGAAGACATTAGAGCCCTCTTGGCCCCTAATTTGAGGGGCCAGCCCCTTTTTCTTGATATCAAATGAAAGGTCTTGAAAATATAAACATATTTTGTTTTACAAGTGTTCACGAAATGTTAACGGTTCTTGAGATATCTGTACAAATGTGTTTTAGGGGCCGACCCTTTAACTCCTAAATGGGGTCATAAACAAAAACATTAAAGGTTGCATAATGAACAGAACATTATTTTGAGCAACTTTTGTGCTACATTGCTTTTAAAAATATTTATCCTTTTTCAGATATTAATGATCAAAGTTTTGAACTTCTGGCCCCTTGAAGCCCCTAATTACGTAACATATGGCTTTAATATGGTACTGTATAGATAAACAGCTGTACAATGAACATTTTTGCTTCTATAACTAATAACAAATTATTGTTCAGTAAAGAGTTATTGTAAGAAGAATTTAGAGCCCTCTTGGCCCCTAATTTGAGGGGTCAGCCCCTTTTTATTCATATCAAATGAAAGCCCTTGTAATTTGGAACAACTTTTGCATTACATGTTTTAACAAAATATGTACAAATCGAAAGGTATTACAGAAAATGTGCAAAAATTTCGTGAAAAAATTTGGTGCTAATTTTCAGGTTCAGGCGAGCTTCAAGGCCTTGAGCAATTTTCATAATTGGAAGCATGGGGGTACATCTACAGACATTCATCTACAATCCCTGAAAATTTTAAGCTTCTACCTTGATTAATTTCGGAGGAGATGCGTGGACAAAATGACCCTTAAAAATTTACGAAATCGTCTATATCTGAAACCGGAAGTGACGTCATCATTTGAAAATTGAATAATATGTAGCGACGACGGTGTTCTATCACTCCTGAAAATTTCGTACAAATCGGTTGAGTAGTTTTTGAGAAATGACGCTCCAAAAAAGTCAGAAAAAGAAAAAAAAGAATAACTAGAGCAAAGCTCGTTGCAAAGCAACGAGTGGGTCTTCCGTTAATGTCGGAAGTAAAGCTGGAAGTTCCTGTAAAAGCAGAGCTCTTAAACCAATAACAAGAGAACTTAAAATAAAAATGTGAAAAAAATCGAATATTCCTGGTACGACTTACCAAAATACGATTGATTTTAAGTACGACTTAACAAAAACCTTTCTGATTTTCAGAACGACTGAACAAAAAAAATCCGAATGTGTTCAGGTACGACTTAGCAATTATTTTTGGTGCGAGTTAATTTTACTTTGAACATTACGCTATTTTTTAAACCAAGGACGCGGAATCAAAATTTCCGGAAAAATCAATTTTTAAACCTTGATATCTCTGTAATGCATCGTCTGATTTTCAAACGGATTTCAGTTTCGTATTCAGCATGACCAACTCTACAAACCTCATAATTAATTGAAATTGAAACGAAAAATTCGAAAATTCGAAAATTTTAAAACACTTCCAGTTTGGACCGGAAGTGACGGAAACTTAATTCCAGCCTTATGTCTAAATAAAAACGATTAATGCTTCAACACAGAAAATCCCAAGTCTCTATCTTGAAGCGTTTTTGAAAAACGCCCTGGACAAAATCACTTTTTTGAAATTTAAAAATTGACGTAACGTAAAAACAAAAGTGACGTCGCAGTTAAAAATTTGACATCTTTGAGGCACAATAATGCCTAATAATCCCTGAAAGTTTCATGTATATCCGTTGAAAACTTTTTGAGATATTAAGCTTTAAAAAAGTCAGAAAAATAAAGAAAAAGAAAAAAAATAATAATAAAAAGAAACAATAGAATAACAAGAGGGTCTTCCGTTGGAAACGGAAGACCCTAACTAGATTCGATCTCGTTGCGAGCAACGAGTGGGTCTTCCGTCCAATTTTTGAAAAGATAAGATTAAACTTATCAATTCAAAGATAAAATCGTAGATCTAAGCGAAAAGAAAAAAAAAATTGCGGCACTCGAGGCTTGAACCCGGGTCGCCTGGGCCATGTCCACGACTATAACGACTGAGCTACTCGGACTCTCGCTTCAGGACTTTGACGCTTAATTTCTCGAGAATGCCTTGATCGATTTTAAAACTAATTACATATTCTTAATCAGTAAAAGGGTCACTATAAGGTGTAAAAATTTCAAAGAAAAATATTAAAAAAATAAAAAAGTCGAAAAATTCAATTTTTGAATTTTTTTTCCAAAAACGACAAAAAGTGACGGCGGACATTTTGGTGAGTGTGTTGCACCAGAAAAACGGTAGACCTATCTTCTCTGAAAATTTCAGCGCTCTATCTTCTCTCGTTTTTGAGAAACGTTGCCGACAAAATTGACTTTTTAAAATCGAAAACGGACGATAACTTCCGACCGGAAGTGTTTTTTTCAGAAATGGATGAAAAACAATAAACTTCAGATAAAAACACGTTAATCTTGAAAATTTGAATGAAATCTATCAAGCCATCTCTGAGAAATCGTCTGCACAAAATCGGTAAGAAAAAAAAAGAATAATAACTAGAGCAAAGCTCGTTGCAAAGCAACGATTGGGTCTTCCGTTAATGTCGGATGTAAAGCTGGAAGTTCCTGTAAGAAGCAGAGCTCCTAAACCAATAACAAAAGTAACTAAAATAAAAAGATGAAAACAATCGAATTATTCCTGGTATGACTTAACAATATCCGAATCATTTTAAGTACGACTTAACAAAAACCTTTCTGATTTCAAGAACGATTTAACAAAAAAATCCGAATGTGTTTAAGTACGACTTAGCAATTATTTTTGGTACGTGTTAATTTCACTTTAAACAAAACGCTATTATTTAAACCAAGGACGCGGAATCAAAATTTCCGGAAAAATCAATTTTTAAACCCCAATATCTCTGTAATGCATCGTCCGATTCAAAAACGGATTTCAGTTTTGAACTCAGCATGAAAATAACTGTAAGATACGTACGTAAAATTTTTAAAATTGAAAAACATGAAAATTCAAAAAAATTGGTTTTGCTTCCGGTTTCGACCGGAAGTGTCCGAATTGAATTTCCAGCCTTATGTCATAAGTAAAACGATTGTTCTATCTTCTCTGTAAATCTCATAGCTTTATCTTAAATCAAAAATGAGAAAAGCTCCGGACAGAATCACTTTTTAAAACGTGAAAAACGTCAATATCTGACGAAATTGATGACGTCATCTAATAATTTTTTCATATCATAAAGATCTTTTAGATACACATTACACCTGTAAATTTCAAAACAATCGATGCAAGCGTTTTTGAAATATTTGAGTTGGAAAAAAAATAAAAAGAATAATAAGAATAAGAATAAGAAAAAAAAGAAACCGTAGAAAAACAAAAGGGTCTTCCGTTGAAAACGGAAGACCCTAATAAGAACTAGAGCAAAGCTCGTTGCAAAGCAACGAGTGGGTCTTCCGTTAATGTCGGAAGTAAAGCTGGAAGTTCCTGTAAGAAGCAGAGCTCTTAAACCATTAACAAGAGTAACTAAAATAAAAAGATGATAAAATCGATTATTCCTGGTACGACTTAACAAAATACGAATGATTTTAGGTACGACTTAACAAAAACCTTTTCGATTTTAAGAACGACTTAACAAAAAAATCCAAATGTGTTCAAGTACGACTTACCAATTATTTTTGGTACGAGTTAACTTTACTTTGAACATTACGCTATTTCTTAAACCAAGGACGCAGAATCAAAGTTTCCGGAAAAATCAATTTTTAAACTCCGATATCTCTGAAATGCATCGTCCGATTTTCAAACGGATTTCAGTTGCGTATTCAGCATGACCAACTCTACAAACTTCGTAAACATTTGAAATTGAAACGAAAAATTCGAAAAATCGAAAATTTTAAAACACTTCCGGTTTGGACCGGAAGTGACGGAAACTAAAATCCAGCCTTATGTCCAAATAAAAACGATCAATGCTTCAACACAGAAAATTCCAAGTCTGTATCTTAAAGCGTTTTTGAAAAACGCCCTGGACAAAATCACTTTTTTAAAATTTACAAATTGACGTAACGTAAAAAGGAACGTGGCGTTGTAGTTGTAAATTTAACATCTTTGGGGCACAATAATGCTACATCATCCCTGAAAGTTTCATGTAAATACGTTGAAAACTTTTTGAGATATTAAGCTTTGAAAAAGTCAGAAAAATAAAGAAAAAGAAAAAAAATAATAATAAAAAGAAACAATAGAATAACAAGAGGGTCTTCCATTGGAAACGGAAGACCCTAACAAGAGTAAAGCTTGATGTTCCTGCAAGAAGCAGAGTGTTTAAATCAATAACGAGCAACTTAAAGTAAACGATAAAAATAAATACGAATTTTACTATGTACGACCTAACAAAAACCTTAACGATTCTAAGAACGACTTAACAAAAAAATAATTCCGAAGGTGTCAAAGTACTTAGCAAACTTCGAATTATTTTTGGTACGAGTTTGTACTTCACGCTATTTTTGAAACCAAAAACGCAGAATCAAAATTTCTGAAAAATCAATTTTTAAACCCCGATATCTGTTATGCATCGTCCGATTTAATAACGGATTTTAGTTTTGTACTCATCATGAAAATTACCGTAGGTTACATATCTTTAATTTTTAATATGAAAAACAATGAAAAACTAAAACAAGAGGCAAATGGGCCACATCGCTCACCTGAGGAACAATAGGTATGATAAAATCAGCTTAATGGAGTCACAATGCAAACTACCTGGACAATGTACAATACATGTAGATCCTGTATAAATAAAATTCATTTTCCCCCTAAATATTCTTATGTTTATAATCATTAGTTCCTTTTCTAAAATGATGATTTTATATTGATTTATAGTCATATCGCATGTTGAGTATTGCAGTTCTCAAAAAGATCCTTAACAATAGTTTACATATGGGATATAAACCTACATCAAACTCTGAACCTTCTTGTGAGGCCAAAGAACTGTCCTGGGGCCAACGTCTTAACAATTATAAAGAATCATCTGGCTGGTTAGTTTCTGAGAAGAAGATTTTTAAATCTTTACTCTATATATTCCTATGTTAAACTTTGACCCCCCCCCCCCCCCACCCATTGTGGCCCAAACCTATCCCCGGGGTCATGATTTTCACAACTTTGTATCTACACTACCTGAGGATGCTTCCACATAAGTTTCAGCTTTCCTGGCTGATTAGTTTCTGAGAAAAAGATTTTTAAAGATTTTCTCTATATATTCCTATGTAAAAATCAATTCCCCCATTGTGACCCCACCATACCACCTGGGACTATGATTTGAACAAACTTGAATCTACACTACCTGAGGATGCTTCCACTTTAATTTGTGCTTTTCTGGCCTAATAGTTTTTGAGAAGAAGATTTTCAAAGATTTTCTCTATATATTCCTATGTAAAACTTGATTTGATTTGAACATATTTTATTGTATACATATATAAAAGATACATATACAAATGGTTAGGACACAAGTTCTGACAACTTACTAGGTCTTTACCATGTAAAAGCTGAAACTATGTAAAACTTGATCCCCCTCTTATGGCCCCTCCCTACCCCCGGGGACCATGATTTGAACAAACTTGAATCTACACTACCTGAGGATGCCTCCACACAAGTTAAAGCTTTTCAGGCCGAATAGTTTTTGAGAAGAAGATTTTTGAAAAAAACCAACAAATTTTCAATAATTCTCAATTATCTCCCCTTCAAAGAGGGCGTGGCCCTTCATTTGAACAAACTTGAATCCCCTTCACCTAGTGGTGGTGCTTAGTGCAAAATTTGGTTGAAATCTGCCCAGTGGTTCTTGAAAAGAAGATGAAAATATGAAAAGTTTACAACAACGACAAATTGTGATCAGAAAAGCTCACTTGAGCCTTTGGCTCAGGTGAGCTAAAAACAAAATAAAAGAAACATAATTGCATACTTTTATTGAAAAACAAATTTTCACAGCTAACAATTGTAAATTACTTTAAACAGCCATAATTTTGTTTGTTATAATTTCTTATCAAACACAAACCACAACAAGGCATGATGCTTTCTTAAAGTTCCATTACAGTAACTGTTCATGAATTATCCGATTTAATTTTTACTGGTAAATAGTCTGTAGAACACATTAAGGAATATGCATGTGGGTAGAGATGACAGGTTAACCTCAAGAGCTGAAAAAAATCAACAGGTAAAAACCATGTGGCCACCAATAGCTGAAATTAAAAAAATCAATAAGCTGTGTTAATACATGTACCGGTACTAATAATAGCTGTGTTTACATTAACATATGTATAGTATTTCTGAAAAAAAATACACTGACCATGCCGTGTAATTAGTATGACATATCCCGATACGTGACATTAGATGGCACAGGACAGTTTTGTTGATACTTTCATTGTAGCCTGGGGACGTGTGTTTTCGGAACCCTGTAACTAGAATTTCCTCAGTTCCCATTCAGCACAAATACCTTTAATTCACTCTTTATAAGGCCAAACACCAATTTCTGAAGAAAATTACTAGTCAAAACCTGTAAAATTTTCTACATACTGGTTTTAATGAGATTTTGACCCTTCCATATTTTGCTAATTTTTCATGATTTTTCAGCTTTTTAGACCTCCCCCAGCCAATTCCCTGCAAAGGGTTGACCTTCCGTACCATGTGCATGTTGCACCATCACATGTCAGAAACTTACCGGTGTATAGTTTATAATGTCCCATCCACCTACTTTTCGTGTAATTTACCCTCCCGTCTGTAACTTGCATTTTCACTGTCTAAAGTCAACACAACAGTCATAGCCGCAGGTTTCACATTTTACTTCTGAATCTCATGTACCTAACATATGGAGCCTACATATTGAATATCAATTTCAACAAGAGACATCCCTCTAAGTAATGATAATCATTAAAAATCATTTCATGAAATTTAGCAACACTCATAAGCCTTTAAGTACAGCAACTCTCAATTTTACAAAAATATTGACGGGTACTTTATCCGAAACTGTCCCTTGCTACCTTTAACTTACACTAACATTCTCTGAAAAGTCATCTTGTCTTAAACTTACAAAGCTTATGCTATTCTGAGAAAAAGTATACCTCATTTTGCCAATTCCATTAAGGATTAAAAAAAATATGGCCATTTAAGTGAACCCAGCATTTCCACTTTCCTCTATTTAACAAAGATTCATAGGGCTCTACATAAATAAAGCATCTTTACCTCATCTTATAGAGGTCAACTATTTTTAACCTCCCTAAATAAGAAACCTTATTCAAAACTACATACATATACATGATATTATCATGACAAAAGTATCACATCACTTAGAAATACCCTTACATGTATACCCTCCCCCCATTTTTTGATTTTCCAAAGAAGCATTAATTTGAACACTTTAACCTTAATATTATGAAACTTGTGGCAATTCCCTTAAGTCATTTCTCACACATATTTAAAAACAACCATCACTGATATGGAAAATTGATCTTTTCTTGGTAAATGGATGTAATGTAACATTTTTTTTCACAAAAAGACATGCCGCCATACATGTGATTTCTTGTTTTCATGAAACAGTAAGCTTATAATCATATTTAGTGAATATCTTATTTATTCTTGTTTCTAGTCTCCTTTCAACTTTGCTAAAATAGTAAGACCTACCAGTGTGATGTCTGCTCTTAATTAAAATGAAATTCAAACACAACCGGGTACCTGGGGACGGATGAGAATTCCATGATAAATGTTCAAATTTTACATGTTTTCCTACATTTTTGATGCATATATACAATAAAAGGGTAAACATTTGTTGTTTCTTGATCATTTCGAGAGTAATTATTATAGCAGATGTTATTTCAAGGTCAAATGTACATTTACATATCCAACATGTAATGGTAATGGAGACAATTGGAAAGGGGGGGGGGGGGGGGCATGGCTTTTTGAATTCTGTAAATATATCTAAAATATCACTTTTGGATAGGAAGGAGCAAAAACTTGAGTTTTTTGACATATTGTATACTTTGATAACTGCATTTGTCTACATGTGAATTTTATTTGAAAGAAAAATATGCTGTTTTAAAAAAATTGAGTTATATAAGTCAGGTTGCTTAATGTTATTTCATGAAATCAGACAGCAAAATTGCTGCAAATTTATCATTTAAATAATTCAATTGATCAAAACTCTTTTACTGTGCAGTATTAATTCTTATCTCGGTAATTAACTTAAGCCTATTAATTGTCATCAGGATAGGAAATACCTACTTTCTAAGCCAATTTACTCTAGTGGTGGTCATTCTACACATTTAAAAGGCATTTACTTCCCGTGTATATTATAGCTAATAAATCATGTAATGACATATACAATGTATAACCAACAAAATCATCCATTTTCCCAAAATAGACTACTTTTGGTACAAAATCCATTCAAAATTACAGTTAAATGAGAAATCTGAAAATACCATGTAGTCTTGTTCAAAACTTACACTAACATTCTCTGAAAAGTCATCTTGTCTTCAACTTACAAAGCTTATGCTATTCTGAGAAAAAGTATACCTCATTATGCCAATTCCATTAAGGATTAAGAAAAATATGGCCATTTAAGTGAACCCAGCATTTCCACTTTCTTCTATTTAACACAGATTTATAGGGCTCTCCATAAATAAAGCATCTTTACCTAATCTTTTAGAGGTCAACTGTTGTTCAACCTCCCTAAATAAGAAACCTTATTCAAAACAACATACATATACATGATATTATCATGACAAAAGCATCACATCACTTAGAAATACCCTTACATGTATACCCTCCCCCTATTTTTTGATTTTCCTAAGAAGCATTAGTTTGAACACTTTAACCAAATATCATGAAATTTAAATGCTTCTATTCTGATCAATTGAATTTTTAACCAGCGTGAAATTAAAACCATCGCAATTGATACTTTAGTAAAAATCATGAAAATTTAACACGGTGGAATTAAAACGACTTACAGTATTTCATCCGAACAGCCTCAAAGTATAATTTTCTGCTATACCATTTTTTTTAAATGAATTCTACTGGGGTTTTTTTTTTGCAAATAAATTTAGCGAGGATTTTTTTCTCTTTTCTTATTAATGACAGGTTTTAAATACAATATTATGTTTAGTATGTATAAAATTCCATAAACAATTTTACAAAGCTTTGGATTTTAGTTGCACAATGAAAAAATGAGGGATTGCACGATAATACATGCTCATTTTGAAATTTAAAGCATTGTTGATTTCTTTTCCTAGATAGAGATATGCACAAAATGATGTTGCTCTGTGATGCTTAGCCAAGATTAAAAGCATGAGAGAGAGAAAGAGAGAGAGAGAGATCGAGATCTGAGGCACATGTAGTAAAAATTATTACATACATTTGTCTTACTGTAAAAACTGTTTACAATGTAGATGTGTTCTGCATGTAAAGTTTACCTAAAATGAATCAATAAAATTCAATATACCGGTATATAAAAGATAACCTAATCTCAAAGAATTTACAATGTTCTGTGAAATAATCAAATCTTGAGAAGAATGTTTTATAGATATCAGGGAACATTAACCTAAAATATTAACTTAAAGTTCTTTTCATCTTGCACTCTGATTTACATGCTCTTTCACAGGCGATAATCATGTATAACGGCGAGCCAGGCAAAAGTTCTAATTTTAATTAGACTGAATATTTTCCATGTCAAATATATTTATTTAATTAAGCACAAGCCTGTCTGAGTTCTTTAATTCATTAATTAAGTGGAGGTAATATGGTAAAGATCTGCTATTTTGAAATATTTAGGGTAAAGTTATCATCATGCAAACATGCACTCTATTTACAACATTCTACTCTTGTGTGCCTTTGGACCCCCACCCTTTTAATTGCACTGTTTTACAATGTGTGGTGTGTTGTTCAATACAAAATAAGACATACAGATACATAATAATAAATAGAAATTCAAACGAGTAGTGTGCAAAACATACACGTGAAAATACATTGGACAGATAATATCCCGAGATTTCTCTGACTCAAATGCCCGCTTTTTATATTGTTACGCACGTCAAAAGCGGAGGTTAGAGTAAGAGGAATGTCGGATTAGATTGAAAAGTGCACAAACACTTTGAAAAGAAAAAGTCAATACGACATATCCTGTATTGAAACATACCTTTATAATCTGTCATGCGTTAGTTGAGCTGAAATTTCCACTATCGCCGTCTTGCAGGCCATTCTTCTGACACACCGCTATCGGCTGTTGTTCGCAGTCAAAACATGGCGAGTTGACATGGTGAATCGTACGATAATTATTTCGATTAAAACTAATCAGACTAATTAAAACTAACAACGTAATTATCGACCGAATTAACGAAATTGTTTCAATAAACACTCTGATTAACTATATAAAAAAGGAGTTCGGTTTTATGACCTGTACGAAATCTTTTCAGCAGGAGTTACTTTAAGTGTGAATTTTGCACTATTTTCTAAACCAATAACGAGGAATCAACATTTCCGGAAAAACCAATATTTAAACCCCGATATCTCCGCAATGCAGTATTCGATTTTAAAACGAATTGAAGTTTTGTATTTAGCTTTGCAAACTATACAGTATGCTTATAATTTTATGTTTTTTACAAAGTTTTATGATCAGTACGAATTGTTACAGTAGAAGTTACTTTCAGTGTGAATTTTGCACTATTTTTGAAACCAAGAACGCGGCATCAAAATTTCCGGGAAAATCAGTTTTTAAACCCCGATATCTCTGTAATGCATCCTCTGAATTTTAAACAGTTTTCAGCATTAGACTCAGCTTGAAAAGCTCTACAAAATAGGTATACGTTTTTTGTTCGATCAAAAAATTCATTTTTTCAAAAAATTTGATTCGCTTCCAGTTTCGAACGCAAGTGACAGATTTTTATTATATAGCTTCATTACAGAGGTAAATTGACCAAATCATAACCATTGAAAATTTCAAGCCTCTATCCTAAAGCGTTTTTGAGAAAAGTCCCGGACAAAATGACTTTTTTAAAAATGACGTCACACCAAAACAGAAGTGACGTTGTCTTTAAGACTTTAACATCTTTGAGGGACGATAACTTGCTAAAATCTCTGGAAGTTTCATTGAAATCGGTTGAAAACTTTTTGAGTTATGAAGCAAAAAAGGAGTCAGAAAAAAAAGAAAAAGTATAATAATAATAAAAAGAAACCGAAGAAAAACAAAAGGGTCTTCCGTTGGAAAACGGAAGACCCTAATAAGAAAAGTGAAAAAGAAACAATAGAATAATAGAAGGGTCTTCCGCTGAAGACGGAAGACCCTAATAAGAATAAAGAAAAAGAAACCGTAGAATAACAAGAGGGTCTTCCGTTGGAAACGGAAGACCCTAAAAACATATTTTGATTCAGTCCTACTAAGGAAATAAACTTAATTTATATGCAAGTATTTTTACAACAAATTTGAATCCTTTGCCATTTTAGGCAAATAGGAAGTTGAATAAAGTTGGAGATGTTTCAAAAAATGTTTCATGCGCGAAAATTATGCGCGTACGGTTCGCTGTAGAATTCACGTTATTCCTATATAAAAGCAGTAAAATTTTCTTAAATTTTTTTAAAAAGACATTCAGTATAACAAAATAAATAGTGCCTGTTTGGGAGGATAACAGTTGAAATTGACACCCCTCGAAAACCATTGTCAACCTCCGCTTCACGTCGGTTGACAATGGTTTTCTCGGAGTGTCAATTTCGACTGTTACCCTTCCAAACAGGCACTATTTATATAATAGTACCCGCCTGGAAGATAATGATATCATTTTAAATGGGTAGCACAGACGTATCCATCAAAAATGTGTACTAATCAGTGTCTAAAACATGTAGTTTTGAATCAATTTGATTTTCCCAGATTTCCACTCAGCCACAAACAGTTTGTCGTTGGTGTCCACACATAAACCGAACGGACAACATATATCGCAGTTGTCAATGTAGCGGAGGAACTGTCCGTCCTGATCAAGGATATGGATACTGTGGTTGTTACAGTCAGCCGTCAGGATCCGACCCTGGCTGTCTGTAGTGATGCCGTAAGGACTAAATGATCAGGTGGCAGTAGTGGAGTGTCCATTGTATGTAAAGAGATATCTTCCTACCCGGCTTACCACTACTACTGCACCGGCCCAACAGAAAGACACACAGATATCTTCGTTCCTATTTTCATTAATGTATTTTATGCCACCAGGTGAATACAGAGGAAGACCGTTTGTATCAAACTGGACACTTTGTTTCTCCTTTCCTTTTGAGCCACAGTAACGCACGACTTTTGATTCTCTGTTATTATCACTGTCCATGATTACCAGGAGGTCACCAGAGGCAGTCTTACAGACACCATGGGGTCTCCATTTTCTTAATTTTATCTCCTGTATCTGTTTTTCTTTTACTATGTTCAGAGTTTGAACAATGTAATCAGTATATGCTAGATAGCCTTTCTTTGTTATTGCAATGTCATTTGGCTTATTCCCTGACTTGGTTTCGATTGACTTCACTAATTCTCCTTGAAGATTAAAGAGTCTCATGATATGGTCATCGCTGCAAGTCCAAACTTCATGATCACTCTGACAACACACACTGTACAGCCGATTTATTTCTTCATGTTCAGTTTTTATATCTCTGATTGTTCCTGGTTTTTCAGTTTCTAATCTTTCATTCGGATAAAAATCACGAGAAGCAAAATTTACTGCAAAACCATGTTCATCTGATAATAAGAGAGAACCAAACTGTTGATAGATATGTTCTTTTTCGATCTTTTGGGGCGTAAATATACCCCTTGGTGCAGCCGATTTTCGTAAAGGATGTATTTCTTTAAAATCACTATTCCGGGATTTATATGCAAAAGTAAAACTTACATCATTGGACTCTAAAACTGTTTGGAGATCTGTTATAAACTGTGTGATTTCAGACATTATGCAAGTGATGTTAATTTCCTCTCCACATAAGACGGCCAAACTGTTGGATTCCATACTATTGACGTCTGTTGTAAGTTTTTTGGTTATTGTATCTATTTCTCTGTGCCAATCATCTCCATGCTTCTTAATTTCTGTTCTCTGTTTCTCAAAGTGTAAATTTATATCGACTTTTTCTGTCTGGATTTTGAAAATAATGTCTTGATATTGTGGATAAATTATTTTCTTCAGTTCTTCTAGATCTCTTAGCAATACTTCTTTTTTCTTCTCGAAACTTTTCAAAATGTCCACTTTTTTATGCTGTTCATGTTCACCAGAAGAAATGCATTGCACACAAATAGGAATGTCGCATTGCTCACAGTAAATCACGCATTGTTTTAAGTGTTTAGAACATGTAAAAGTAGATTCTCGCCTTTTTATTGGCACCACTTTATGGACTTTTGATTCATCTGAAAGATGATCCCCAACACAGGCTTTACACAAATGTATTTGACAAATTTCACAGTGCAAAGAGGTATGTGTCTTACAGACATGACACCGTAACACGTCCTGGGCACAACGACGAGGATCCATGGTCAGACACCATAAATTTGGTTGGACATTGTAGATTTAACTTTTTTCTTAAAATTAAAATAAAAATTTTAATGTTTGGTTTCTCTGCAATGTACTTTTTTTATATATATATTTAAATACAATATATTGCTTACATGAAGTTACATAAATTGTTTTCATAAAAATCTATTCCGAAGTTATCAAAGGTTCATTGAATATTTTGCTTAGAAATGAAGCTCAAATAAAATCAACTAAACAGCTATACATACATTACAATTGGTGAAATATAAAATTCACGTCAAATTAATAGCAATTCCTTCTAAATAAGCGAAGCAAAACACCCTCAAGCCCTAAACTGAGAACTCAGAAAATATAAAGTGAGAACCACGTGTAACAAAGTTCTTATAGTACCACAATACCATTATTTTCTATTCAATCATATCACCATATCATTTATAAGCTATGTAGTGTACGTGTTGTATTAATATATAAAATTTAATAGTCAAAGCTTAAACAACATCGATCTTGTTATCAATAATATATATACTTACCGTCAGCTGTTTGTTCAATAAACGATGTTATTTCCCTCTAGACTTATTATAGGCGTTTCACCTGCAGTTGTGATAAAATAAACCTTGGCCTGTTTCAGCAATTAGATATTTTACTTGTAATGAAAATGAAATACAGTCTACAGGCTTTCATTGATTTTGATGATAATGTATGTTGCTGGAAGTAAAACATATAAACTATACAGTTAAATTATCCATGGTGCCACAAACAATTTCCCGATTAATTCAGGAAACAATCTATGGGAAAATATAAATTTGCTTATATTGGTGCTTCAGATCCACTTTCGCTGGTGTTTGAACTCAGGGTCGTTCGAACCCACCGTCTTAGCAGTGAGCAGCTAGTGCGCTAACCACTTGTCGTCTAGGCAAGACAAAATCTTGCTTTTGTTGACAACCGAAACCTAGCGCACTGTACGGTTTTTCAATTGAGGTAAAATGCAGAAAAACGACAATCTGAGAAGATCGTGGCGATACACACTGTAGAGATATATACATGTTCATATTTTAAGTACAAACATTGCAATGACTCTAAATTTGACAAAGATTCATAATTTAGATAGATCAATCATAAAAGATATTCGTCATTTTGGAGCTCCCTAGGTTTTGTTTGTCTTTTACAGAGAGATGTTCTCTTGCCTAAACCGAGAGTTACACACGTGTTGCTATTAAGCAAAGTGTGTGAATTGAAAAAACCCATCAAAGAGTCAGGGAAATTTCCGTGTGTTTCCTATATATATCTACATTGTTCCTAACAACTCTGCAGCTGGGTAGCGGTAAAATGTTTCGTTCTTTTAATTTTTAGCTATTATATGACATATTTATAGTAGTAACAAAGGAGGTTTTAATACATAGGTGTATCTTGAAAGCCATAACATACTGCAAAGTGTTATTTGTCGTACGCAAGTTTATGAATCAATTTAATTGCTTATTAAACGGATTTTCACATCCTCATTCGTTCAGGAAAATTTTTGTGACTCATTACCATGTGCTGAAAACTGCAAGTTTAAATTTTCTAAGTTGGTATGGTACACCTATTAATATTAATGATGTGGATAAAAGTACATTACATGATTTGATTGACCCTTTTCGGTATAAGGTCATGTACCCTTTCAATTGGGAATTTTTGATCGACAAATTGCTCTACTGGGAAAACAGTTTTATGATATATGACTCAACACAAGTTAGCAAAAAACCAAACATTATATACAGTTTTCCTGGTTTACATTTGCATATAACATGATTGCTCATTAAATTAATGTTTTCATCAATATATGCAATACTTAAAAGAACGCTAAGACATTTTGATTGATATCTGAAAGGGTGTGTTATTTAGCATAGTTACAAAATCAGCATTTAATCGTTCATATTGTATAACACAATAATACACATTGTTTGAGAATTTTTTCAACGGGGTTTAGGGAAAAAAACTGTCAATTTTTAATATGGAATAGGTCAAATCAAAGGACCCGCGTGCAATGGATATTATCCCCTGCATTATAATCAAATTACGTTCACCTGTTTAAAATTTTACACTATTTGCCCCTAAAATAATTTTTTAATTTAAGGAAAAAATGATATTTATAAAAATTCCAGCGGTGTTCAAAAACATAACTAACAGACGCATAGCTACGTTCAATCCCACTACGCCTCATGGCTAGGTAATCTATTTTCGCAAGATAAAGGTTATAAAATTAAACTTGATTTCATTGTTTATTCGATAAGAATTACGTCAAAAAAATAGAAGTCCCCCCAACAATTGTTCAAGTAGCGCAGCGGATTAATTATTTTAAAAATGTCAGCTGTCACAATTACTTTAAGACGTATATCTGGTTAAATATTGTAAAATTTGAAAAATTCTAAACCGGTAAAAGTATATCAATCATAGTGCACTCTAATTCACATTAATATCAACAGATGACCATACCACCTTGAGTTCTATTCTCAAATCGTATCTGAATAATGTAAGTGGTACACATGCCGGTACAAGTAGCATAGTCTATACAGATAGTGTGAGGAAAGTTTGATAAATGTTTTTGTGCCATAAGTTTGATTGTTTGATGGTAATCAGCAGGGTGGAAACATATAGTTCTGGATCTTTTTAACCACTCCCGATTTCCACTCAGCCACAAAAAGGTTGTCTTTTGTATCCAAACATAAACCGTATGGAAAACATAAACCGCAGTTGTCAATGTAGCGGAGGAACTGTCCGTCCTGATCAAGGATGTGGATACTGTGATTGTCACAGGATGCAAAACACAGTTTTATATGTAACGTTATAAGGACGTTTTCAGATGAGGGGCAAGCAAAACTGACCCCTAAAAAATTAATTGTAAAAACATGTTACATATATATCTATGTATCAATAGAAAGATAAAATCGTGAATTTTTTAAATATTTAAAAATAATGCACATATAACTTAATGCTAGAATTTATTTGGCTCTCAAAACATGCGGAAAATAGATAAAAGGATGCCTCTAAATGCAGTACACCCATGCATTTTAGGCTCCCTCTAAAAGCAGAATGCAACCAAATCAGCCATTTTAATTTCAGTACATTTTCAAGAACAAGTCCTTAAGCATCTTTTCATAGTATTTTCAGGGTACATTCGGCAGCTTTTTAAAGAGCTATGTTACCCGCTAAAAAAATCATGAAATTCTGCATGTGTAAAATCCGGATGTTTTTGGAGTTACCTCCCTTTATTTTAGAGTCTCACAAAATTAATTTTTAAAAATGTTCTACATACTTTTTTCATGTATTGGAAAGATAAGATAATCCACTATATTATGCAACTGAGAATTTAAACAATTAATTTTCATGTATACCGAGTAAAAATAGCAGGAAAATCCCTACCCATCATGCTTTTCCCCAGAGAAAAACCCCCTGGATTTTATACGAAACTGTGTTTAGCTACCTTAGCGGAAATAAAATATTTTTGTATGCCAATTTTTAATGCTTTGATAGAAAGAAGAGAATATTACAAACATGTTGGTGTACACAAAGTTGAATTTAGTGAAAAAATGGCCGAGATATTGCCATTTAGGTAGAATGTGTAAAATACAAAGATAGACCTTTCGAACACGACTGTGCAGTTCAAAATTCAAAGCTGACTTTCCACTTACTAACTCTGCTTATTTAGTGAATTGAACATAACCAATGGTACTGCGCTTTTGATACTGATATACACAAATTATTCATCAGAAAAAAAATGTGCTCTAATCAGTGTCTAGAACATGTAATTTTGAATCAATTTCATTGTTCCCGATTTCCACTCAGCCACAAACAGGTTGTCGTTGGTGTCCACACATAAACCGTATGAACAACATATATCGCAGTTGTCAATGAAGCGGAGGAACTGCCCGTCCTGATCAAGGATATGGATACTGTGGTTGTTACAGTCAGCCGTCAGGATCCGACCCTGGCTGTCTGTAGTGATGCCGTAAGGATTAAATGATCTGGTGGCAGTAGTGGATGGCCCATTGTATGTAAAGCGATATTTTCCTACTCGGCTGGCCACAACTACTGCACTGGCCCAACAGATAGATACACAGATATCTTCATTCCTATTTTCATTAATGTATTTTATGCCACCAGGTGAATACAGAGGGAGACCGTTAGTATCAAACTGGACACTTTGTTTCTCCTTTCCTTTTGAGCTACAGTAACGCACAACTTTTGATTCTCTGTTATTATCACTGTCCATGATTACCAGGAGGTCACCAGAGGCAGTCGTACAGACACCATGGGGTCTCCATTTCCTTAATTTTATCTCCTGTATCTTTTTTTCTTTTACTATGTTCAGAGTTTGATTAATGTAGTCAGTATATGCTAGATAGCCTTGTTTTGTTATTGCAATGTCCTTTGGTTTATTCCCTGACTTGGTTTCGATTGACTTCACTAATTCTCCTTGAAGGTTGAAGAGTCTCATGATATGGTCATCGCTACACGTCCACACTTCTTGATCACTCTGACAACACACACTGTACAGCCGATTTATTTCTTCATGTTCAGTTTTTATTTTTCTGATTATTCGTGGTTTTTCAGTTCCCGGTCTTTCATTCGGAGAAAAATCATGAGAAGCAAAAATTACTGCAAAACCATGTTCATCTGATAATAAGAGAGAACCAAACTGTTGATAGATATGTTCTTTTTCGATCTTTTGGGGCGTAAATATACCCCTTGGTGGAGCCGATTTCCATAAAGGATGCATTTCTTTAAAATCACTATTACGTGATTTATATGCAAAGGTAAAGCTTATGTCATTGGACTCTAAAACTGTTTGGAGATCTGTTATAAACTGTGTGATTTCAGACATTACGCAAGTGATGTTAATTTCCTCTCCACATAAGGCGGCCAAACTGTTGGATTCCATACTATTGACGTCTGTTGTAAGTTTTTTGGTTATTGTATCTATTTCTCTGTGCCAATCATCTCCATGCTTCTTAATTTCTGTTTTCTGTTTCTCAAAGTGTATACTTATATCGACTTTTTCCGTCTGGATTTTGGAAATAATTTCTTGATATTGTGGATAAATTATTTTTTCCAGTTCTTCTAAATCTCTTTGCAATACTTCTTTTTTCTTCTCAAAACTTTTCAAAATGTCCACTTTTCTATGCTGTTCATGTTCACCAGAAGAAATACATTGCACACAAATAGGAATGTCGCATTGCTCATAGTGAATCACGCATTGTTTTGAGTGTTTAGAATATGTAGGAGTGGATTCTCGTTTTTTTATTGGTACAACTTTATGGTCTTTTGATTCATCTAAAGATGATCCCCAACACACGCTTTACACAAATGAATTTGACAAATTTCACAGTGCAAAAAGGTATGTGTGTCACAGATGTGACACCGTAACACGTCCTGGGCACAACGTCGAGGATCCATGGTCAGACACCGTAAGTTTGGTTAGTCATTGTATTTTTTTCTAAAGATTAACAAAAAACAGTTAGTTACATAAAATTTTATATGGTCAGACACTGTAAGTTTGGTTGGGCATTGTGTGTTTTTTTTCTAAAAATAAACAAAAAACTAATGTTTGGTTTCTTTGCAATTTATATATATATACCACATTACCATTATTCTCTATTAAACATATCATTTATAAGGTATGTAGTGTACTTGTTGTATCAATATATAATATATCAATATATTAAATTTAATAGTCAAAGCTTAAACGGCATCGATCTTGTTATCAATAATATATATCCTTACCGTCAGCTGTTTGTTCAATAGCCGATGTTATTTCCATTTATACTTATTATAAGCGTTTCACCTGCAGTTGTGATAAAATAAACCTTGGCCTGATTCTGCAATTAGATATTTCAATTGTAATAAAAATCAAATACAGTCTAAAGGCTTTCATTGATTTTGATGATACATGTAGGTTGCTGGAAGTAAAACATATAATTATACTATGCAGTTAAATTATTCATGGTGCTACAAATAATCTCCTGATTAATTTGGGAAACGATCTATGGGGAAATATAAATGTTCTTATATTGGTGCTTCAGATCCAATTTCGCCGGGGTTTGAACTCAGAATTGTTGGAACCCATCCTCTTAGCTGTGAGCAGCCAGTGCGCTAACCACTTGTCGTCTAGGCAAGACAAAATCTTTCTTTTGTTGACAACCGAAACCTAGCGCACTGCAGGGTCTTTTCAATTGAGGTAAAATGCAGAAAAACGACAATCTGAGGGGATCGTGGCGATACACACTGTAGAGATATATACATATTATAAGTACAAACATTGCAATGAATATGAATTTGACAAAGATTCATAACTTAGATAGATCAATCACAAAGATATTCGTCTTTTTGGAGCTCCCTAGGTTTTGTTTGTCTTTTACAGAGAGATGTTATCTTGCCTAGACTGAGGTTACACACGTGTTGCTATTAAGCAAAGTGTGTGAATTGAAAAACCCATCAAAGAGTCAGGGAAATTTCCGTGTGTTTCCTATATCTGCATTGTTTCTAACAGTTCTGCAGCTGGGTAGCGGTAAAATGTTTCGTTCTTTTAATTTTTAGCTATTATATGACATATTTATAGTAGTAACAAAGTAGTTTTTAATACACATGTGTATCTTGAAAGCCATAACAGACTGCAAAGTGTTATTTGCCGTACGCAAGTTTATGAATCAATTTAATTGCTTATTAAACGGAGTTTCACATCCTCACTCGTTCGGGAAATTTTTTATGACGCATTATCATGTGCTTAAAACTGCAGGTTTAAATTTTCTAAGTTGGTATGGAACACCTTTCAATATTAATGATGTGGATAACAGTACATTACATGATTTGATTGACCCTTTTCGGTATAAGGTCATGTACCCTTTCAATTGGGAATTTTTGATCGACAAATTGCTCTACTGGGAAAACAGTTTTAAGATATGTGACTCAACACAATTTAGCAAAAAACCAAACATTATATACAGTTTTCTGGGTTTACATTTGCATATAACATGATTGCTCATTAAATTAATGTTTTTATCAATATATACAATACTTAACAGAACGCTAAGATATTTTGATTGATATCTCAAAGGGTGTGTTATTTAGCATAGTTACAAAATCAGCATTTTATCGTTCATGTTGTATAACACAATAATACACATTAAGTTTGAGATTTTTTTCAACGGGGTTTAGGAAAAAAAAGGTCAATTTTCAATGTGGAATATGTCATAGTACAGGACCCGCGTGCAATGGATATTATCCCCTGCATGGTAATCAAATTACGTTCACCTGTTTAGAATTTTACAATATTTGCCCCAAACATATATATATATATATATATTTAGATTTTATTAAAAGTATTATTTATAAAAATTCCAGCGGCATTCGAAACATAACTAACATATGCATAGCTACGCTCAATCCCAATGCGCTTCATGGCTAGGTAATCTATTTTCGAAAGAAAAAGGTTATAAAATTATATACTTTATTTTATTGTTTATTCGATAAGAAGTACGTCACAATATTAGTAGCCCCTTGACAATTGTACATGTAGCGCAGCGGGTTAATTATTTAAAAAATTTCAGCTGTCAAAAACTTTAAAACGTATATCTAGTTAAATATTGTAAGATTTGAAAAATTCTGAACTGGAAAAAGTATTTCAAATACAATGCACTCTAATTCACATTAATATCAACAGATGACTATAACACCTTGCGTTTTATTCTCAAATCTTATTTAAATAATGTAAGTGGTACACATGCCGGTACAAGTAGCATAGTCTATACATATAGTATGAGGAAAGTTTGATAAATGTTTTCTGTGCCATAAGTTTGATTGTTTGATGGTAATCAGCAGGGTGGAAACATATAGTTCTGGATCTTTTTAACAACTCCCGATTTCCATTCAGCCACAAAGAGGTTGTCTTTTGTGTCCAAACATAAACCGTATGGAAAACATAAACCGCAGTTGTCAATGTAGCGAAGGAACTGTCCGTCCTGATCAAGGATATGGATACTATGATTGTCACAGTCGGTCGTCAGGATCCGACACTGGCTGTCGTAGTGATGCCGTAAGGATTAAATGATCTGGTGGCAGTAGTGGATGGTCCATTGTATGTAAAGCGATATTTTCCTTCTCGGCTGACCACCACTACAGCACCGGCCCAACAGATAGATACACAGATATCTTCGTTCCTATTTTCATTAATGTGTTTTATGTCACCAGATGAATACAGAGGTTGACCGTTGGTATCAAACTGGTGACTTTGTTTCTCCTTTCCTTTTGAACAACAGTAACGCACGACTTTTGATTCTCTGTTATTATCACTGTCCATGATTACCAGGAGGTCACCAGAGGAGGTAGTACAGACACCATGGGGTCTCCATCTTCTTAATAGAATTTCTTTTATCCGAGGTTCTTTAACTATGTTAAGAGTACGATTACTGTCATCAATATAAGCTAGATAGCCTTTCTTTGTTATTGCAATGTCATTTGGCTTATTTCCTGACTTGGTTTCGATTGACTTCACTAATTCTCCTTGAAGATTGAAGAGTCTCATGAAATGGTCATCGCTACACGTCCACACTTCTTGATCACTCTGACAACACACACTGTACAACCGATTTATTTCTCCAAATTCCGTTTCTATATTTGTTATGACTCGTTTTGTTTTTGAAACTAGCATATCTTGGCAAGAAGACGGAGATGCTTGAACATTCATTGTACTTCCGTATTCATTTGACATTATCAAAGAACCAAACTGATGATAAATCTGTACTTTGTCGATTTTTTGAGGTTTGAAACTGGGTAAGGCAAATTTTTGAACAGATGGTAAGGTATTGAATTCAGCATTGCGGGATCCATAAGAAAAGATCAGACTTACATCATTTGATTCTAGAAGTGTTTTAAGATCAGCAATAATATGTGTAATCTCAGAAATTATGCGGTTGATATTATTTTCTTCTTTATGTAAGATAGCCAAATATTTAGACTTCATCTCATCAATGTCTGATGTCAATTGTTTGGTAATTGCATGTATTACTCTATGCCAATATCCTCCATGCTCTTTAACTTCAGTTCTTAATTTCTGGGATTGTTCATTCAGATCAGCTTTCTGAACTCGAAAGTAAGATGAAATATCTTGATATTGTGGAAAAATGGATTTCTCTAATACTTCTAGATCTCTTTGCAATACTTCTTTCTTCTTCTCGAAACTTTTCATAATGTCCACTTTTTTATGCTGTTCATGCTCACCAGAGGAAATACAATGCACACAAATAGGAATGTCGCATTGCTCACAGTAAATAATGCATTGTTTTGATGAATGTTTAAAACATGTAGGAGCAGATTCTCGTTTATTTATTGGCACCACTTTATGGTCTTTGGATTCATCTGAGAGATGGTCCCCCACACAGGCTTTACACAAATGTACTTGACAAAAGTCACAGTGCATAATGGGGACAAAGGCTTTACATAGATGACACCGCAAGACATATTGTTCACCAAGGCTGGGGTCCATGTCACAGCCTCTCTTTATTAAAAAAAGGTAGACATTTTTATATTAATTATTTATAATTTGCTACAATTTCACAATCATTTCGCCATTTTAAATTTTCTTAAAAATGAATGAAGCCTATGCGCATATATATATATATATATATATATATATATATATATATATATATATATATATATATATATATATATATATATATACACACCAAAGTTACTCGTTTTGTTTTCACAACACATATAAATGGATGCATTGGAATTGATAAAGCCAGAACTGTAACAAACTATAAGAATTGTTACTTTATTTTTTTTTTTTAGTTTAAATACACTTCTGTTACAGTTTTATTTTACTCTATTCACTATTTTTTTTTCCTTTGATTTATTATTGATCAATGATATATCTTTACTAGTAATGAATGTCTTCTGTCATCTTTAAATGAAAAAAAAAAATCAGTAACACTTTGTAAACTAGTTTTTACTGTATCTATTTCAGCACTGAATCCTTCCACTTGTTAATAACAGGAATAAACCAAATGAATGTCTTTCTTAAAGTGTAATCTGGAGGTTGAATGCCGAAAACGGAGCCAATAGACACATGACTTAAAAGCTATTTTTTTAGCAACAAATATTCTTGAAAAACAAAAACAATAGTTGATTGGCTAGTTCTTTGTGAAGAATAAGTAAATTAAATGTAAATACTATATACCTTGTCTGATTAATCTGTTCCGAAATAAAACGTACGTTACAAAATAACAAGTTAAATGTAGAATGGAAGATAGAGATGAGTTTACATATAATTATGTAACACTTCTCGGTTTTCAGATACTGAAACTAGCAACAAATCCTATGGCTATCACATGTGCATATATAGAAGTGGAGTTCCGTCATCTCATTTGCACAAAGTTGATACTTGTGTGCGCGTGGTCAGATACCAAATATAACAGATTTGCATCATTAAAATATGCGTTTACAGCCTAATATTGACATTATTCAGTAATTTTGTCTGTGATAACACTACAAATCGATTTTGTATTGTAAAGTCCAATAAATTCAAATGACGTGTTGTTGAGGCGGGGTTTTCACAACTACATGTAAAGAAATAAAATCACATAAAAATGTTAATATTGCAATATGTAATCATTATATAAATATAAGTTAAAGGGAACCATTCTTTGAATAATTGAGATGATAGTTTCGGTCGGAACTGATCAAATCTATCACAAATCTCTTCGGACTTCATTGGATTTGACCACGCCCCGACCAAAATGTTCACCTCATAATACTCGAAGAATGATAAAGTTTTTATTATTACATAAAAGCCCTTTCTTTTCTATTAAAGATAATATGTAATACATGTATAATTAGTACGAGGTGTATGCAATAACTTATGATGGTAACTTTAACTATATTTAATATCTAATCCGTTTTTAAATTAATCATTGTGCGTGTGTAGATTTTAATGTGTGATAAATAAGAACAGGAAGAGGTAACTCCGTTCATAGGGAAGAGCTTATATTTATATTTCATCATAATGAAAAATGATGCAATTATAAATATCTAACTCATATAAACATCTGATTTACATACAGCATTGAAAGTAAACACGCTAGTTGTCCAGCTGTAGAAATGCGGAAGAAAATTTAAGTCGCAATATTACCACTCACAAAATCAATTTTTTAAAATTAATTTCAAGCATTCTTAAAAAGCTCTGAATATTATGCAGCTGTTGGATTTAGCAGTTATGATTCAAAATACGTTGTTTTTGTGAATTTAATACTCTCTCTCTCTCTCTCTCTCTCTCTCTCTCTCAATGAAAGATTTACAGTATCATTAAATTAATATATATGCAGGAACTAAGCTTATTATAATTCATATTGCAAAACACCCCTTCCCCTGCTTATGCTACAAATCCTATAACACATCAATTGTGTTTATTCCAGGACTGTGTAAAAAAATCTTTTTAATCTTATTATATACAATACACAGAAATTAAAGTTTTGTTAATGCATACATTTGAATGGTATACCTAATCCAGCAGTGACGCCATTCACAGATGCGTAGCGGATTTAACCTTTTCTTGACTTTTGAACCGAAATAAATCTGAATTAAGCCAGAATTAAACAAAATTAGATTTAAACTTTTCAACCTGACTGAATCCAAAACTGAAAAAAGTATTCTATACAAAACAGGAGAAATGTAATTTTTTCACCATCATTTTTTTTTTCATTCTATTTTATATATGTATGTATTAGAATTATAAAATATTGAAAAGGTTGTTATGTTATTAGCTGGGTGGATTTTCTGTAAAGCACTAGGTGAACTTTTATGATTAATTATTTTCTAAGCTATAAAATCTCTAAATCGGCATCTATCCGGTTGATGTGAAGTTCATCGTTGAAATGAAGGTGTTGATTTTACTGGCCGGGATATGCACAGTTTGGGCATTCCCTTACAACTTCAAACGGGAACTTCTTGCAAAAGCAAAGGTTTGTATTATTGATAAATAAATGCAATACATGTACTTAATGCATACATTTTTTTTCGACATGTATGGTGTTAAAATTGTCAAAGCAAATTTCAAAGCTTATTGTATATTAATATTAAATAAACTGAATAAAATTTAATGATGTACATTTATATATAATGGCTTTCATTTTTTCGTGAACGAACTAAAGTTATTTTATTAAAGATATTGGCTTTGATTTTCATATTTTCATAAACGAACTAAAGTTAATTTAATGAAGAAAGTTTTGAACTTGTATATATTAAAAAGTCTGAATTTAATTGTGATATATTTGCATCTACCGAGTATGATTCCCTCCGTTTCTTACGAAAACTTAGTATAATAGTTTTAAATCAAAATTCATATCTTTATGCAAACTTTAACTGGGCTGAAAACTACTTGTCCCGTTTATCGATTGGTCGAAACCTACAGCGACCTCAGGAAAATCACGGACTGCGCGAAATAATCATGATGAAGGCAGACTTAAATTACCATAGGAGACGATTTGGCTCTTTTTTTTAGTTATCGTACTGATTTGAATTATCAGTAATTCAACCTACTTTTTACAATCACTTTATTAATTTCTTAAAAGAAGATGTAAATATTAACAAAACAAAAATGCTTTTTTTAATGATCCATGCGGGTTATGAAGGTAGGAATCATTGCAGAGAAAAATTGCCTCAATCGATAACGCGGGTTATGTTTGTTTTTTTTAAAGTACTATTTTGCTTTTTGAATATTTTTTTCTCATGACTATCCGTATTAAATACCTGATAATGGACTTAAGGTGTAATATCCCTCTGCTATTAATTTTGCCTTAAATTTTTTAAAAAAATTTCATATTGATTTTCATCAAAGTCAATATCAATCGATTCATATGAAACAAATCTTAAGTGATGAAGCGCTGCTAGGTTTTTCAAAAATTGATAAAATGTCTAATCATGATATGAAGAAAACTAGACATAGTGATTAGAAAAAACAAAATTTCACCATCGCAGCATAAAATTAAAAATCCAAAATGTATATGAAAATAATATATAGTTATATACATTTTCAATTCATATTACAAAACATATTGAAGCGCTGCATTTTAGTTTAGAATAGCACTTTGTTGTATAGGTTTGCAACAAAAATTGCTTCAATCAGCAAGAGTTATCTTTCTTTATCATAGACTATTGAAGGTTTTACATACATGTTTTACATACAGTGCAAGAAAAATTGCCACACTTTCTCATATTTCAGAAAAGGTTTTCTTTTTTAAATTTGGATAAGATAATAGTAAATGGATATATATATTTAAGAAATCCTAAAAATGTAAACCAGAGCATTTTGTAATGTAACACAAAAAGGGGATCAAGTGAATAATCTTCCAGTAATTGGTATGATATCAATACAGGGATATACTGTCTTGAATCAAATGAGCTGAGATATTAGGGTTTTTTTTCAATTTGTTTTCCCATATCTGCTCCCTCAGAATAGAAAAGCTTTATTCAATTTTAAACATTTGAAATGTAATAAGTTTTAATTAAACGATTTCAACTAAGTCTAGAATTTTTAATTGTCTTGGTCACATTTTTCCCAATTATAATTCATTCAGCTCTGTGAACGAGCTATAGATAGAGAAATAAAAATATTCAATCTAAATATTCTCTGGCCTAAAACATCAAACATGTACTGTACATGTACTGAACAAGTACATAAAATTAAGTTCTATTAAAAAAAAAAAATCCATCTGGAGGGGGGAGGGGAGAGGGGGAGGAATAGTCATGTAGATATTGCCTCATAAATACTTTATCAATATGATACATTTCTTGTAATATTTTGTAAAAGTTTTCTTTACTTTTTTGCCCCCCCCCTGCTTCAAAAGAGCCATGGGGTTCAGTTCTAATTTTCTTTTTCTATCTTTGAATTCAAATACGTGTATCGCCTTCCAACATAAATTGGGACCATGCACCACCTCCCTTGTTGTTACATGCATTAATAATTGTGAGTTAACAGAAACAAAGTGATATTATTTTCTACAGAAGTTATCTCTCTTATCAGAGGGACATTCCACCTTAAATTCATTTGAATATGAATTTATTGATTAAAGATTGCATGCAAGATTAAATTCTGTCGTAATTTCAGTTGTACAGTAATAATGTTAAAAACAACGTAAAGTCTATTCAATTTAATTTCATGTTATTTTATGTTTTATAAGATAATAAAGATAAGATGATGATAATCCAACCTTTAATTTATTCCTATGATATATTGCTTTAGATAGACGATGGTGAAAATAAAGAACCTTTGAGATGTCCCCCAGAATACACCGGACCGAATCCCTCCCCAGAATGTCCTCCTTCAAAGCAGACAAAACGCAGCGAGGACCAAGGTGAAGGGAGGGAAAGACCATCGCCACCACAGGAAAATGGACGGTGGCCAAATCAGATAAATAAACATCGCAGATACCAAGAAAGGCGACAAGAGAAACAAACTCCGTCGCCACAATGCCCACCGCCACCGCCACCCGGAGAGGAGAAGGACTATCCACCACCGCCACCAGGATGTAAACCGCCAAAGAAAGAAAACAAAGATGAAGAAAAACCACCACCGCCTCAAAATGAGGAACAGCGCAGATACAAAGAAAGGCGACAAGAGGAATCCGGGTGTCCACCGCCGCCACCACCTGGAGAGGAGAAGAAATATCCACCACCGCCACCAGGATGTAAACCGCCGAAGAAAGAGAATGAAGACGGAGAAAAACCACCACCGCCTCAAAAAGAAGAACAGCGCAGATTCCAAGGAAGGCGACAAGAGGAACCCAAGTGTCCACCGCCGCCACCACCTGGAGAAGAGAAAAAATATCCACCACCGCCACTAGGATGTAAACCGCCAAAGAAAGACAATGAAGATGGAGAAAAACCACCACCACCTGGAGAAACGGGAGACTATCCGACACCGCCACCAGGATCCAAGCCGCCCCCACCTCAGAAGCGTGTCTACGATTTTCTTCGGTCTCTAGAAAACATTCTCTCGGAAGAAGAATAGTTTGGATATCCGAGATATGCATGTAGGAAGAAAAAACGTTAAAAAAACCGATATTCCTTTATATTGAATGTGATTGACTCTTAATTACACTTTGTGTAACTATGTTTTTTTTCCATTACATTCTAGATACAATTTTTTTCCCAATAATACATTAATTTGTATATTATACTTAGATTTATAATGATATCTAAGTTGAATTTTAATTTGCATTAAATTTGTTTTATCTTAGGTATATAACAACCACACTGTGCATGTATTCACACATAATTGTGTTGAACATATTTTATTGATTAATCAATATGACTGGAAAAAAAGTAATTTAAGGAATAAATAATCTTTTTTGAGTAGTATGAGGTGAAGTGATATACTTTTGGTCGGGCGTGATTAAGGCCCAGACCGAAATCATTACCTCATAATATTCAAAGAAGGATTTCTTATTACTTATTTTAAAAAAAATTTCAGCAATTGTACAATTAAATATTAGAATATTAATTATGCAAACATAATGCTTTCGCCCAAAGAATTCGTCATTTGAATATATTGGACTGTACACTAAATAATATATAATTTTATATGTATTATAATTTGTATTCCGATGAGTTGTAAAGCTCAAGGATAATAAATTGAATCGATTCGTAGTGTTATCACAGACAAAGGCATTGGAAAATGTATGTTATTACTTACAGTCCCTATCACTTATAGTTACATGTAATTATTACAAACTGGCATACAACGTGACAGAATAAACTTAGATTTAAAAGAGCTGATAAATGTAGAATAAGGTTGACTAATTAAATCTGCAAGCTTCTTCTATATACATGACTTGTATAAGAAACTATTAAATTGATAAGGCATGCACGGATCCAGAATACTTTTCCGAGGGGGGGGGGGGGGGGGGGGGGGGGGTCCGAGGCATATTTGCGATAATTTTACGGTGTACTATGTAAATTTAATAAATGTTCATTTTCCCCCTCTAGATCCGCCCATGTAAGGTATCAATAAACGTTTACGTATTTAAAATAAGGAAAGGGAGCCGATCGACTTATGAACAATTTTTAATTGCATTATAATCCTTTTCAGAACGAGACGCAAATCGGAGCATCATTCGGTCTTTTCCGTCAAGTTGAGAAGAGTACTTGACGGAATAGGCCGAGTGATGATTTTTTTTACAAAACGCATGCAAGAGTTACTGTTCTTGCCTCATGTATGCAAGAGTGGCATCTGATCAAAATAAAATACAACAACATGTATACAGCTTGATATTAAAGGGGCATGGTCACGATTAAGCTCATTTTCAAGGTTTGATTTAAATAATATGTGTGTAATTCTGTTTACAGTACAGGCACGTAGCATCGTTTTTTAAAGGGGGGGGGGGGGGGGGGCAGACTCATCCAAAAAATCTCGAAAAGCAAAATAAAAAACGTTACTTTCAAAAATCCTGAAAATCCTAATCCATGGGGGGGGGGGGGGGATCCTGAAAATCCTAATCCATGGGGGGGGGGGGGGGGGGGGGTTCCTGAAAATCCTAATCCGTTGGGAGGGGGGGGGGGCAGCAAGTATTCCTTTAACTTCAATTTCACTGTTCATTTCCTTATTTTCAATTCAATTTTTTACATGGGGGGGGGGGGGGGGGGGACTCCATGTTCATTCAATTTTTTGTATGTAAATTTAAGAAAAATCTTTGCTGCGCAGAAAAGTGTGGACTTGCCCCCCCCCCCCCCCCCATGCTACGTACCTGTACAGTGTGTGTGGAAAGAAAGATGAATAACACTTTTTGTTTGAACACGATTTAGAAATTATAGATTGGAAATAACCATGCATTTCTCGCAAATTTACATAAGTTTTATATTTTGTTTTCGGGGTTTTTTCTATACCTTTCTAATTCTATAGATATATGAAGTTTTATGACAATTGTAAAGTATTTGTATTCGGGTGAGAACCACTATATAAAAAAAGACAGTAAATTTTGGGAACTTGTGTTCAAACCCAGTGTATATCATATATACAATAAAATATGTTCAAACCATGTGTAGTCCGAATTTTAGATCTACATATTTATTAAAATAATAAATGTAAAAAGAATTGTTTCCATTTTTCCCTCTCAAATCTGAATGTGGTATGAACAAAACTGTCAAATCATCGTCTGCAAATACATGTAAATATAATACGCATTCCATTAGCTTTTTTTCAAAATCCACCTTCTAACGCATTGTTCAATGTTGTCTACATTTACCGGTATATATTTCTGAGGGTTAATGTGCGTGGATTATTTCACTATTTGTCGAAACTTTATACACGTAGCTCAAATGACACCACGTACGGACTTCGCATGAACAGACGGCAATGATGCGGAAAATCACGACTGATTCCGATTATGTGGTACAAATCGACCGAAGTGTGCCGAGTGCCCGAGTATTAATAAAATTCTTTTCCACATCGTTACTAATTATGCAGTTTTCTAATCGAAGGTCATGTCGGAATTAAGAATGGTGGGGTTTTTTTTCGTGAAGGGGTGCGCAAGGGATATTTTGTCTGCTGGGGGTTGGAAGGGGTGTCGAGGCGTATAATCGGTAATTTGATTTGAAATTGATTTGTTATTAAAATTTTCAAGGGGTGCCGACCCCCTCCCCTTTCTGATCTACGCATGTATTTTTCAGGTTTTTAATGAGGAATTTTTTACACAATATACATATATATTGAAAGAGAAAATATATATTATGAAGAAAATCTTATATTAAAAGAGAAAGAGAAAAAAAACAAATTATTGCAAAAAAAATTACATGATTCTATTTAAATGTATCTCCTTACATTGCATGAAGAACTCGGAATAAGTAATAGGAAAATGTTTGTTTTTTTATTATTTATGGCAAAAAAATCCAATATTCTGAATTTGGTTGATGTACAATGTATGACATGTAGACTTTCAAGGTTCCTTAAATTATATTTTCCTCTTCCCATTCTCTGCATTTAACATTGCACTGTAAGACTGACACTTCCGCATCAATAGATTTGATACACGCATTACTAATTCTTAATTATTCATCCATGCATCCATGCTCATTAAAGGCACAGCTGTGGTGATTTTAAAGAGTTAAAAAAATAATACATAACCGCACAGGCAAAAAAAAAAATATCCCTTATTCTAAAAATTTCTTTTGATCTTATAAACCATTAAAAAATTATCATGGTTGAATTGCGTTATCGGATGCGGTAATTTTATGTATTGACTCAGAATTACATAAACACATTGACCTTGAATAAGGACTATCCCCCAAACACCACGCGAAATATTAGTGGCCTAACCATTGACTTATTAGCGCCGATGTGGTAATAGTCAGAACCATACTCCGTAAATCTTCGGAATGCTCGGCGGGCCGAGAGAACCGTTTGAAGTACATTTGTGTAGTTATTTAGAGTTTTTAAACCCAAGATCAACAATCTCTGTAGGTATTCTATGTAGAAAAATATTAGGGTACTAAGCCGGTAGATATTCTAGTTTATTTACTAATATTTTGATATGAGTCACGTTGAGTAGTAACCCTTGCCTTTGTTGGCGGTGTTTTAAGACAACTAAATAACCTAGTTTTAAATTCTGTTTTAAAAAAAATCAAATCTGTTTAAATCACTGTCATTCCGACCTTGTGGGTCTTCATTGCCGGAATGACCTGTAATGCCCTTAGGTAAATTTTTTGTCATTTCTTTCATTCTTTCCTTCTGTTATAATTCTTTCCTTCTGATTCGTTCTTTCTGTTTTTTTCTTTCTTTCTCTCCGCGATGAAACTATTTTCTGTCTAAAAAATTCGTTCTATTTTTTTTTTAGTTTTAGTTTTTTGGCATTCCTATTAATTCAAGCATATTCATTTGGGCCTAAAATAAAAATAAATTAAAAAGAATTTAAAGCATTTTAGTTCAATTTGTTGAAAGCAAGGATCAACAAAAGAGATTTTTCGTAAAATGTCTAAACATATGACAAACAAGACACATTTATTTCTAGTACTACTCTAGTATATCTTTTTCTTAATTCTTTTTTTAATTCAATTGTTGTCTTAAGTGAATTACGCAATGTATACAGGCTAATTAAAATCGGACAGTTACTGATATAGAAAGATGCCATTGTCTGCATATCTATATTTCGTCAATGTCATGGAATCGGCGTCTTCAAAATATCCATAAGATTGTATAAATTTTTGATTTATTTCATTGAATTAAAAACATTGCAAGACAATCGCATTGAAATTGAATTATAACATCACTTTATTAACTTCGTCAGTTTATTAATTAACTTCTCTGATAAATAACTCATTGTCTGCTCATCAAAGATTTGAAATCGCCGTCAAAGTTGTTTCGATAAAAATATGTTATGTGATTGACAAAACGATTCTTTGAAGTAGATCACTGAGACCTTGAATGTTTTAATCCTCTAATTAAAAACTCAAAATTATGAATTCCCAAAATAGAATTAACAAACAGTATATTGTCATTAGTTTTTATCACTACTTTGAATAAGATTTTGACAATGCTAATGCTATAATATAATTGTAAAACAAATTAGAATGTTATATTGCAAATGTATTGAATGAATAAAATATATAGAAAATGTTAAACAAATTCCAAAAATTATCATTATGTTACTGTATTTCATTGGGTTGTTTATGTTTTTATTTTTATTTAATAATTTTTTTTTTGTATTTTTTCTTCAAATTATTGCTATAAATTATAATGATCAAAATTAACAAATATATTGATTATGGGTTTTATAAGGCACTTTTAGATTTCATTGAGAACGAGAGTTTAATTTATCATTTGTAAAATGTAATTAAAGTTAAACACTTTTTTTGGTAAACAGAATCGCATTTTTAAGATTTTAAGATTACAATGACAAAATGTCCCAAAAACACCTTGACTTGCAGACCAAAGGCAGACGCTCTAACAAATATTGCGCCACGCTTTACGTAGCATGGGGAGGGTGTGTGTGCCCAAACACTTTTTCTCACGGCAGATATTCCCCGTTATTTTAAGCTTCTGTACTCACTACCCCTCCCTCCCCCAACATTAAATTTTGTAGAGATTTTTGTTTGTTTTTTTTTTCAAATAAGTTTGCCCCTCCCCCCCCCCCCAAAAAAAAAAAAAAAAACTAAAAAAACGATGCTACATTGTACGTGCCTGTTTAAACACCGACGATGAGGGGGGGGGGGGGGGGACGAAATACATTTGAAAGTCTTTTTTTTTTTAAAGATTATTTTTTTTCTTCTAAAAATCGACATAATCTCAAAATTAATGTATCTTTTCTTTTAAAACAGTGGCAAACGAAGACAATAAAAACTTGGCCACAGGATCATCAAACATTCTAAGGCTTTAGTCAAACTTTGTACCCACTGATATTTTAATTTTACGAATGATTGAAATCTAGTCTCAGTCCAAAAATACTTTATGATCCTGAGGCCTGATGATATATATACAAACAACTTTGATTAGACTGAGCCGCTGTTTAGAATACCCGTCAAATTAAACTCTTTATCAAAATAATGCGCAATGTTTGTACTTCCATATTTGGAATGCGAAATTCCTACAATTATTACGGTATCTAATTATCGCGCTTTATCTCCCCAGTCACGCACCCTCTTGCTCTACCCCTGACAGCTTTCTTAAGATGGAGACGCCTCAGTCCCTTTGTCTAACGGTACAATGGTCCCAATAGGATGTGTTGACTTTGAGCACTAACGCGTTACAATATGCACCGCCCCAACAAAAGGCCTGCGATCTCCTAACCCGCCCCTTTATTTGTTTTTCATATGTTCATGTGCCCTAATTTGAACTAACTTGTCACTTAATCCGCACCCGAAGCAAGATTTGTAAGTAAACGTCTTGGATTTCGGAATGTCTCTCTCTCTTTTTTTTTCCTGGTATTTGCGCAGGCTCGTAGAAACGTCGATTAGGAATAAAATTACGAGAGCGAGACATGTATTAGTATTTGTATTGTGAGGGGTACTAAGAGAGAGGGACAGCGAAGTTAGGTATGGACCAGATTCGGCAAAGTTTGTTTCCGTTTTTCGCCCAAAGGTTCGCGAATGCTCATTTCCATGGGTAAGTTAATTCAAAAAGGTATTATTTGACTCAAAATATGATTTTTAAAATAATTTGTAATAAGCAAAAAAAAAAAAAAAAAAAAAAGAAAAGAAAAAGAAATTATGAATTAATTATTAAGGTTTCCTATGAAAATTTGAAGAAAATGAAAATTAGAAGTTCCCTCAAAATATGATACTTTGTTGAATTGTGTGAGAGAGAGAAAAAAGAGAGAGAGAGATGGGAAGAGAGGGAAAGATGGAAGATTGAGAGAGATATATGCATTTTATCTAATCTTATACAGAACTTTGCAAAAATTATTTGGTTAAAAAAGGTGTATTGCCTAAATGCATAAGAAATACGATGAAAGGTCATTTTATTAAACATCTTTATTATTTAGCTTTGTTTAATTATGTTTTAATTTTTTCTTTAATTTACAGAATCCCCGTAGAGAGGTTCACGGTAGGTGGACATGGATTCCCTTTCTCGGCGCCCATGTTTCTTGGCCCACAGCATCACCCGCCGGTCCCTGCGTCGACAGCCCCTTCCCCATTGATCACTCCCCCGTACCCCAATCGAATGGCGCCACCAGTGGGGGTTCCGACCTTCAATTTTTCTCAAGCGGACGTGGACAGTGTTCTGTATGGTTATACCAAGAATCGGGATAAGAGATGCAACGGACATGCTATTTCAAATTTAAGAATTGGGGACCTTTCTCATGGTAAGCATAGATATACAATTTCATATTCACTAACTTCTGATTCAATTTTATTTTTATTTTGATGTGTTAAATTTTGTTGTCTGTGATATATAGAAGGATTAGAAACAGGTTCTGAAACGGCGTGCAAGCTACACTCGTCTCTGCATTTCTATTCTAACTTTTAAAAAAAAGTTCCGCTTTTTATATTAATATGATAAAGATAAATGGAGAGAGAGAGAGAGAGAGAGAGAGAGAGAGAGAGAGAGAGAGAGAGAGAGAGAGAGAGAGAGAGAGAGAGGGAGAGAGAGAGGGAGAGAGAGAGAGAGAGAGAATGGAACATTAACTTGGGGTTTCTATTAGTTTGTTGTAACAATATTTGAGTATTTCCTATGTTTTTTGTAAATACATGTTTATATGTCAAATACATGGATATGTCAAAATTTAACCTTAGGTTTGTTAAAAACAGTTTCAAAAGAAACGTATTTGTTCGCGAAAGAACGCATGCGTATAATTGAAACGGCAATTATTTTTTACGTAAAAAAAATCTGAAAAGATGTTGTGTTTTGTATACATGTACTAGCATTCAATATCGTTTAATTATAAAGATATCGAGAATTCTTATGAAGTTTATTTGTATATTACATATTTTTTCATGAATAAAAGAAAATATTCTAAAATATATATATTTTTCCATACATAAATTGTAACAAACAGCTCAATGAACTTTATCTGATTAAAATCATTGCAGTGTGCATTGCTGACAAAACAGTTAATTGATGAATAAATCATAATTTATTTATCTCTGTTCATATGCTAAAGATTGCAGATGAATGCACATAATTAAAAATTAGAGCAAACAGAAAGCGCTAAAGAATTTAAAAAAAAAATGTCAATTGCGGTATCTTAAAGAATCACTGTTTCTGAAAAAAGTAGGGCAAATTTTCAATTGTAAACTTTATTAGAAAAATATTCTCATTTTTTTTTTACTATATATGCATACGCTTAACTTAATAATCTTAATAACTTGTCATTGTTTTAAAAAAAATTTTTCCCAATTTCCAAATGCCATTGGCTACATGATCAAACAGCACATATTTTTTAATCATAAATCATGCAACAATCAAGTATTTTAGAGATTTTTTTTTTATCAGAGACGGAAAAAATTAGAGAAGATATCAATTTTCAAATACGCAATTGTAAACATGAGTTGACAGGGGAAATGTTTTAAAATACATCTCGTCGGAAAGCTTGTTGACTATGAACTTCAAATTCGTGTATCAACGGTCTGCTTAAAAACCCCTGCGGTGTATACTCAAATTATAAAGTAATCATTCAATAAAAGTAAATAGTTTTACGATTAATAAAAATACCTATTCCCTTTATTGCAGATCACCCCCCCCTCCTTTTGTTTCAAGAGAGATTTTTTTCAAATAAAATCATAAATATGTATCTCGGTTTTTATAGTGAGAGTATGTGTATTAGTGATTGTGCGTACACCCCCTCTCCTTTTATTCAAAAAAGAAAAAAAATGTACGATTCGTGAGAAACGAAAAAGAGTCGAGATCCCAAAAGATGCAATAAATAACATTGGGCAAAGGAGGTCTCCCTGAGGCAGATTCACCGTGTGTCCCAACAATACTTAGACAGCTGATATGCGTCGATAGTGTATTCGAAATGTTTGGTAAGAAAACATTGACATCTTTATCGGCTAATTTCACTTAAAATCCTACCCGTTTTCCGTGGGAAAACGCAGTATCTATTTCTCGCAGAAATGGTGTCTGGTCGTTTTTTTTTTTTATTATTCCTGAAAAAGGATGTGAAAATTTAAATTTTGAAAGAAGCTTTAAGATTATTTTTTTTACATGCAGATTTACTGCATAATCTGTTGAAGGAACAATCGGTTCAAATATTAGAATTAAATTGCTATAGATAATATCCTCGAACCATACAGTAAACTTGCATGTATTGGTTGCAATGTTTGTTGGCTTGGGAAAAAAATTGAACAGATGTTCGCCAAGCATTTTTTAATCCTATTAGTTTATGCAAGTACATGTACATGTACTTCATTGGGGGAAGATACTGTATATTAAATCATAATTGATGAATCTGTATAATTTTTTTTTTATTTTTGGCAGTGTTTGAATCTAATATGAAATTAAAATGTTTGCCCAAATTATACAGTGTATTTTTTCTATATGCTGTTTTACAGCCAACGCATTTAAATAAAGATTATAAATAATAAAGATTAATAAAAATAAAGATTCTTTTTTTAAAATTCACACTTGGAATTTTGAATCAATTCCAACTTCACCCTTAAAATACAGAAAAAAACAAGGAATTGCTATATATCTAAACTATATTTATAAATATAATTGCCTAAATTTTTTTCCGTAATAACCCCCCCCCCCCCCCCCCCCAATTAAATAATTTTACAATTTCCGATCCATACATGATAAATTTGAATAAAACAATTAATGCTAGGATTCAAATATTAAAAATCGGTAGAAGCTTCAAAATTCGTGAAAAAACATTTTCGAAAAACAAGGATCTAAATGCTCTATAATTCCAAGCGAATTATTCATCGTGGAACAACATGCTAACAATGGGCAGACAATAGAGTCCCGAAAGCAAACACTATACCCTGTCAATGGCTCGGTATTTGTTGAGGGGTGACATATTTCCCCTAGTCTACAAGAAAGGTTATATGATTAACTTGTAATTTAACTAAGCCGGATTATTAAAGATTTCTTCTGAAAAGAAATAATCAATTACTCTCTGGATTATCTGCTTTAAGTTTATTACCATTTACTAACCTTTTTGAGTCTTGTTCGTTTTGTTATTTTTACAGGTTAATTCCGTAAAATAACAATACCCGGTGGTTAAGATTCATGATTGGATTAAGACCGCGGTCACAATGCATCATGATTGGATAAAATAGTGATCTATGATGGGTTTGACCGCTCGTTTTTGAAAAGATTAGACCCTTACCTAAATTTTTAACACATTCCAATTAAAACAGTCAGTGTTTTTACAACGGGGGATTAACGGCAGAGCGAGACACATCGCTTTCGCATTTTCCGCAATGTAATCGCAAAAATGTTTTGCCAAAGGACGCGTGGCTTTGAATGCCGTGTTTTGATTTCATTTTCGATGTGGCAATATTTGAACTGCGCATTTGGTTTCATTCCATTAAGACTCCGCTGAACGCCGATTCTGCTATTGTAAGATTTAGACGTTGACATGTTTTTTTCTTATTAAAGTTCGACCCCCTGAAAGATAGATTATTGGGGATTGTGTTTTCAGTTTTGTAGATTACTTTTAATGTGATGCTTATTAATTAAGATTAAATCAACAAACTACAGATGACATTCGTCAAAACTTTTTATTTAGTATGCCCGAAGTATACATATATGATTTAAAATACTGTTAACGTTTGAATATGAAGTAGCCCCTTTCTGTTTTCATTTGATTATATTGTGCATTATCCCTCATTACAATATATTTAAATTCCTCCGCAATGAATCATTAACCTGTATTAACCTAGTACCAATGGTTAGCAGATTTTTTGAAAACTTTAAAGAATCGAAATTGATTAAAAGACAGAAATAAAATATGCAGAGTAAAAAAAAAGACAGAAGAATGGCTAGAGAATGATGCCGTTTTTATATACGTTAGAACTAAAGTCTTGTTATAATATCGAATTAAATCAAACGAGTTTGCTAATCAGACAGCAATCGCACGACAAACTCTCGCGAGAGTTCATTACGAAATCAATTTCCCTCCCCCGTGGCCCTAACTCGAATATTCTACGCGCCTCGTGTTTACACTTGTCCAAATAAAGATGCAAAAGTGGACACTCAAGAGGGCGCAAGCGGCGAAATTTAGCACATGCGCGTCTTCGGCGAATTTGATCATTTTCTATCTTCTATTCTGAAGAGCGACGAGATTTAATTTACGATATCCTATTAATATGGAAGATCACTTCGTAACTTCCCAAAAGTTCAAACATTCCGACATCCAGGAGAGATACCGCCCTCCCTAAAGACAAGATTTAATCATAATTTTAACAAAAATTGGATTTCATGCAAATGACAATCACCGCTAGAGAGTCCCGCTAACTTAATGTTAAGTTAATCAGGAGGTACTAGCTAGTATCAAGACATCTTCAAGTATAAATATTGTCCGAACACCAAAGCCATTGTACCACATCTCTCTCTCTCTCTCATTCTCTCTCTCCCTCTCAAAACAAAAAAAAAAACAGCGTGATATTCTTAACATCATTTGGGGTTTGATATATACATTTTCTTTTGAAGAATCTTATTCAAAAACATGTTTTTTATGTAACATTGTCTACCCCCTCCGTTAATCTCTCTCTCTCTCTCTCTCTCTCTCCATTTCTCCATCGTTTCACTCCTTTTACTAATTATGGTTATCTAAACATTGTCCTCGGTTGTGGTTTTACACATCATTTGACCGATATCAAGCTTTGGAATAGAGAAAATAAATTTTGTGGGCGTTCTGTCACCTAACCTTCCTTCTCATAATCCATTTTGACCATCTGTTCTATCTCTCGCGTAAACTAAAAATAATTCATTGACACCGCTTTTGTAACACTACAAAGACTGAAAAAATAAGTATACACGAACTTTTCTACGTCTAATTATTTATTTCTAAGTTTGATCAATAGAAATTTTCATTTGTTTAATTACGCATTCATCATCTAAGCGAAAAATTAATAGAATCATATTTAATGATAATACCAGGTGGCGAGATATGATATACATTTGCGGAAAATAAATCCTCATTTTGCGTCTGATAACAAACATTTTGTTGAAAACACGTCTTATTAATAGAAATGTGTATTATTTTCAGTTGCTTCTGAATTTATATTTTGTGATAAAAAACAAAACAAAACATACAACCTCAGATTTAGCTTTAAGATATTACATTTTACAAAAAAAAAAAATAAAAAAAATAAAAAAAAAATTAATAAATAAAACTAAGGAAAGCGGCAAGGTATATGTAACTTGATGTAGCTTCTTCATATACATGTATTTGTATTACTGATTATGTAATGAATAAAAATTCAAATCTGGATTTCTGTATTTTTATTTTTTTTTTGTTACAGGAATTGATAAAATATTATCCCGGGAGGGATTTTCTCCAGACAAGAAAGCACCGAGTGATAAAGGAACACCCCAGCCATCCAATAAAGTCATCGACGTCAGCGGCCTGGGAATTCCCGAGGGTAAATATAGCCAATACCCAAATCGTAATCAATACTTATATATTGATACAAATAAATTAGCGAAGTTGAACACCTTTAAAGCACAGAATAGAAATTTATTGAAAATTTAATGTGTTCAATCTGAAATGATTTTTTTTAAACTTTATGCAATTAAGATCGTATGACATAATGATATTGTTTTAATGCATATGCTTGAAAAGCGGGTGGGATGGTCGTTGCGACCCTTTTCTTTTAATTAATATTAATTTTATTGAGACGAAGAGATTTGTACAAGTACATGTACATGTACTGTGTATGAATAGAAAAAAGCAAAATATTAAAATTTTAAGCCAAAGTAAATTCAGATATTTATCTATTTAATTTAATATTATGACCAAAGATACCGTATTTGTAATCTTAATGTTGACCCCAAGCCTTCTTTAAGGTTTGTAATTGAGAAGCAGGTACAATGAATGTTGAGTCCTATTGCTGTATACCTGAGATCTATATATTTACAGGTTTGGTGTTGATACAAACTGCGTATGCTGGAGTCCACCATTACGGAGTGTTCTGTGCAAAAACCGTTCTGAGCCGAGGGACTCGATTTGGCCCGTTCAAAGGAAAAGTCGTCAATACGAGCGAAATTAAAACTAACGACGACAACTCTTTTATGTGGGAGGTAAAATCAATATAATATTATAGACTACTTTAACACATAAACAATGCAATTATAACACAATTAGTGCTTTACTTTTCGTTTGTTTTAAATTTCTTCCAGTAGGACAAATTTTCGACTCGAAATGAGTAATTTGCTAACGAAGAATCATTTCCTTTAAAATCAGTATAGATATAAAAATGAAAAGAAAACAAATTACGTTTTTGTTAAACGCAAAATTCTATACCCCCCCCCCCCCCCCCGAACTTCGTCTAAGATAACTGAATATTTGAAAATGCGTTAACAATAAGAAAATGCGTGCCGAACTTATTAACCCATTACAAGTATACGTTTCATAAGATTTAAGAATTTTGGCAGACAAAGGGACAGACATTTTGCCCCCGAATTTTTATATCCTGGGGGTATAAAACGTCTTTCGAAATTGAGTTACTACAAGTGTCTGCTTCCCTGTAATTTTCTTACTATGACTACTGTCTCTTTTACGTGACAAAGTCTTTATTTTTTGTTAGATCATTGGTCTAAAGAACCATGAAATACGATATCTAGATTTGAACAGGGGAAGAATAGAAGGGGGGTATATCGCTCGTTTTGTTTGCCATTTTTTGAAATTCAAGAAACCCGACGTCCTAGCGCATGTAACTTACAACACCTGCTGTGTTGACAAATCTGTCTATATTGCACAAGTACTTGATGGAAACCAGCTATTTTCGCGGATTGTTTGCTTTAATCTATTTCCCTATTTGTTTTTCACTATGGAGCACTAGAAGTTCATTCTTCCAGCGACTCTAAATACTGCCAATCGTAAGCACATCTCAAGAGCTTGAATTAAGTGTAACTAAGTAGGGAATTGTCAAAATAAATAGCATAATTCGATACTGCACACACCATTTATCCGCGAATTGTTTCGGTGACAACTCGTTATTTGGATTGGGGTCGGGATGTTTGTTTTCGGTGTTTGACTTGAAGTAATCACGAGCCCGATTGCAAATTTTCAAGTGGTTAAAGAGACATTTATAGACAGTCGTGCAATTGAGTCTAACAGGTCGTGTTTACCATTAAGGACGATAATAATCCGTCAGCAAATACAGCTCCTTAAATTGCCCCCTACTATCTGTCCGTTGATCTCTTCATGTGCGGTTTTATTTGTGTTTAGATTAATCTTCTTTCTCCAAACTCAACATTTTTTCTTCTGTTTTACAAAACATCCTGGCATGTTTAATGATGAAGCACATTCCCTTTACTCTTTCAACATTCCTCAGTCATATAATTATTGTCTCTTACTGCACACTTCACATGTACATCATTTTGTACGCTAAACAAATCCATCTTCGAAATCCTACAACACAGTCTTTTATAAATCGTTTTAAGTTCCGTGTATTTTACTACAGTGTACAATTATTCACATTAATTTAGGTGATTCGTCTGGTATGGTGAAATGAGTTAACAATTACACTCATGATATTATCTTTATCACAAATAGATTTATTTACTAGTGTTACGTCAATTATTTTAAGGGTGCTGAATGGTCAACAAATTGATTATCAACCATAAAGGTCTAGATATTATATCAGCCATGAAACCAATAGATCAATCCACACATTACAAAAGTTATGTCCCATGGTCCCCATCTTTGGGGAAATTCCATCGATTTCTTCAAAAAGCATTTATAGTTTAGAAGTTTGACATAAAATCCGTTTCCGTCAACTTGTGAATTTTGATTGCCACAGGATTGGGCAACCAACGCATGGAAGGAATTAGTTGAATTCAAAAAGATTTCATCACAGGTCATCCAAATATTTGGTTACATAAAGAAGGGGACAAATAGTTTCTTCCCTTCTGTCCTTTCGATTTATCATGCAAAGGGAAACAACTTTCGGCAAGTTGAGATTGGTTTATTATTTATTGAAGAAAAATTCAAAACATTTTACATTTGAAATTTGAATATTTTTTCTCTATTTGTATACAAAGTTCAAAATGAGATGACATGTAATGATGTCTAAAAAATGGCCAGACCATGCACCCCCTTAAGATACAACAAGCATGATTTCAAATACATGTAGATTGAAAATATCATTCAATTTTTTCACAAAGATATTTGAAGAAGGAAAACTCAGCCATTTCATCGATGGCCGTGGTACTACTGGCGGGTGGATGTCCTTCGTGAATTGTGCCAGGTATGCCCAAGAACAGAACATGATAGCCGTGCAGATCGAGGGAGACATCTACTACGAAGTCTGCAAAGATATTCCGAATGGCACGGAACTCCTCGTCTGGTACGGTGACTGCTACCTACAGTTTATGGGAGTGCCAGTGTCTCTAAAAGACATGGCGGACGGCGGGGCGCAGGAAGAGTCTGAGTGTAAGATTAAATTGCATTTGATGTGTAATATATCAACTCAATGGAGAAAAATTAAAGATTATATTCCTTAATAAAGTAAAATTGCCTCTACCATGATATCAGTCTGTCGATCGATTTCTTATACAATACTATGAGCTCCTGAGACACAATGTCAAACATTGTGAATTTTAAGATGTGGTAAATGAATGGAGCCTACATACTTCTAAAAATAGAGATGTGAAATCTTTTAACGCTGTTTCATATTACATGTAATACATGCAGCTTGGCTTTAAACATGTATGGTGTATACCTGGGCGTATTTTTCACATGTAGATAAAGGCGGTGAAAAGAGCTGCTTTCAACTGGCATTTTTTAATGGAATATGACGGATACCAGTTTTTAAGCTCTGATTTTACCCGTTTATTGACGATCAATGAAATATTTTCGGTAGAATACCCGTAGTCTCTGTAAAACGACATTTAAAATGCTTCAAATTTGAATAAAACATATTTTAAAAAAACCGTTTCGGGATATGGTATTATACTGCCTGTTCGGATCACAAACGCAAATACATGTTACAGTGCTTCTTATCAACATCATGATATAAATTATATCACATTTTTTAAGTTATGAGGTTGATTTTCTTTTTTCTTTCAACAGCCACGGGGGAGGGTTACCAATGTGAAAGGTGTGGCAAGGTGTTTGCCTACAAGTACTATAGGGACAAGCACCTGAAATACACGCGCTGTGTGGACCAAGGGGACCGAAAGTTCCCCTGCCATCTCTGTAGCAGGTGCGTGGAGTTATAGACCACTTTAAATGCAAATCTTTTTAAACGTTTCAAAACAAGGTGTTAAAACAAATCCAATTTAATTTCTGTATTTTCAGCAATAATAATATTCGGTTAATTTTCATAAACGGAGAATAAACAAGATTTGCATACATTATTTTATTAGTTTATGCAGTTTGTAAAAATCCGTGGAAAGTGTTGAATATATTAGATGACATTTTATCCAATCGTAAAAGCACAGCAATGCATGCTAAATCTGGTTTGAATACACAATACTTACTGTTTCAAAAATGTAGGATTAGCATTTTTCGTATATATAGTTGAACAATCTGAATAAAGTTTGACGAGACTACATAGCTAGATTTTAAGTATTAGTGTATAACAACGATGGTAGATGGCTTTACATGTACAAAATACATATTTTAAAATTATAGCTTAGCTTTTCATAAACCGATTAATCGTTTCTCGGTTATATTAATAAGTCGAAAATACCCCAAACCAGGTTATATTCCTATTAGTCTAGTAGCTTTTGAGCTCATGTCGATGAACTTTACTGAATATCGTACAATTTTTTATTGAAGAGCAGACTAAGAATTGAAAGTTTTGTCAGGGGTGCATAAAAAAAAAACAAATACATGAAATAATTTTCAAACCTTTATTTCATTTTTTTTTTTTTTGAAGTATCTTTCATAATCATGCTTACACTTTTCAGACGTAAAATCCAATGACGAAATGTGTTTTAGTACTTTATAGAAACACTATCCAAAGTACATATCAAAATGATGATCGTCCAGATAAATGTACATGGATTTTTTATTTATTTTTTTTGGTCTCAGACTGGTTCTTTTTCCTTATTCCTGTGATAAAACAGCAGAGTAAAATCGGAAATGCATTTTTAAATCTTACGCTATTACACGTAAAAAAAAACCCGAATCCTAAAAAATATTTCCTCTTTTAGGACGACATGGTAGATACGAAAGTTCTACTATATAGGAATAGAAGAGTACAATTTATGAACGCCCCTTATTTTTGTCAAAAGTCTATACACATATATCACTCATTTGTCTTTCGAATAAATTAACAGTTATGGCATAATTCAACAGTTTGAAGAAAAACTTTTTAATCTAGTATTCCTTTTGATAAAATTAATTTTTTTTCAGGTCTTTTGAAAAGAAGGATCGGTTAAGAATTCATATTTTACATGTACACGAGAAGCACAGGCCACACAAGTGTATCGTCTGCGGGAAAAGTTTCAGCCAGTCCTCTAGTCTGAACAAGCACATGAGGGTAAGGTTTTTTTTATCGATTTATATCAGTAATCATAATTTATTTATGAAGGGAAAAAATATCATAAACCGGAAATTAAAATCCATCCATCAATTAATTTTTGAACTTTTTGATTTGGTTATTAAATATCGTAAATGAGACCTGCGTATGAAAAGTAAAACAAATATAAATACGAAAAAGAGGTTTATATAGAAATTCAATATCAAAGACACCAAGAACAACATGACTCTATATTTTTGGCGCCACTGGCCGCGGTCATGATATCGGGGTTACCACTCGGCTGCCACCGCCAAAAAACCAAGATGTAACGACCTAAATCATGCATGGGGTTGGATCACATATGCACAAATGTTACAATTAACAATATGAAATATATAATATCAATAAAAACGAAAAGGAGGTATACATTGTATATATAAATGCCGATGATAATATGATAGAAATACGTTTCGCATACACGTACTTCAACATTTCCAAAACATGTATATTTATCAAACCATGAACCGATATATTATTATAATGTCAAAATCAGTTGAAACATATTCAAAGACGTAGATATACAATGCATTTACATGTATAGTAAATAAATGTACTTTTGTAGTACAAAAATATATTAACACAATAATTATGCATATCTACACAATTATAAAATAATGTAATATCTTTTCTATTAAATTTCCGCAATTCAAGTTTTGAATATTTTCACTTTTTTTTAGATTTGTAAAAAAAAATGTTTTAAAGAGGAAACGTGAAATTTATTATTTTATATTTTATCTATTCATAATAACACATTTATTTTTAGCGATGTAATTTTCGTTTTTAAGATAAAACAAGGTTATTTTTATCATTTTTTCGTGACATTTTCTGTTCATAATTCAACTTCTCATAAGGTGAATTAATTTGAATAAAAATTGTTAAGGGAACCTTTTTATTTTCGGGGAGCAATTCAAATTTCACCAAACCTCTCGTCACCTACCTGAAGACATTGTCTCTTGTTTAAGGAAAAAGCAAAATGGGGAAAAAGAATGCATGAATGAGTTCTTCTCTTTAACACTTTAAGTGTTTCCTTTCGTGCTAAGCGCCACTTAAAATTCCTTTTGAAATTAATGAGTATTTTCTGCCAATGTAAGGCCTCGAGCACGTCTTCCGCTATTCATTTTTCCGCTTCCTTTTCAAATCCTTTTAAAACAAAAACGTATTTAAGAAATTGAAACACCTTACAGAAGATTTTAATAATCCGTTGTTATAAAAATTGGACCCAAGGACCCCAATTTGTTCATGATTTATTGTTATCACCCGCTCTGTAATTTTTTCCCTTTTTAAAAGCATTTTTCAAAAATCAGAAATAACAATTAGCAGTTATATTAAGAAAACTCGACATAATTATGTAGTTTTAACCAGATAACATTACCACATTACCAAAACAACCACTTTTCTAATTATGTAACTGAATAAAAAAGGACAGATAATTGTTTAAATGTTTTTAAGATTTTTTTAGACGGCAATTACTGTTAAAATAGCATATACAGTTAGTGTATTCTTTACAAGAAAGCAAATCTTTAAATAAATAATTAAATTCTGAGAAATATTGAAGATTATGATATGCTATGCCTTATTAATTATATAATTTTATCCAAATTGTCATCTAGCCAATAGTAATATTAATAATAATAATAATAATAATGATTGTGCAATATTGGAAAGTATTATGTATCAATGAAACAAATTTAAACAATTCAATTCATTTTCTAATTCATTTTATGTAATTTATAACGATGATTTACATTCATATTTAATTGTACCATAAAATATATTTTATGCAATATCATACCTATGAAACGTAACTTTATCGTATATCTAAAGATTATAAAAACAGATTCCTCAGAAAGATAATTTGAGGAACACAAATAAATTGTTTACAGAATAGTTTCATATTTTTTTTATTCTTTTATACCATTTTAACACAATCGTATTCTGTTTTATTTTCATTAGATCTAAGATTTATGAACAGAATATCAAGTAGACGAAATAATGTTCTCCTTTTTTATACGATTCAATTTTTTTCAAAAACAGCGAATTTTTCGAACGGTTTTAAAAAGACAGTTATAGTATATGGAAAATAGGAATTTACATTTTTCAAAACATAAATCATGGCCAACTCCATAAAATAAAAAATTGACATTAAAAATGAATACAAAAATGATATACATAAAGTTATTAACAATTACCAATTTAATATTGTTCATCACTTTGAATAAACATTTATTTATCATTCTGAAAAGTAACATCAACGTACATCGTACAGCAGGTTTTCCAAACTGCCGTGTCAACATTTTAAAATAATTTTATTGTAAAAGCATGCATGGTTCAATTTTTTTTTTAAAAACAACAGAAATGATGTATAATAATGATCGCCATGGTCAATTTTTTTTTTACAAAATAGAAAAATAACTGCTTTATTTAAAATTCATTATTATAAAATTCTCATTATTTGATACATCACTACAGGTACACAGTGGAGAGAGACCTTATAAATGTGTCTACTGTAACAAGGCATTCACAGCTTCAAGTATTCTTCGTACTCACATTCGACAGCATTCAGGCGAGAAGCCTTTTAAGGTACTGAGCGAGAGAGAGAGAGAGAGAGAGAGAGAGAGAGAGAGAGAGAGAGAGAGAGAGAGAGAGAGAGAGCATTCAGGCGAGAAGCCTTTTAAGGTACTGAGAGAGAGAGAGAGAGAGAGAGAGAGAGAGAGAGAGAGAGAGAGAGAGAGAGAGAGCATTCAGGCGAGAAGCCTTTTAAGGTACTGAGAGAGAGAGAGAGAGAGAGAGAGAGAGAGAGAGAGAGAGAGAGAGCATTCAGGCGAGAAGCCTTTTAAGGTACTGAGAGAGAGAGAGAGAGAGAGAGAGAGAGAGAGAGAGAGAGAGGGAGGGAGGGAGAGAGAGAGAACTGTTTCAATATTACTTACAAATTTTCATGGGATGATGTGTCGAAGATTTTAAATATTATTTTGTAAAGAAAGGATCTATAATTATAAGCTGTCCTATTAATTTCTGTTACCTTATGAACTGTTTTGATTATACTGAATCATATATTTTGTGAAATGAAAAGCAAAGTGCACGTGTTTAAAACAATTAACATTAAATAGTTTAAGAAACATATAACATTCAATATCAATGCAATAACATTGCATCCTACGTTTTTCAGTGCAGACATTGCGGAAAGGCTTTTGCTTCCCATGCAGCCCACGACAGCCATGTTCGAAGAACGCATTCTAAAGACAAAGTCTACGCATGCTCCGTCTGTGGAAAGTGCGTTTCGAATGCATACGAACTCAAACTGCATATGAATATTCATTCCATGTCGTAGAACATCAAGTGCTTATGTTTTTCGTCTGTGATGGTCATGTAATATAGCGAATTTGGTGTGTTTTATATTAAAAATGTTTTGTCTTTTTGCCCAATATTTAAAATGTTTTTATATATTTGTTTGATACAGTTTTAAAATAAAGTACAACTTAACTGCAATATTGTGTTCTTGGTATATATTATATAGTTGTAGATTAATGTGGATGAGTTGAACAATATATATATATAACTGGTGTTCAAATTGATTTTTGAGTCTTTCAATTCATACCTTGTTTTTGAATTTTGCTATAACAATTCATAAACAGAAAAGAAAGTACAAAAGTATGAAATAATTTTACCATGGAGTTAAAAATTGGGTTTAAATGAACATTTAGCTTAAATGATTACTAAATACTTGGGGAGGGGGGGGGGGGCAGCACAAATAAGTAATTAAACAAAACAGAAACAGAATAAATTAATCATATGATAATATACAAATTAATTTATCGAAATTTTTAAAGAAATCATCACAGGTGCTTGAGGACAGGACCGACCCCCCCCCCCCCCCACACTTTCAAGTATCTAGTCCCCCGGGACTTCACTCATTTTTTCTTTAAATTATCTTTCTTTGACATGTTTATTCTAATGTATACAATCATTCACACAGTTACTTTAAACAAACACTTTGAAAAACAATATCTCAAAATCATACCCTCTCTATTCATAATAAAACAGGGTTGCTAACTTCGTCTGCCAGCGGAGAAGTTCTGCCGATGAATATTTGTTGAAATATGCTATTACTTTATCTAACAGTATAAACGGTGACTTCATGTCGTTGCCAGTTAAATCCCTTCTCTGAATATCTGCATTTTATGTCCATGATAATACATTTATTTGGTAAATAAGGTCAATTGTCGCCGACAAGTTTCACGGTTTGAATTCATCCATCTTCATCCAACGGAAGTCATTTCAACAAATATTCATTGGCAGTATCTCTCTGCAGGCAGACGAAGTTAGCAACCTTGTATTATATATAGAGGGGATATGATTTTTGGAATCCTCAGAACGTTTGTTTAGGTAGTTTTTTCCAATGATTGTATACATTAAATTACAGATGTCATAAAAGGATAATTTAAAGAAAAAAATGATTAAAGTCTTTGGGGTCTAGATACTTTTGGTGGGGATGGAGAGGGGGTGGGTGGGTGGTCGCTCCTGTTTTCAAGCATCTGTGTTACAAACGGCTATGCCTTAAGCATAACAAATTACAAATTTAAGACAACACACTCTTACAGAATGCTCAAACAAGAGGCCACATCAGTCACCTGATCAACCCGATCAACAGTTTTTGTATCTTTTCATTTCTAATACATCACACTTTTGTAAAACATCGTGAAATGTAAAAAAAAAAATATATATAAAAATTTATCAGCCTACAAATCTAGCATCTTTTTGGGGATCTGAGATGCATCAATATTATTGTCCTATACCTCAGTGTATCAACAATAAAAAAAATTCAAAATGAATTATAAAAGGTGATAAATGCTAGAGAAAGTAGCATTGTATTTCTTGAGAAAAAAGATTTATAAACAGAATTCTACATGTTTCTATTTTAAATTCCCCATTGGGCCCAAGTGTTGTTTAGTGGTTTCAGTTTCAATAAATAAGAATGTATACTAAAGGTATCTGTGGATGATTGCATAGTAATCCCACAAATGTAGCTTTGCAGTTATATAAAAGTAGCATAAGAAGATTACTGTAACCTTGATATGAAGATAATTATGAAGACACTTACATTGAAATCCTACAACATTTAGCGTTATATTTCTTGAGAAGATTTATAATTAACGTTTTATTTTTAACTCCCAATTGACCCCTTCATTAGTTTAGGGGTTACAGTTTTAAGAATTTCGAATGTACACTACATTAGGATGCTCGCAAAGAAATCTTACAAAATAACAATTATTGAAAAGAAGAATTTTAAACATTAATTATATATTTATTTTTTTTAAACTTTCAACCCCTTATGGGGTCAAAGTATTAGTCTGAAGTGTCATTGTTTTATTAATTTACACTAAACACTATTAATAGGAGAATGCTTGCTTAGTTATCTCACACATTTTAGCATTGTTGTTCTTGAGAAAATGCTTTTTAAACATTTTCTCTTTATATTTTCATATAAATATTGACCTTTGAATCAATCAGGCCTGGGGGCCATAAAAGTTAGACAGGCTCACTTTTGATCTCAGTCTCACTTTTCCACTATATGTTCCTTTGGTAAAAGTGAGACTGAGATCAAAAGTGAGCTTGTCTAACTTTTATGGCCCCCAGGCCTGGTCTGGGGGCACGGTGTGAATATCTACAATATCGAAAGATGCTTGCCCTGTAATGTAGCAAATTTAAGCACTGTAGTTTTTGATTTTCAAACATCTTTACCATATATTTCTAAGTTAAACTTAAAATTAACTCTAAGAACACTCGATACTAAATAAACTCACGATGTTTTACATTTTGCATCATTTTTATTCATGTGTCACTAATAAACACTTTTTGGAAAAGGTTTTATTTACATGTAGTTGTTTTTTTTTTTCATAAATAGTCATAAAGATTTAAATTTTATTTTATAGCTAGATTTTGGAACAATATAGATATAAGACAAACCTTGTTTCCTGTTCTACAATAGCAGAACCTCATGGAAATGAAACATCTTTGATCTTAGCATCAGTATAATAAAATACATGTATATAATGACTAATTATCTAAACCAATACAACCGCAGTTTAGGTTTACATCACCTAGTTTTCCTAATATGCATATCAAAACCACTTTGAAATGTCAAACTACTGCAGAAATTTTATAAAGTTTACAATAATAAAAACATATATAGCAGAAAGGGAAATTAATCGTCTTTCTTTCTAATTTTAGAGAAAAGTGTATATTACTCATTGGCCAGATGTACACGGAAAAAAAGAAATCCTTTGTGAATGAAAGGTTGTGGTTTTCATATTAGAATATCAGTAACTCGATAAATATATAAATATTTTCTCACAATGAAAATATTTACAAATGTCTCATTAGCATGGTATACTAGGAAATACAACAGCTGCATTGTGGTTTTACTGACATAACTGCATATAATATTATCACATAATACTGCATCTCAATATCAATTCGAGTTTTGAAATGAAAATGTAATCAATAAAATCTTAAATGTTTTATGTAAAGTACTTTTATACGGAAACATTTATTTACCTCTTCGTATATTTATATATCAGTGATTAATATTCTTAACAGAAAACTTTTCATAAATGTAAATTATTTTCGAACTTGAAGATCTGATAAAGTTTGTAAGTTTAAGTCTTTTGTTTATCGCATTTCGCCATTTTTTTCATAGCACATATTCCTTTTTTTATTTCATTAAATATTTATACAGATCCACCATGATTTTGAATATATTCAAGAAAACTCTTAAAATCCTTAGTAATTTTCTATAATTTGCAGGACATCAAAATAATAATAGAATAGAAGAATATCAACTTCCCGTGTTATTAGTTTTTGTAAATATATAAATTTGACAACCGAGATACCAAGATAACAAGACTGTCTCAGAAACTGGCACAGTCCTTACATGTACTTAGGAACAAAATACCATCTTTGGAATTATATAAACATATATACAGACAGAAGTGTACTATCTAATACACTTTATATCATAAGTGTTGATAAATTGGGCTACTGATTTTTTTTTATATTGCATTTTTTGTAGCTCATTTGTAAACAGTGAAATACATATAAAAATAACTGGTATTCAGAAGTGACACTTCAGTGCAAATCACAATATTCTTTATATTTCATATGAAGAATATTGCAGAGGAATTAAATTAAATGTTTGTTCATTTACCGTAAATAAAAAAAAAAAAATACATGTAATTGAATTACTGAGTGCTAAATTATATTCTTCAACACTAATTAAAGATTTTTGGGTTTACGTGTTTTACATTATTCAGACAAAGGTACATGTAAAACAGGTATAAAGTGGTAGCTATTGAAATTTTGGACCATCTTGATTAAATTGTAAATTACATTGGGGTAAGTGGTAAATATTTATTAGATACCATAAAAACAAAGAATTCATATGCATATCGAAATTTTAAACCAATGAGATGAAAATTGATATTCCAATATGTAGCAAATGTGTTATAATTTAAGTGTTGGTGGTATTGAATGGTATTGCCTCAAATGCAATATGTGCAACCTCAAATGCAATATCAGATTAACAATTTAAAATAAAGAATAAGGAAAAAGAATATAAACAAAGAGTAAATCTGAAGAAATAACTAAATAGAAAACAATCTTCTACAATTCAAAAAAATACCAAAAAACCTAAATATCAAAGAGCATTTTGTGTTTATTTTTTCTTAATAAAATACAGCAACGTGTATTTAAAAAAGGCAGAGGAGTAATGCGTCACGTGATGCATAAGGAAAGAAGCAGTAGGTCGGTCCCTTTGTTACTCATACATGTATAAAGATAATCTATAAAATCCTGCTGCATTTGAATATTTCATATTGTTTGAAGAAATTTTTGACCACATTAGAATAGTAATTCACTATTTAATTGCGCTTTTAACAGTCAAAAGTGCGTTTAGATGGCACCAAAGAGTACACTTCACTGCCAGCAATTCCAACAGCTTTTCATATGCTGATACAAAGCTGTAGACAGTGCATGATTTTTTCGCTTCTGGAATTTAGTAGGACCAAAGGTAAGCTTTTCTGTTTTCAATACAAATAATTATATTTGTATAGATAGATAGATAGATAGATAGATAGATAGATAGATAGATAGATAGATAGATAGATAGATAGATAGATAGATAGATAGATAGATAGATATTTTCAAATAAAGAAATTAAGTAAGAATTTAAAAAAAAACCCACGAAATTTCATTATTTGCAGAATATTAAGGAATTGAACAAAGTAGCATATTTACTCAATTATGGAAAATGTGAAAAGAGGGCATTTTATCAAAACAAAATTGAATGGCGTGCTGGAGGGGAGAACTCACGAAATATCTCTTGGAAGTATTTTAACAATGAGTCAATGTTATTAGCGGTTACCTTTATATATTAGATAAAAAACAATATTAAACTCCATAAGTAAATATTAGAACAATTTTGATTACAACACATGGCTCTCAGCTAGATTTAGTATGCAAAGAATATTACTGATATACTATTAACGCAAACCGTGGCTTTGTTTCAGCGTATTTTATCAAATGAAGAAGCATACCTTTTACATTAAAACCTAACGATTCTTGAAAATCGATTCTTGAAAATCGGTTAAATTGCCTCACACCTAAATGTTTTGATTATTAAAGAAAATTGCTTCATAAACCTTAAATAATTTGACAAGTTTAATATAACAATGAAAGCACTTCAAATATTGTTTCCTTTTCGGCAGTTTTTTTTGGTTCATACTTCGTTTAAATAACATTATGTACTGTTTCCTGTTAGTCACAGTCTACATTGTTTGTGAATTAAAATTCCATCACTTAAATATGAAAACGATACGATGTGTACTGGGTTTATGCATGTATCATGCTCTTGTCCTTAAAATGATAAATGACAAAATATGTTAAGTACTAAACTGCTTAAAATGACAATCATTAACTGCTTACAAAACAAGAGTAAAAATAACGATATTCAAAGAAAGGAATTACGTGTAAAAAAGATAATTTTAAAGAAAGTAAAATTTATTGATATTTAGCCCCTGGTTATGATATTTAACACCCCGACACATTTTATAACTGAAAGCATGGTAATATACCTATTTCCTTGCCGGGCTGTTACCATTTTTATAATTATTGATCTTTTGTAGCTACATGTGCACGTACGTATTAATATTATCGTTTTCAAGAACGATCAGTACGTATTTATAAAATGCAATATTCATCAGTAATATATATGATGAATTGTTTTATGTTTATGGAAGATCGTATTGCTTGCGTTTTAAAAATAAAACAATACCATTAGCTAGGTATACATTTGTTAGTCAGATGAAATTAAGGAGACTGGATAGTCAACAGTTTTAAGCATGATACTTTTAGCCAGAAAATATTGTTATCTAGAGAAAAGTTCAACTATTTTAACTTTAGTATTTAAATATCTACTTAATCAGCTTACACTGCTCTTTTGCCATAGGAGATTAACATAGTCTAAACATGGTTACCATCATCAAGCCCCCATAAAACAAAATGTCAATAGGAAGACAATACAGTTTAAGGTGGTATGGGACACTTTCATGCTGTGACGTATTGTATATCGAAACAATAAAATGAAGAGTAATTATATCAGTAGTTTCTTTTCCGAAATTGTCATCGAACAGCGTAGCGCTGTGGGTGAGAGGGCTACGATATCTAAGACTACGAATATGTACATGTAAGTCGTGAGTTCAAATCCCGATTGGGGGTTAACAATTGTTGCCCTTCCAAATATCTTAAAAGCTTTTTTTGGTTAATATTGTAAAATTTGGAAGTTCTAAACGGGTTGAAGTATTTCAATTATAATGTTCTTTAATCCATTTAATATCGACAGATGTCCCATACCACCTAAAAAAAATAAAACACTTTTTTATGTAGTAAAATTATTTTTTAAACAACTTAGCTTTATAATAAATATATATCAATGCAGTTCAAAGAAGGTATTCAGCGTACGTTAATAAATATGTATGTGTAAATATATTATTTGATTTCCGCAGTTTTTATCTACAAAATAATGGAGATTTTAATAGCTAAAGTAAATTTTCTTATTTTTTTACTTGATCTTCAGCAATGTACAATTTCAGCTCTCATTAGAAAGTAAAACTACAATGCTATTTTTTCTTTTTTTAATAGCATATAAAATACAACATCCCAATGTAAGGCTTTCAAAGTCTGAACCAAATACGAATACCATATGTATTATAAAATGTTCATGAAAAATATAACCATACATACATTTACTCTCTAGGATTACTACAATAACTGACTTGATTGTTTACAACAAAACCCTTCTGAGTGCAATTCTTGTGGTCAATAATTATCAACATCTTGGGCTTTGTTTTATAACACTTCTGAGGTATTTAGATATTTGAAACTGTAGACAACAACCAGAATGGTCGAACTGTTATCGGACACTAAAAATAGATATTTTTTTTTAATTTACAGAATGAAATGAATAAGAATACCTGAAACAAGAATTTTATATGAATATAAGATTTCAGATTCATTTTATAACTTTTGGTTTAAGTGCCTATGAATCGTTCATCGACTACAAAATAGGTTTTTGTTGCAGTAAAACAGTCAACATGCATGTCCAATGCATTGAACTTGTTTGACTCTGAATATAATTATGATGAAATATATACCGTATTCACCATGATGCAATTTAATACTATCCATAGTATAAAATGTGGAAAAAGACTTTTTTGTGAGAAAATACGTATTTTAAAAAGGGTTAGTGAACCCGACCTCATGTATCAAATATGACTTCCACTACATTTAAATAAACTGATGAATATTGGGGGATATAAATTGAGGCAGGTCACGAAATGGAACTGTCCCTTTACTGTTTTAAATCATTTCATCTGTTTTCGTAATTGTTTTTAAAGTGTTTGCTTCGATATACCAATAATGACATGAAGAGTAATAATCAAACTTTAAAGATATATCTTTCTGTATTGGCACCGTAAAGGAAATAATCCAGTTTCTCGAACATACGTTACGATTTTTAGAAATAATTTTGGACACGTTTAAATCAAAATACCAAATTTAATAATGTAAAATCATATATTTATCATTGTTCTTGTGTTTTTTTCTTCAAATTAACAGATTTATATCCTTTCAGTTTGTAAATAAGAAAAAAATAATCTGGTGAAGAGAAAATTTTGTTAATAATAAAGGCATACGTGATTTGATTTTGACAAAACGGCAAATAGTTTAACTGAAGTCATTTGTGTCATATGTATTTGAAAATATATCGAAAGTTTTTTCTTTTAGATAATAAAAACATTGTCATTAATATTGTTAACCTCCTATCGTAAACAAATGAAATATTACATAAAACTACAGATGGTCAACCTAGGATAAAAATTTCCACCTAAAAAAATCAATCTTGTTTGAAATATTTATTCCTTTTTAATTGTCTGTTTACATTTTCATTGTATTTATGATTCATATTCAACATTAGGTCACTTCATTTGTTTTCTGGTAAGGTGATGCGTGCGTTATGAATCAGTGATTAGTGAAGTAAGCAAGGGCACTTGTATTGGACCGAGCGACATCTAGATCCTTTCTCCCCCGCGGAAAGGGCGTGCTTTCCAGAACTTGGTTCCATATTAAAATTCTGTGTTATCCCTACAAGGTAACCTTGTTTTTTATTTTCATTGAATGACGCAAACGATGTGAAAACGTGAGAGATTTATTTAGGTACAGGTTTATTGCCTAAACTTTTAAGGGAAAAATGAATGATTTTACGGTAAAAATCAATGAAAAGAAATGTAAAGAAAAGTTTAGTTAAAGAAACGATAATTTTAAAATTTTTGGATTTCTATAATGCTGGTGTAAAAACAATCTCATGTCCATATTTTCCACACATTTAAGATATTTTTTTTTATTGAATTTGACCTAACAAACCTTGTGTTTTATAACTTTTGTTAATTTGGATACTTATTATTACATTTTGACGTCTCCTCAATTTTCATGATTAGAATCGCTTTCATCGTTTCATGTTGATGAGCAATTTAAAATCATTATGAAGCTTATTATCATATTAAATTATTAACATCGCGCGGACTTCAGCAATGTTTTACAAGCAATACGATCTATAATTAATTTTTTCTACTTTATTCATTCCTGTACACCTCCACTGGAACTATAAATCTTCGGAATGGGAAGGGTCAACCTTAACACTATTCAACATAAAAACAGTGCAACTGTCACCAAATTCAATATTATCGCAGTGCACACGTTTTAGAAAATGGATTCTGTTAAAAAATGAGAGAGTTTGCAGCGATTATTTTTAAAACGATTGTTCTTGTCTTTTTAGTTCCCATTTCAATTGTGTGTCTGATATTTCGTGACGTTTCCGGTACAAAGGAGATATATCTGTCGGTTTATACATGGGGCTATCGGCATTCATCTCTAAGAGACCAGCTGAAGACATGGGGCAAAGACTGATTTTTCTATTTATTTTTCTTCTAAGCGAGTTCCAAGTCTTATTATGCTGCGATTGCTTTCCATCCCATATTCAAACGGATTTCTGTGCCTCAAGTTTTGGTAATGTATTGTATATTTTGTTGTGATTTTTTTTAGATTCTGTCTACAGAAAAATATTTTTTTTTTACTTAACCTTTTCTTAGTATTTTATACGTTAATCATTTTTAGCAATTTAATGCAAACACACACTTTAAGCCACAATACTAGAATGCAAGCTGAAAAATTGAATTAATGGCTGACGCAGTTTGTTGTTACAGTTTTGTCTTCTTTTTTTCTTTTAATGTAAAAAAAAAATTGAAAAGACAATATAAAACTGAATTTAGAGTCCCGGTTCCTCAAAGATAATGATAGAAATAATGCCAAGAATGTTAGGGTAATCAGCGTACCAATTCATCACCTTGAATGAATTTAATTCAATTTCTGATTAGTGTCCACCAAGCTGTTAAAAATCGCACGCAGGGGTTGTTTGGCAAGCATCAGCTGTTGTTATATTGCTAATAAACGTTGTTTTTACTATGTAGCAAATGATATTTTATGGCTCAGTTAATAAATTGAACCAATAGAATTGTTCCTGTCAAATGTAGAGATAATTAATCTGTGTAATTTACATTCTTAATCTAAACTTTATTAACGTTAAACATTATTAAATTACCTTGTGCATATCTTTTGCATTTAAGACCAAATAGTTCTCATTCAAAATAATTTAACAAATATTTCCTGATAATAATTAATTTGGCTCAAGCTTTGGTTGACGCACTCTATTACATCCGATTGTTCAGTTATTTTTATGTACTTAACCGGTGCACTCGTATAATCTAAGAATAATCTGTATCTTTATTTCGAAGATTGAATTTAATGCCCTACTTTGATAATAAAAAAAAACATGAATTTATTTGAATGTATCTTTCAACTGAATTATGAAGTGAAAATTGTTTTGTTTTAAAAATTATATAAATTTCTAGTGCAAGTATTGGGGTTTTTTCCCAACAAATTGTTTCAATACATCATGAATTTGTGTTTATTTGCAGTAATTAAAGCAAAAGTTCATCAACAGGAGGAGCTTCTAACCCCCGATGGATTTGATTCATGGCTGCGTTACAGAGTTAATATTTCTAATGTTTACAAGGTGAGTTCTATGTTGCATTAACAATATTTAAAACTGACCCATTTGAAAATTAAACTTCATAGTTCCCTTTGTCAATTTGATGGGTAACAATTGACTCGTCTGTAAATCAAATATAAAAATTGGTGAATGAATGTCATAAAAAAAAGATCTCACTTATCTCACCATTTGGGCTTCTAATTCTTGAAAAAGTTCAAAATATAGTTTGATTAAGTAACATAAAAATATAATATAAATTGGAATAATATACGCATAAAGAATTCTACAGATAAAATTGTAACTGTTTCATTATGAAATTAGGAAAGCCTTTGTTGCAAAAATGGATGTGTTAGATTTTAAATTATATGCACATTTAAAGAGGAAAAATGGTATATCTAATGCGTCGCACCATGCTACTCTAATTCTTGATTAACACCTAATCAGCATATTATCAATGACCAGCACACCTATATATAGATAAATCAAAAGTGAAATTATTTTAGAAAATTTCCCCAACTGGCTCTATGTTATTTAAGCAAAGTCAACGACCTCTCATTTTATTCCAAGTTTTGTAGTCTGATTTACCGTCTGTAAATAAGCAAATATTCAACATTATTTTATTTTCTTTAAACATATGATAAATTAGACATGCGTGTTTCGAACTTGCGCACATTATCGAGACATCACATGGATCTAAAAGTTTTAAATTTATTCAGAGTGGTGATTGTTTTTTTGTTTTAATTAACAAATGGAAAGAGTGGTTGACTTTATTAGTAAGTTTTTTGATGGAAGGAATTCTAAAATAAATAGACACTGGTTGGCACGTTCATTGCCAGACAGCGTACTGTTATAAAAATGTAGAGCTCTTGCGGCAGGCTTGACAACTCTCAAACACTTCTGAACAAGCATAAAGACAAGTTTATTATATGGTGTTATCTTTCAAATTTATGAATATTAATCACCCTATCAAATAGAAGGATTCAATTATAATTTTATTCATAGAAACGTCAGTTTCAGAATGAAATTGACATAATCAAATTTAAAATTTGAAGTTTTTAAATCTTTGAATTTGAAATTGTTTAATGCTCTAATTAAGATATATTCCTAAAATGGCTAGTGTCTATACAGCTACCTAAAATAATTAGCTGATTGTCGATAAGAAGCTACAATGCTTTTATTAATCAAAGTGTTGGAAAATTATCTTATCTAGAGTATTGTCAAGCGAACAAGGGATGGGGCTCTGTCTCTTTCAGTTAACAGAAAGGGGACAAAAAGGTTACCAATAGTTGACTAACTGGCATAGCTCTACCTTTCATGTACCTTTCTATTAACAAGCAGAGGTTCATCCTGGGAGTATTGACATGTTTAAAAGGAAAATAAAACTGCCAGAGAAGCGAATTTGAACACATTCAATCATTTTTTATCTGAAATTTTTGTTTCATTAAAAGCTATCAGGGTTTTGGATTTCTATGGCGATATATCATGAAGAAAATTGAGCAAGATATAGAAATGTTGAAGTCAAGAGATTACTTTCAAGTTAAAGGGTGGAAAGGCATGGCAATTTGTAATTTGTCTAATGACGTCATAACAAATGAGAGCGTGCAAAGCTGGCCATCTTAATGAAAAATAGTTAATTTTCATTTCGAAATCTGGATCTTGACGACATTTCGTAAAAAAATTCAAAGTAACCACGAAAGACTCTGCATAAATGTTTGGTTTTTTAAGATGTGCAACTTTTAAGCTGTTCAATTTAGCTGAAAATTGATATAAATGTATAATTGATCAATAATTGATTATAAATGTATCATAAACCATTTCAAAATTGTTTATGTAAGTGTCTGTCTGTAGTTTTAACTAAAGATCGTTACGTGATTGGGTTACGAAAAGTGACCCTAATTTTCCAAGTCACTTTACTATTTGCAAGTGGACAGACACATTGACACAAACATTGTCTCCTAGCAAATGTTGGATTGTACAATTTCAATGTAAATGCAATCTGTTATCAAATGTCCATTTGCCAAAAGATAGAAAGGATAGCGGTCGGCTGATAATTCTTGTTTTCACTGTATTTCAAGCATATAACAAGAGAGAGATAATTTTGCATATGCCAAGGCAGCAATGCGCACTCGTGGACAGGTGTCTAAAAGCGTTTGCCGTCCATATGGACATAACCTGAAATATTAATCTTTAAACATAATGCCCCGTTAAAAATCAAAACAATCCAAACGAACTCTTTTAATAAAGATAAATATTAATGGAAATGAATATGAGTTTGTGTATCATAGCATGAAATTAGTTTACCTTTTAAAATATGAATTTACTCAATAATTTTACGGTCCTATATTATCTTTTTAAAACTTCTTTCAAGATTTCGATCTCCGTTTAAAATAATTCATAAACATTAGAAAATTCTTCTTTAGTCAGTTCATGTTTTGGCATAGATGAATGTTGACACAACATCTGATAAGTTGGATGCATCAAATGAAAGAAGAATTAAAGTCTCTAAGCAAATAACTTAATCGTGACATACAAGTACTTATATTTGACATTGACGTAATTTTCCGCTATGTTTTAAGGTAATGTACGGTTTCCAACAGAAATAGGAATGTAAAACAAATAAGTAAAAACTTTTCACAAAAAGGGGAAAAAGAAACACACAAGCAAAAATTCCACCAAAAACAAATAATTAAACACAATACGCAAATAAAACAAATTTTATCAATAGTTCATACATGTACATATATTTAAACAGTAACGTTATATGGTTTTTACTAAACTATGGAGTTTGATTTGCTTTTTTGTTCGTGTTTCTTCATTACACTAAAGATTAAAAAGGCAACCATTATACTTTAAAAACAGCACTAACAAGGAGGTTATATACATTAATCACACCGGCCACCGTGTAACGGAAAAATAAAAAAAAAATCTTTTCCATAAAGAGTTATCCCTCTTATCACCTTTCGTTTCTTCACGCCTTAATGGATTCTGTGATTTGAATAAAATATCACACTTTAATTAACAATATTTATAAAGAGAAAAAATACACTTTACAAGAACCGTTTATAAATATGAGTTTTAACTATTTTTTCACATAATTATATAGTATTTTCATGGGGTTTCCCTTTTTTTTTTTGTTAACAAAAATGATTTAACGGGGTGGACAGTAATGTTTAAACAAACTCTAGCGAAAAAAAAACCCCTATTAGAAAATGGCATTCTTGGTAAATACTTCAGCCGCATGTGGAGAACCACGACGAAATATTGTATTATGATATTCAGATTGACCGTCAGACGCGAATAAAATACTCGAAATACGATAATTTTGCTTCTCATCACTATATATGATCCGTATTATTAAAATCTAGCTTTGATCATTTTTACAGATGTCTTAAAGCATGTCAAACTTATATTAAATTAAAATTGTACAACGAATTGGGAAAAAAAAATAATTAAGTACATTCACATGTTAAAACTCAAAATAAATTTTTGTTTAAATTTCCGTTTTAGAAAGTTGGTTTTTTTTTATTTCTTTTCATTAACAAGACAAAAAACTGCCTTAATACATGTATTAAAAATGTATTTACTTTTTATTTTATCTATGAGAATTATTGCTTTTATGAGACAATTGTTATTTATATAGGTCAATTATGATTTATTCACGGTACGCAACACATCGTAAAATAGAAAACAAAAAAACAAATTCATAATTTTTTATACATGTAATTGATATAGTATAACTAAATGTGAATTGACTATAATGTTTCATGTACATGTATATTAGGTATTAATGGATGTAATTTTGGTTATATATTTTCTAACTTACAATTATAATATAAATGACCCTTTTCTACATCAAGAGTAATTTATTTTAGACCCGCCAAGTACGACTCACACTCATCACAAACTGGGGGATTTATATCAACATATCAATAATACGTTTACACACAGAATAAAAAAATAAAATATTTACATGTACGGAGAATTCTCTCTTCTTATAAAATACAAAATTTGACCTTTGGTTCATTACAATAATAGGGGGTCATTAGCCATGCCACTGGATATTATAAAATAAAAAAAGCAAGATAATTTCGACCAGTATACTAATAGAATAAACACGTACCTGTGTACCAGCCATAGACATTGCCTGTACGTTATGATATATTAAGATAATCCTGTTAGTTCTAACCTCGTCTGTTCACGACAATCAAAACATATAAATAAGAGATCTTCGTAATTAAATATGAAACCGTTTAAGGTGCATAAAATTTGCGTGCATTATTGCGATAAAACAACTCGTTAACCTATTAATAAGACACATAAAAAATGACGGCGGCAATAGAGGGAGAAAACCTAGTTTTATTAATTTGGTTTTTTTAAAAGGCGTCGGAGGCCCAAGTACATGTCACCTTTTTCGGAAAATGGTTTAATTGATGGTAATTAAAAATGCAATTATAACTTCATTTACCTTTTTTAACAGGCAACGTTGCCTTCGTGGTTCAATTCTATGTTAGATGTCCAACGCAAGCTAAAATAAATGATGATATTAATTGTGTGAATAACAATGGGTTTCATAAAATATAAATTGATTAAAATAATCTAATGAAGTTCAATTGTATCAAAACTCTGGACGGTAATTTTTCATAAAACAGATGAAAAATCAAATACAAGTTTAAGAATTGCAAAAGGAATGTAAATTATTAAGAAATTACTTTCAGGGGATATATCATTGATAGAATTTTATATCAGGAAAGATATCTTAATAATTTAAATATTATACAGTTTTAAAACTTTTAAGCACAGAAAACTTGGATTTTTTTTCAAAAATGTAAATTTGTAACATGCATGTGACTGCTGAAAGTACGTGCAGAAATCCGTTCACCTATATGAAAGAGCATGAGTACATTCAGACAAAAGAACTTATTTTGATTTTGTTAAATTCCAATTGAAAATCATGGATATTTCATAATTGATTTTAATATTTTTTTGGTTAATGTGATAAAATTCCTTCTTTGTGCAGGGTCAAGAAATGTTCCTGCTTGGAAACAGAGTACTGATTAGTACTCCAGGCCCCGCCCATTCCTGTGGTCCCCAGGAACTGAAACTAGATCAGGACTATCTCATATCCGGTAAGAGTTCACATGGATCAAACAGCTTTAGCGTATACTATGCTTGTACATGAAAGACATTGAATACAGGCTACCCCTTAAAGATATTGAGTTTACAATTATTTTTAATTTTCTTTATCAAATAAACTATGATTTTAAAAAAGAGCTTGGCAGAACCTTTTGCTAAACAATGTTACAGTTCAAATAACTACGTTCTATAATTCTATGTGCAGGATACAAAGACGAAACAGCGTTGAGAGCGGCACCCTGTGCCGGAGTCAAGTTCTGGAAGCCTATTTATTCCTCGTTACTTCAGAATATAGATTGCGGATGCAAGGTTAGTGTTGTAATCTTCCTGAAAAACAAAATGTGTTAATGTTTTAGTATTTGTACATGTATATGATATTAATGGTTGATGTTGTACATTTTCCCTCAAATACATTAACCAAGATAAATCTTACACATAACTACTTTTGGAAATTACAGACATAACCCCGGGTTAAGGGTACTTGTAAGTGTCCATAAAATATTTGAACAGTTTTTTTTTAATTTCAAGGTGTTCACCCCCAGAACTTGGACTATTCCAATAGTAAATCCAGCCCCACCCAAGACAGATGAAACTTGCATCGCTCCAACTAGGGGGACGTGTAGCTTTAAATCAGGAGTTTGTAAAAAAGATCCCGATGGCGTCTGTCACTGGAACTTAGTTGAACCATGCTAGATATAGCCACGAACAAGCAACTATACACGTGGGGTTTCTTTTGAACATGTGTTTGCGAGTTGTAAATTTATGGGATAAAATTGGTAATTGTAAAAAACTTATTGTCTTATTTTATCACGTTGTATATATTGTAAGATAAGTTATCCGTATCATTATTTTTTGTCTCTATTTCAATGAAATATCTAGTGTATAAAACTCCTTTATTTCTTGTCTTTTCATTGTTCTTACAAGCGTATCATAACATGTTTGTTTCAAAGCATACAAATGTGCGTATACATGAAATTTTACTAGGTGCAAGGCTTGCATTGTTTATTATTAACAAAATTTGTTTTGTTCATTTATACTATACCGTTTTAAAACATTGATTGAGAAATAAGGAATCAATCTTTGAGTATTGTGAGGCCATAATTTTGGTTAGGGTGTGATCAAATCTAATGAAACCAAAAGGGCTTTATGACTACTATATCTAAATTATTTTCAGCAGTGGTTTGGTTAAAATAAGCTTAAGTACGCAAACCCCGCTTGGGTCTCAACAACACGTCATTTGAAATTATTTGACTGTATTCGATTAGTAGTGTTATCATAGACAAAGACCCTGGGATATTCAAATATCTACTGATAAACACGTAATTTATTTTTTATTAAATACACAGGTTATTTATTAAGTTGCACTCTCATGGCAAACGATTGAAGAATATATTGATTAAGTTGAAATTCTATTCGTTCCACGTGTGAGCAGTATTTTGTAGGGCAATTTTATCATATTGTTTTATATATTTAGCTAATTCATTCCAACCCACTGCAAATAAACAACAACAAAAAAACACAATGATATTATATGGATGCAGCAGTAATCTAGCGAAATAGGAACAAGTAAACGGTTATATTTTTTCACAAATCGATATAATGTCATATTAATTTAAATAACACCAATGTACAATACCACAACAGTTTTCCCAAGAATATTGAATCATTTTTGTAGGGCATTGTTTTTCTCCGTTCATTTTACTATTACTTAAAGTTGCTCATATGTTCATTTCTTGTTATGTGATCATTTGATATTATGATTTTACATTTTATTTTGTGTCTAAAGCTAAATGCATGTATTATGTATAACGTTTATGTACTATTTTGAATTATTATTTTACGATCCAAAAACTGGTGATTTGTATTGTTATGCTGATGAAATAATTATTCGATTATATGTTATTTAATCTTTTATCGGCCTTTGTTACTATATTGTTTTTAAATTAGAAAACACAGGTAAACATGGAATACTAGTATAATTATTAAGTTTTGTAACGACTGTCTTTGAAATATCGTCAGGTGAAATGTTTAGACAGATCTTATATATATATATATATATATATATATATATATACACTGTATATATATATATATATATATATGACTTAATTCTTAACGCTCTATTTATATTCGTCGAGAATACTTAATTATATTTGTCAGGGCGTTTATGAATCAAAGTACTGAAGAACTGACGGGAGTTGATTTTAAATTGTCGATGTATATTTATTTTAAAATCAATGATACGTATGTTATTTTGCATGACAAGACTTAGTACATGTATTTTCTAATTTGAATGAATTACACAAATTTGTATATTATGAATTTTTGGACTTTTTCGCCAAGAATGTCGAGAAACCCCCATATGAATCATGTTAAATAATATTAAAAGATAAAATTTATTCAATCAAACTATGTATCAGTGATAGAAATATTTGTCGAAAATTGTATGGATCCAAGCAATATTGAACTCTAGTCTCGTTCAACCAAACGCTCGGCTGACACCGTAAATCTCCGACAAGGAGACAGCCGAGCGTCGAATTGAACGAGACTATATTGAACTCTGGCGTAGGAATACATACGACTACAAAAAATATTTAAATTGTTCGCACCATTTTAAATCTGACTATTTTCAATGTATTTAGAAATACATAGAATTAGCATACATTACATCGAATTTATCAATTATTCTCAAGAACTAAGTCTTGTCAGCAGCGATGATTTGTGCTGAGGTCCAAACACTGTTTCACTTTCGGTTTGTCTGTGTAACTGCATAGGAGAGTTGATTAAAATCAACTCCCAAAAAGCACCTTCGAGAAGAGGATCCTAATTAATTTTAAATTCGGGGCGGATTTAAATTGTCATTATAGTATCTGTAACAGAATAGCTATTTATTTATCTGTTAATTATCGATTATATACTATGTGCCATAAGCTGTCCTTCAATTTATAACGATCGCAACCTTTCCATTAAAAATTGTTGCGAAATTAAAGTAAAGTGATATGATTATGACAGCGAGACGCAGATGTTACTTGTGAATTTATTACTGCATGGGTTCAAAGAAAGAAAGAAAGAAAGAAAGAAAGAAAGAAAGGCACATGCGCAATTTTAGAATTTTTTTCAAAAGGGGGGGGGGGTCCGATTGATATTCGAGTTTTCCGTGGAAGTCATGAGAAAAGGGCACTTAAGGTCAAAATTTCACAAACTCAGTTTTTTGTCAATTCCGATTGGTCAACTCTTTCTGAATACAATTATACAAAGATATTCTAGATCTTTTTTGTTTTAAGCATTTTATGATAATTTTAGTAAGAGATGTTAAAACGGCTTTGACGTAGCTCGTCGAAAACGTCACGACGTCACCAACGTCCAATTTTGATTTGCATTTTTTTTTCTTTTATACTTCCTTTTATCGTGTTTAGTTGTTTGAAGTAGAATTAATTAATAATTTTCTACAATTCTAGATTTCTTACAGTTTTAAAATAAGAGAACAAAACATTTTGAATATCCAGATGTAATTAAAGTTATGCAGCTAATCCAGATACACTTCCGATGAATCCACGTGCAACCCCCCTCCCAACATAAGAAAAGTAGATGAAGGATATTTAAAGGAAAAAAATATCAAACTTCTCCCCAACCTTTAAATACATCAAAATTATTTAAGCTGGCGAGAAGCAAATAAGCAAACATGTAAAAAACATATATAAAGATGTCAAACTCGATGCCTATGTGTCCACAATTTTGGGGGCATAGTCAAATTATATACACGTGTTTATTTTCGAAAATAGAAATATTTATTCTTTTTGATAAACCTTTTGCACAGAAATTTTATCGCACATTTACTTATATTGCTTTTTAAGTACTAGTATCTTAATAGTTCTGAAGCAAGTTTAAAATCAATAGCTGTTTTTGAACCTCGGAAGTTATGGTGTTAAATTATTTTCGTGATTTCTCTTCTCTTTTATACCTTATCAACACATAACTCTTATAAAATTACCGGTGGGAAAAAAATCGGCTTTGACTGTCTCACTGAAAATTTACAACTACAAACATGCAGACAGTTGATTTGAGAGAATTTTTTTTAACAAAAATGGCATCTTAGTTTTATAGATTTAAACTTATATCCACAAAGTATGAATCCCTCTATCTCTTACGAAAATTGATTGTAATTCACAGCTGTATAGAAACAGACAGGACTGAAATCTACTCGCTCCAGTTCTAACCATACAGTTTATCGATCGGTCAAAATCTTCAGCAACCGAAGAAAAATCACGGTTTGCACGAATTAATCATGAAAATGCCAAACTCAAATTCCCGTATAAGACGCTTTGGCTACAGCATTCATCTAACATACTGGTGTACATTAACAATAATCTAGTGACTTTTACGTACTTTTTACGATCAATTCAATTCATTAATTTATCAAAGGAAAGATATAAATATCAACAATTAAATGCTTTCTTTGGTGATGCCAGCGGGCTATAAAGATAACCACATTACAGAACGCGGGTTACGTTAATTTTTTCGGTAAAGATCACCACCTTTTGTTTATGTTTATTGTTTAAATATACATGTACTCGTATACACCCAATTAAGTGTTTCAAATAGGAGACCAATAAAATACAAAAGCCACCCCACTTGGTGAATCTACACTTCTATTTAATCGCTTTGTAAGTTCAGGCGTACCGTTGTATTTTTGTATTGCGATTTTTATAATAAACCACATATTGTAATCGTTGAAATAATTAATTATATACAAGCATTATTCACTTTTTTTTAAATGCAAGATTGCAAGTAAATTTCAGTAAGATTTCTGCGTTAATTATGTCCATTCTTTAGCACTAATTGGTAGTACAGTGCCGATAGATGTAGCTTATACTTAGTGAGAAGTAACATTTTTACGTGTTCACTAAATTTAATTTTCTTATTATCGATGTTACACGATGAAAGAAATCTCTCGCTCTCTCTCTCTTTCTCTCTCTCTCTCTCTCTCTCATTGAATTTAACGGCCAAATGATTATCAATTTCAACAAAAAAAATGAAAAATTAAATGATAGACTATATAGAGTGCATAAAGTTGCATATAGTATTCTGAAGTTTTAAGAAAAATCGCGATTCTCGGATTTTTTTTATTGCTGTACATTGTAACAAACACACATAAACATTGACTTCAGTATCGTCGAAATTTGTTACCTATATGATTTAAAAAAGAAAAGATGAGAAACCATCATCTACGAAGATAAATTGTACAACCATGCATGTTATTAATTGTAAATATCGCACATGTAGTGTTTATATTTATCGATAAACATGAATTGATTTATAAAACGGCAATTATATCAACTTCATATTAAAAGCATAGTAGTAAAATGACTGCATTTACAAATCTGTTTAGTTTAAGGAATTTTGAATCATGTATGTAACTGAATTGAGATGAATATAATTATATATAATGCAATAAATCCATGAAAATGAGGTGAGTTTTCAGGCATGTTATGACTTTTTTTTTGTTACGTAAAATAGCTCAAAAAAGTACACAAAACATGCATGTGGATTAGGGTTATTAAATTGCACAAGAAAACAAAATATGTTGCGCTCAAATAATAAACAAGTTTTTCATTCGTACAAGTATATCCTTTTATTTTGTTTCATTAAAGGCCTTTTACATGAAAATGTCACTAAGAATCAGATTTTTCCATGAAATCAAATGCAATATATCAGAGTAGATTTTTACGCTATTAAAATATCTCTCAGACTCTTCGAATCCGTTAGTTAAACGCGGTTTAATTCGTTAAATAAATTCAAAACTTGATCGCAAATTCTTTAGTAATAGAATATGCGAGAATTTATTTTGTATGTTGGCACTAGCACTATAATTGAGCCATAGCCGCTTCTCTCGTGTTCCTTCCGACTAATTTTAAAAGGGTAGAATCGTCTCCAGTGAGGTGAACTTCCAAACATATGATTTGAAATATATGACTTGTTTTGTTTCATAGTAATTACTGCACAGAAAACTGTAAGATTTGAAAAATACTGCTCTGCCTCGATTCGGTATGTCTCAGACTTCGACCTCTCTTATCAACAACGAGTGTGCAGTGTAGGTTTTTTTTTTACTTTAATAAATCATACATGTATTGCTCATGCAAACTAAAGCCTCGCAATTTTACTCAAAATACTTTATATTCCACGGCCAGTCTCGCAATAAGTAAGCGTATGCGAGACGGGCCTTTGGTTTCTAACGCTGATTCATAAAAAAGTGATTTCATAAATTAGAGCAGATTTTCATCACACACCAGAATGGAAAATGTGGTGTTTAAGGTTCATAGCGGATGAAAAAGCAGCACCTTTATGATATCTCAGCATCAACTTGTGTGCAATATTACGCGTTCGAAATGTGTAGATATTGACGTCACATGTGTATATTTCATTCATTAAATGTTTATTTCTTTAATCAACATGTACATGTAATATTTGACGGGAAAATATTACTCGTGGTATTAAAACAAGGCCAGACTCTAGTTATTCCAAAAACACAACACAGAGGCAGAAAAAAAAAACAGAAACAGAAAGTAAAAAAAAGCGTTTACAATGCCACTACTTTGACGTCGTTTTCTGAGCATTGTGGCGTCAAAAGACAACGGCCCTTTTCTCATGACGGCAGTCATATTTTTGGTAATTTCACTATGAAAATTTAAAAATTTTGAATTTTCCGGGGGCGGTTTGGTCTCCGACACCCCTAGAGGCTGTGTAAATAGATAGATAGATAGATAGATAGATAGATAGATAGATAGATAGATAGATAACACGTTCTTCATTCGTATGTACATTTATATGGATGAAATAACCGCATCTTCAACAAGTTTTCATCAAACTTGCATCAACAAGAAATCAGTATCATAATATTTCATGATTCAAATATCAGTACAATGAGTGTGACGTCACACGAAATTGACAATGGCCGCTGTTTAAGATCGAGATGTGGCCATGGAGAAATATGGATTTAAAATGATTTTGAGGGATAATTTACGGGAAATAAATGCGAGGAATTGATAAAATAACACCACAGAGTTGATCATTGGTGTTTAATGTCGGCTGGGTAGCAAAATAAAGAAAATCTAAAAAAAACTCTTTGCCATCCTGTCAATTCGCTCGCTACGCTCGCGAAGCTCACTGGTAGAATTTTGCCTGTTTCTCATATATTTGCAACAAATTGATAAAATCGCCAACTCCTGTGGTGCAATGTAGTTATATTTACATGTTGTTTTTGATAAGTCTAGCCCCCCCCCCCCCCCATCTCATTTTATCTCATCGACTCCACTGAGATATTTGTACGAAAATTAGCCTCAAACTCTTACCCCTCCTTGGAAATTTTTGCTGATCCGTGAATTCATTCTATGTGCATTGTAGTTCTATATTAATTTTTATTTTTTTAAACCTGCATAACCTATACACTAAACAAATGCATATCCATGCATAACGCTTGGTTGTTTAAACATACAACCAGGAAGTAAATTACACAAGATTCCAATCTCATGATCAGGGCGTCATCCATCCGATTATGACTGAAATAACTTAAAGGTCACATTGATACACACGGTAAGTTAGAATAAGTGTACATGTATGGATAAGTAATGGTGTAAACACGTTGACATATATACATATATATTGGATAAAGCTCAAGATTATTAAGTCGATCAACAATGTTGTGTATAGATTCTTATTACTGAACCGAAAGTAGTAGCTATTTTCAAACATAGGGGCATGAATTTTATCGAGCTCCCATTGTCTCGTAAATGCAACCAGTTTTGGGGTGTTTTTTGTTTTTGTTTGTTTTAGTTTTTTGGTTTTTTTTTGGGGGGGTGGGTTGTTTCTTTTTTTTTTTTTGGGGGGGGGTTACAAAAACTATATTAATACGTTAACCAATTGTTGTACATGCACGGATCCAGAAAATAATTCCAAGGGGGGGGGGGGTCCTAATTGAAAGTCGAAGGAGGGCTACACTAATCATCAGAAATCTTGACAAGCAAAAAAAAGCCCAATTCCAAAAATCATGATATTCCTAATCCTAAAGGGGGGGGGGGGTAGTATACCATTAACTCCAAAAAAAAATTCATACCTATAAAAACCATAAAATTCCCTAAATCACGAAATAATCCGTAGTAAACATACAGCTAAAAAAAATGACATGGAGCTAAAAAAAAAAATAATGACATGGGTCAGAAACAAGCCTCCCAACCGGAAAACACAATTCCATGAAGGAGTCCATCTCCTGGAAAATATTCTGGATCCAAGTATGATTATGTACATTGCTTAATGAAAAATATCAAGTTTCAGTTAAGCACCAGATATGTCTAGCCAAAATGGAAAAGATACTAATGATAAGGAATGAACAAGTTCTTGGTAGATGTCAAAATGTGCATATACTGTTCTGAGATTAAACATTTGCTTGCATATCGTTTGTGTGTATGAGTGTGGGGGGAGGGGGAGGGGCAGGTAGAAATGATTGTCTTCTGAATGTTTCTTGAAAGCAAAATAAATACATGTTGTGTGCAGCTTCCTTTCAGTTAATTGCACTTTTCTGATTTCAGATGGCACTATCTGAGTCCCAAATACCACCCGACGCCCAGCATTATTTGGTGTGTGGAACTGAAGACTGTGAGAAGAACTGCCAGTTTTACTGCAATGAATGTCACCACCCAATGTGTGAACAATGCAGAGATGAACATCAGAAGAGTCCAGAAACCAAGGACCACGAAGTAGTACCTTATAAGCAACGCAAACGTCAGCTTCCTATGCAGAAATGCAAGATCCACCCCACAAAAGACATAAATCTTCTCTGTGAGGAATGCAAGATTCCTCTTTGCTCAAAATGCGGAACCACAACAAAACACCGCGGCCATCTGTTTACCGACCTAGAAATGGTCTTCACTGAAAAATGTTCATCTTGTCATGCAGAAATTACTAAAATTCGAAGCTATTTTGAGCCTACTTCTCAAGATCTGAAAAGGGAAATTAGGAGAGATGTAACAGAAATAAAGAAGATAACAGAAGGCTTAAGAACATCCATGAAGGCTCAAACTGAGGCTGTGAAAAAGATGGTAGACACAGTCACATCTGAAAAGATAAAACAAGTCAACAAAATAGAACAGTCATTATTAAAAACATTAAACGGTCAAAACCAAGAAATAGATGAGTACATCAACTATCTCAATGATTTAATCAAAACATATTATGGTTACCTATCTCCTTCAAACATAGAACAATTAACATTTGCCCTCAAATCTGAAAATTTGATCATAAGACCCATACCAGAGACATCCAAACCTGTATATCCCGTATTTACTGCTGGTCAATACAGCGAGAAAGATGTCGAAAAACTACTGGGTAAAATAACTGTTCCAAACTATAAACCAGAGAAAAGAAAAATAAAACCCATGGAGACTGCCTCTACACAGCTGAAACCTACAGGGAAACAGAGAAAACACAACAGAGAGAAATCTAACGTGAAAAAAACACTGTCTCGGTCTTCCTCTGTCACCATGGTCAGGGAGTTCACAGTACCAGGTGTTAGTGATGTATATCATATATCACTGGGTAAATCAGGCAGAATCTGGGTCAGTGATTATAACCTTTTCCAAACAGATCTACAAGGGAATAAGCTACAGACTATACAAACCAGTGGTAATTTGGACGGCTACCACACAGTCACACAGGACGGGGATCTGATCTATACAGACAAAGACAACAAAGTCATCAATAGGATAACACCGGATAATACAATCACTGAATTCATTGAAACGGAAGACTGGAGACCATGGAGTATACACTCCTCTCACATCAACGGGGACATACTGGTGGGGATGAGAAAGGATGAAGAGGCTAAAGTCACCAGGTACAACAAGACAGGGACAGAAATACAGAACATAAAGAGAGACAACAAAGGACATGAACTGTATAGTTACCCACACTACATCACAGAAAACATCAATGGTGATATCTGTGTATCAGACTATGACAAACATGCTGTAGTGGTGGTGGATAAATCAGGACAACACAGGTTCTCCTACTCAGGTTGGGAGTCAGTGTTTACTCCTTTTGGAATATGTACTGATGTACTCGGTCACATCCTAGTGTGTGATGATTACACTGACACAGTTTATCTCCTGGATCAGGACGGTCAATTGTTATCTTTTCTACTTACCTCAGAGCAATGGTTAGGGATGTTTTGTAGTGTGTGTGTAGACGATGAGAACAATCTCTGGGTGGGACAATGGGGTAACAAAGTATCAGTATACAAGTATCTACAGTGAACATTGCATATCCATACAATAATTACATGTATGTACTGTGTGTATGTTGTAAGACAATGTAACAACACAGTGATAGTGTACAGTGACCAGTATCTACAGTGTACGTTGGAGTACACATCATTCATATTAACCTGTGTATGTTAATTTGTAAATATATCTAGAATAATTTCATTGATGAAGAGTTAACTATTATATAAACAGGTATTAACACTCCTCTTTTTTCATTAGTAGTATATGGTATTGTTATTTTAATTGGTGCAATAGGTTTATAAAATATATTAACTTTTTAAAACTTACCTACACATAAAAAATTATATTTGTTTAGTATACATTTGTTACATTCAGAATTTTAAAATATAAATCCACCAAATATTTAAATCGTGTGTCAATAAATACGCCCTTCCTTTTGCTGTTAAGAATTTAAATTCTTGATAATTATGATTACCCAATTTTTTTTATATATATATCTGATATTCTTTAGATAATGTCTGTTTGACAACCCTTTTGGTGTAAATTTTAAAGGAAATTGTTAGAAATTAAGAGTTGTACTGGGATAATTTTCGTTTTCTTTCATTTCTTAAAATTTTTCAAACTCGATACAACCATTTTTAAGGAACTCAATACACTTATTTATACAGAAACTAGATGTGTCATTACGCCATGAATGCCCCTATAGGTGACCAAAATTTCAAATACCTTTAGTATAACATTTGTTTGATTGAAGAATAAGTCCTGCGAATTACTCTTTTTTAAGTTCAAGAGGCATACCACTGTCAAAACCATCGGACTGGAACTAAGTTCAAACTTGACCTGTATTTTCTAATTAATTAACCTTATATGAAATATAAACTTGAAATATGCATCATGCACTTCAAAATTGAAAGAGCGGAAAGTACGAATTTCCCATTTTTTTCCTAAGTCCAATTGGCATAAGTCTGTCAAAAATCATCGGACCAAACCTATATTCAAACTTGATCTGAATTTTCTTGTGAATAATCTGCATATGAAAGTTCTGCTATATATGCATCCCTTCAAACGTTAGAGGGCGAAAACTGAGAATTTTGCATTTATTTTTAAAGTTCAGGAGGCACATCTTTGTCAAATATCATCGGGCTGCTCCGCCTATATATTTATCAAGTTCCCATTAAACTTTTTTCAAAGTCCAAGAGGCATAACTCTTTGAAAATACAAATGTATCATCGGACCGGAACCAAATTCGACCTTAGCCTGTATATTCATCTGATACATTCATTAATCAAATTTAAGTTGAATATGTACAACGATTGCTGAGATTATGATCGGAAAATAATGATGACGGAATGACAGAAGGACGGAAGGATGGAAGGACGGAACGGTATATTACTATATGCTCCTGCCATTTAACGGCAGGGTCATAGAAAGGGAGCTATCATCGTGATTTTTCTTTTTACAAAGTTAAAACGGATATAACCCACTCTATCATTTTAAGGATAAAATCGGTAATCTTTTCACAATAAACAGAGAAAATGAATTTGTTACTCGGGGTATGAACCCGGGACGCCTCTGCAAAAGACCAATAATGTACATGCAACCATTATAGCACGGCGATCTTCCTTCTGGAATATAAAGCCGAAATTTAGTAAATGCGTAAATTGATTTTAAAACAAATTAAATAATTTGCATTCATTTGAATCGAACTGTCGATTTACGAAAAGACCCCTACGCTAATCTCTATGATCTCCAACAAGTCTCCAATTCATATCTTTAGCCGTTCTTTAGATGTCTCGTGGACAAAACTTCATTTTAAACTGATAAAATTATACATATATGTAATTTGGCATTGGAATCTTTCAGCCCTGAAACTTTGAAAGAAATTCATTTTCTTGAAATCCCTGCACAAAATTTATGTAAAATTGTGAAATAAAATCAGACAACCGCCCCATAAAAAATATACACCCTAAAAGTACATGTCTCTAACATAATTATCCAAGTTATAATTCTTTTTTACAATGGTGTATGCTTTGACCTATTTTTTGTTGTTTACCTGTTATAAATAATCTCACCTGAATTTACGGTGTCGGTCGGTATACCTGATAGAGAATTGTTATACTCCCAGTAGTTCTAATAGGTCGACTAAACTTGTATAATTTTATGGATTTACGTTTGTTTTATACATATCATTTTTTGTTCTCCTGTGTTTTTGCATAAAATTGGTCAAAGAAATCGGATATCGGACAGAGGGGGATTTAGGAAATTACTTTAGTAATGTTTCCTAACCTCAATTTTGCATATTTAAACAGGTCCAATCGAATTTTTAACTCATTTTTCTTTATATTTCAAAATTATATTTGATTTACAGAATAAAATATTTCTATTTGTCGTGTACAACGTTTAAATAAAAAACAAATAAACATTAAAAATATGATAATTCATTTGATCATGATTTAAATGAGTTCGTTCTTGGTTACCTTCTTTATAGACATCGCTTAAATGTTGTTATTATTGGAACATGTCTAACTCTTGGAAAAACTTTAAATAATTGCGATATAAATGTGTTTCAATTTAGTTTTCATAATTAAATATTTTCTGGGACAGAAATTTAAAAATTTTCTGTTGCATTCAAGCAAAATTCCTACAAATATGAAATTATTGCATTCGCAAGTAAAACAAATCTTTAAAAAATTAACGTATATAAATTTTCATCAAAAAGAATACCAAGAACACTAAAAGAACGTTTTTCTGTATATGTACTTATAAATATAATATAAACTTTATGTATAAAATTTATGTTAATACTAAGATTTTTTCACTTGAGTTTGAACGTTTGTGCTAATACTACATGTAAATGTAAGGTTTCTATTTTGTTCTTGGACCGTGCAAATAAACCGAATAGTACGCCCATTGAAAAGCTTGATAAATAGTTTCTACCATTAAAAGAAAATAGCAACATTTGAAAACAATCACATTTAACACAAAAACCCTCAATCCGGAAAAAATCAAAAATACTTAGAAACCAACGCCTTGGCGAGATTTCTTTGAGAGCGATTTTCTGACACTGGTCAATGAAATACAGAATCCATTTGTTACTTTAACCGTTGGTTCCATCTCCAAAAGATTCAAAGACAGGGAAAAGCAGGGTCCCTTTATTTAGCGTGATTGTGTGAATGAAACAGATAAATGAGTGTCTTTACCGCAATCTGATGACGATTAGAAACTCGTTACAAAGTTGAAGTGGCAATTTTCACGGACCAGCTTGAGCCACAGCGGGGGTTACTGGCAAGTCCCTGCATAGATGTATGACCCCCCTCCGCGTCATTCCCCCTCCCCTCAAATCAAGGGAAGTATCTTTATTTGATGAGAGATGACCCGTTAGAAGATACACTTGTTGAATAGGACACGAATTAAACAGTGGTAACCGATCTCTTTATATCAGTAAAGAAAAAAAATAAGATGACAGAAAATACGGAAAAGGATGTATCTGCTTTTACGGTCGAAGATGCCCAATCACCTGTTGATCTAACAATAGCCGATAAAGAAGAAAGCGAGAAAAAAGAAAAAGGTACCAAAAAGTTTGACAAACTTAAACTTACGGATGAAGAAATCGAGGAGAGGCGACGCTCTGCGAACTACATGGAACGCCGCCGCATGAAGAAAATGTCGTCTGCCCTGGCGGATCTGCGAAAGTGCATCCCCCAACAATACCATTTGTATCATCGACGAATGTCCAAAATGCGGACTCTAAGACTCGCCATTGCCTACATCAAAGCTCTAAAAGATATTCTGTTAAAAGACGATCAAAGACGCCAACTTGTCGCTATGTCATCACAGTCATCTTTTACTCATGGCGGTATGCGACTTCCTCATGAACCGTTTTCTCCGATGAGCAGCAGCATGATCATCGCCGCTTATGCCGCTCACGGAGCTCAAGTTCCTAAGCGACAGCTTATGTTTTCCCCGGATCTCCGTTTCCAGGCAGTTCCCGAACCTCGTTTCCAGACGCCCAGAGTCCCTCGCCATTCTGCCTACCAAACACCCGTCAATAATCCTATTTATGGACAGTCATTTTTCCGGACCCCGGGGTTGAATAAAACTGCCCCGGAACACACAATATCTTCCCCGGAGGAGGAAGTAAAGCAGGTCGTAATAGCCGGTTATACGGTATTCCATAACAAGGAAGATGGAACCTCCTGTCCGATCGGAGCCTCTCGGAGTTCTTCCTGTAGATACGTCACGGAGGGATTTGATGGAGTATGTCCGCTACCAGAGGACGACGGGGCCAGGGATCAAATATGATCGGTATGTAATAGTTTGTAGGATTTTGTTCATGAATAAATATAACTATATACATTAAATGTAAGGTTATTTAAGATGTGATTGCAAACATTTAATTTTTTTCAAAAATTAAATTCATAGTTAAGGCCGATGGGAAATATGTACTGTATTAAATTTTAAAGCTGCAATAAACATGTCCTAGTTACTTGCTTCTTATACATTTAATTAAAGTTAAATTATCGATAGGCACTATACTCGCCCGCGCAATTTGGAACGCATAACTTTATCTTCGAATTAATCTAGGAGTAAATGAAAAAAAAAACCAATAGAACGCATAACTTAATCATCGAATTAATATAGGGGTAAATGGAATAAAAAACGATAGAAAGTTTTAAAATTCTTAAAATGTTACAAATCTTTTCCTTGGCAGTCTTAAACTCGTAAATGTGATTAAAATAGAATTATATTATTATTATAATAAATGATATTCTAAGAGCAAATTCAAGCCCCCTTCGATCAAAATAAGATAAATCTGTAAAATCGGTTTGTCCATGTAACACACTCATTTCTTTACGCTGTGTTTGCATATGACAACTGCAAATAAATTAACATAATGTATCCGTCAGGTCAAAAATTGTGCATTCTCAGAAGGGATTAATTAAAAATAAATGCATCGGAATGGCTGTTTCCAACCTGTACATGTTTATGTATATTGTACAGTCAATGATCAAACCAAGTCTAACTTGTGCATTATGAATCGGAATCATTTTTGCTTCGATAATTCTGACCCGAATAATCTATTTCAAAAGTTTTTAAAAAAAATTATTACTTCCGTTTCTTAAAAATCAAACAAGAATAAATAATATAGTTGTGTAATCCGAAGTTTTATGGCGTGAGTTAAAAGTAAACGAATGAGTAATGGAATATACTCTGTACATGCATGTAAGGTCAAGTCATCCTAATGTTAATGTTATCCTAAATTATCCTAATGTACATACAATTCTTATCCATAAATTATCAATCTTTTAATTTTGTTTAGACATTTTCTAAATAGTTTTATACAATGTTAAAAATTTCTTAATTAATTAATTAATTAAATAATCCATTATCAAAGCATTCATTAAACCCCACCCCCCCCCCCCCCCGTTTCTCAAAATTTAATTCAAACCCGACCCCACACAGTCAATGTGATAAAAAGAAACTACTGCGATAAGTAAGAGAATTTTTGTTTGATATTAAGATATTTCCTATCAGTATTAATTGAATTAGTTCGCATTTATCGAGGGGTATTTCCGTCGATTAGAATAACCTCTAATTGTTTCATAGGACGCGCGAGATCTCGCACAATACCGCGATATCATCAGAAAAACATGGCACCTAAGCGACTAACGACCGATGATTCGGTAACACGACAGGGTGCCAGCATCCGCTAATAGAGGTTAGAGATGAATATCAAACGCTAATTAACACTCATTAACAATTAGCACAACATCAAATGAAGAAGAAATCAGCGTCGTGTCAGATCCTCGGCAAATTTATAGACTTTAGATTTTCCTGAAATTGAATAACCTCTGTAGCCCAATGACTGCATTGGATTTTTTTATGTGTTGTTAAACCTTTTTGTTTGTTTATTTTTAGAATACCAAAGAAGCAGATAATGCTGACAGTGCTATATAGGATCAAAGTCGAAGAGGATTAAACATATGAATAATTTCTTTTCCTAGCTTTATAATAATTTTTTTTTATAAAAATGTCAAACCATCAATTGTCTTCTCTTTGATTGTTCAAAGAAATTGTCTCAAAAGCTACATATACATGTAAAAGTATGCGTGCATATACATGTAGATACATGTACATATACTGTGATAGTCAAATAGAATCAATATATTGATATTTGAGCAATACTCATTTTTCGTGCGGCAATTTTGATCAGTCGCGTATAGAAATGTTGATGTTAAAAAATCTAAATTTTTGGTAAAGGGCAATATGAAATGAATAGCATCATTTTATTATTTAATTTATTGATATAGCTAATACAGAACGTCAACTCAACATTGTTATGGGATTCCGTTTGAATTACCAAACTAAACATTAGTAACTGCATGTATATAAATGTAATGAGCAAGCAGTGTGCAAAATTGAAAATTGGCAAGAATGGGCAGTAAATGATTCCAGGATCGAAAGGGTGGTATAAGGGATAATTATGTTTGCCGGGAGAAGGGGGGGGGGGTCCAAGGCCTTCTTCCGATTAATTTACTATGTGAATTTAATAAATTTCACTTCCAAGGGGGGGGGGGGTCTCTGGACCGACCCTCCCTTCCGGATACACCCACGCATGTGCAAGCAATCTACAAAATGTACTATCAAAACATGCACGAATCCAGAAAATTTTTCAGGGGGGGGGGGGGGGGTCCGAACGATAATTGTGTTTGCCAGGGGGGTCCGAGACATATAAATAATTTGCGATAATTTTACTATGTCAATTTATATAATAAATTTTTGTATTTCAGGGGGACCCCCCCCCCCCACCTTTAAGTCCGCGCATACAAAATCACCAACACAAGGCATCGCTTTATTCATTATCAGCAAATGTATCAGTATATAAAATACATTTATCAAAAAGCATGCTGATATGAATAAGCACTACATAGACTTGTATAATTAAGCAGATAAAAAATCTCTGACATTGCTATCCATCTTCATAATAAGTTCGAATTATGGCATTGACAAATCGTAGATGATGTTTATATTTGCACGTATATCTGGTAGGGGGAAGGCATACCTATTTCAGTTTTTACAATTAAAATAAGCTTGTGACCACAAAATGCATATATTTCTATTGTAAATACATATTAAAGGAATCTCGATAATTATTGGTCTTTATTGCATGTAAAACGTACATGAGCGGATCCAATTTTTTTTAATTTTTTTTTTTTTTGGGGGGGGGGGGTGTCCGAGGGATACCTATGTTTGCTTAGGAACTTTCTTTCCAAAACCAGGTTTAATTCTCCAAATAAAATTATGCTACATGTATAGTATAGGTAGAATCATGTATAAACACGCATGCTTTTACATGTATTTGAAGCTTTCAGACAATTTCTTTGAATAAACAAAGAGAAGAAATTGATAGCTTAAAATTTTTAAACAAAACAATTTTATTTTAAAGTTAGACAAAGAAAATGCTCATATGTTCAATCCTCTTCGACTTTGATCCTCAGGCACGTAGCGTCGTTTTTGAAAGGGGAAGGGGGGGGGGCTGACTCAACCCAAAAAAATCTTGACAAACAAAAAAAAGGGAAAAGGTTACTTTCCAAAATCCTAAAAATCCTAATTCGTGCGGGGGGTGGGGGGTGACTTTTCACTTCAATTTCATTGCTTATTTCCTTATTTGCAATTCAATTTTGACATAGTCACAGAAAAGTGGTGGGAAGGGGTGGGCAACTCCATGTTAATTCATTTTTTTTATATGTAAATTAAAGAAAATTCTTTGCTGCGCAAAAAAGGGGGGGGGGGGCAGGCCCCCACCCCTGCCCCCCCCCCCCCCCCCCGATGCTACGTGTCTGATCCTATATAGCACTGTCAACTATCAGCAAATGCGTACATTATTGGTATTCTAAAAATAAACAAACAAAAGGGTTTAACAACATAATACCATAAAAACTTCAATGCAGTCACTTTGGATTCAGTTAATATGAACAAAAGCTCCAGGCGGATTCCAACTCATGATCTGCGGTCCAGAAGCCCAATATTTTAACCACTAAGTTACGACGATATACAACCCAATTAAACGATATAAACAGTTTAACAAAACATTTCAATCGCCATCTTATGACAAAGTGTCTTAAAAAGTATAAGTGTAGGTGTAGTGAGGTACCTTAAGGGGAATGGCTAATATCAGTAAACAATTTTGCATACATTACTGATTTCAAAATCTACTGATATTCCCGAAAATAGACTGACATTTTCCGACATCTACTGTATATTCACAGTGGATCCTACAATAAATCCACTGTACACCCACTGTACAGAACTACTTTACTCCACTGTATCCCACTGTATCCCACTGTACCCCACGGTACCCCACCGTACAGAGTCACTGTATTCCACTGTACTCCACTAGACAGCGCTGCGCCTACCCACTGACCAGTACTGTACCTCACTGTACACCACTGTACGAGACACTGACTAGCACTGTACCCCACTGTACAGGATACTGACAAACACTACCCCACGGTACAGAGTACTGACAAACACTGTACGGCACTGTATATTTACTTCGAGTTCATTTAAAACTCATTTTTGAGACAGAAATCTGGATTTGTTTTGATTCTCTCCTATTGCTTACAAGACTGTTTCATTAAGTTCATAATAATTACATGCACGGTCAAAAATTTGACAGGGAGGGAGGAATTACATGTATATTATTGTTTTTTGTTTTTTTTGGTTTTTTTTTGGGGGGGGGGGGGGGGGGGGCGGGGGGGGGGGGGGGGGGCTAAGACCTATTTGGATAGTTGTACTGTGCAAGTTTAAGGCCTTTAATTGAATTTTCCTCTGCCACCCCCCCCCCCTCCAAAAAAAGGTCTGCGCGTCTGCGCATGTATTGATAATCAGAATCCAATTAGCATATAAAATGTAAAACTTATTCAATTAGAAGGGGAACATATTTATATCGATTTCAATATTAATGTTTTGGTGACTATCGGGGAATATATATATTTATATTTTAAAATGAATTCAATTTAATCGATACTGTCAATGCTAGTATAGACATGTATGTGGGGGGATGGGTGGTTCTCAACAATGAAAAAAAAAACATGTTGCTCAACATATTCATTATTTTTTTCAAAATTGAGTAGATAACTTGTCAGGACTTCAAAGATTCTTTGAATTTTTATTTCACAGGAAGATCAGCGATGCAGTATCTGTGTATAGTATACATACCTTCAGTAGATCAAAAGGTGTGAATGTCGCAGTTTTCAACCTTTGTCAGTCTGTCACATTGTTCAAGATGTTTTGTAATTCCCTAGTGGGGGTATTTGTGATCTTTAGATTATTCAATCCAAATGAAATATATATTATTAAAAACATAACATGTATGAATAAACGACATACTTTTCACAATGATTTATCCAACATTTTTTTTCTATTTAATTAAGTCGGATATTGAATATTTCTAAATTCCTTCCCCTTCTCACCAGTGTTGAAATCAAAATAAGTATGGTGTTAAATTAAAAATGAAATGCGTGATAACGAAGAGTGTTTAAATATAAACTTTCACTCTTTTACTTTTATTTATATACATGTACATCTATTTTCTCTTGCACAGCTAAGACTGTTGTCATAATATAGTTACATTACAATTACAAGAAAAAATACATATCTCTCTCTCTCTCTCTCTCTCTTTCTCTCTCTCTATATCTCTCTGTTATGTTGTAACTATTGTCCTAAATGTTTATGGTCCTAAGTCGGGAACGCATAGTCCCCCCCACCCCCATTGCTACTACAATACAATTCAATTTGAGCATCTCTTCAATTATGAGGGACACTTCAATAAATGGGCAAACATGCTTATTTTCTCTCTCCGTAAAAGATAAATTGTGTAAAAACGGGCCCGATTAATGATAAAAAAATAATTTTTACTCAGAAGAATCTCTCGTTTTTACTTCATTTACTGATATCAGTATAAAATATTGTATCATAGCAAACAAGATTTTTGCAATCTACTGTATAAAATCTCTCTCTCTCTTTCTCTCTCTCTCTCTTTCTTTCTCTCTAACGAACAAATGGTGGTACATTCAAATGAGGCATCCAAAAATATGTATTTATTTCTAGTTACGGGATAATGTCCATGGCTTCAAATGATTTGAAATTCATTATCTATAACGATTGTCTTCAAAATTCTTAATGATTGGAAGTCAACGCTAAAAAGTAATTTTCATATTGTCGGTGAACTGCCTCCTTCTTTGTGTATGCATACGGATAAAAAATCTTTTGTCAGTCTGGGATCAACAAAAACATCGGAACTATACACATAGAACTATACACACGACCAGTACTTAAGTACATAAGATTCCGCTTAAGTCCTACTTATGACTCTACTGTCAAAATATTTTAAAACATGCTTCATGTTTCGGGCCCAAGGAGAAAATATTACAGCTCATTACGACCATTGCTAATGTTTATATCAATTAAACTAAAACTTTAATATTGGTGAATATCAATATATTATTTTTTTAAAAATTAATTATGTTATTAAAACAATGTATTTACATGCTGAATTGAAATAATATAAACAGTTACTTCTAAATTTGTGTAAAACAAACTTAGGATATTGTTTTTGTGATTGTGTCACATGCCACGTCTATCGGCCACTTAAGTTTTGGGTAAATTGACCTAGCTAAGCACTATTCTAGTTACGGACTTAAGTACATAAGTCCTACGTGGACTACGACATACGGTCACCATTTTTAGTGGTAGATGTAGTTTGATAGTACATTTGAGGCACGTAGCAATGGGGGGGGGGGGGCTTCCACTTTTGTGCGCAGCAAAGATTTTTCTTAAATTTACATACAAAAAATAAACTAAATTAACACGGAGTCCCCCCCCCCCCCCTCACTGTTATCTGTTAAGGGACCATGTGAAAAATTGAATTGAAAATAAGTAAATAAACAGTGAAATAGAAGTTAAAAGGTACCCCCCCCCCCCCCCGGATTAGGATTTTCCGGATTTTGGCAAAGTCAATTTTTTTTTGGCTTGTCAAGAATTTTGGGATGAGTATAACCCCCCCCCCCCCCCCCACTTCTTTCAAAAACGATGCTATGTGCCTGCATTTCAACAAATATTCATCGGCAGTGCCTCTCGGCTGGCAGACGAGGTAAGCAATCTTCTTGTATTATATATGTAGATGGTCTGGTTTTTTTTTTTTGTTTTTTTTTATGTAATTTTGTGCAATGAATGTATAAATTAGATTAGAAATATCACATAAATATCACATAAAAGGACAATTTTTTTAAAAGTGGGTGGGTGTCGATCCTGTCCTCAAGCACCTGTGAAAGGTAAAAGCACGATAAAATCCCTTTACAGCATCACAACCGCCAGTTCCGACAGATTTGATTGTAAACTTTTCTACGACTACGAATGATACCAATACATGTATGATAGAGCCAGAGAGTGTTATACATGTAATCTCTCTCTCTCTCTCTTTCTTTTTTTCTCTCTCTCATCTTCCATATTGACTATGTTTACAGCGGACCAGTCTTTCACTCTGTTGTACAAACATCCAGCAGTAAGTAGTTCATCTTGAGGATTAAGCATTTTAAGGGAAAGCAGAGTTGTCCCTCTTTAGCCTCATTCAGACTGTTTATTGCAATCGGGTTTCTCCATCAGCAGACACACCATCTTCTAAAAACATAAATATAACATAAAGTTTGTAATGAAAATAAAAGCCCATATGTCATTTAACATACTCTCTCTGTCTCTCTCTCTCTGTCTGTCTCTCTCTCTCTCTCTCTCTCTCTCTCTCTCTCTCTCTCTCTCATAAACACATTAATGAAATCTACATGTATTCCAATCAAAACATTAACATTAATAACTGTCTAAACATTGCAAGGCTTACATGTTCTTTTCAATAGTAATTTTGCATGATAAACTTCCATATAAAATATATGTATCTATGCAAGCTTTAATAAATGTTAAAATTTTATCAATTTAAAAACGATGAATTTAATCATGTTTGAAAGTTTTCATCTATCATGAAAATATTTTCGTAAAACAAATTTGCATCTTAAATGTGAAACTTTAAATTAAAGACTATTATGCCGTCAACAAAATGTGATTTAGGTCAAATTGTAGAACAAGAATTATATCATCAAAATTGACTCAAATTCTCACAAAGAGAGCTCTTTACCGTTCCGAGGGCGGTACTATTTTTGTCCCGATTTTCTGGAAGAGTTTGGCCTCCTCTTAGATGACGATTTGTCATCTTTGGTGATGCTCAGGGCGCCTCCAATCTAAGAGGCCACGTACTCACAGGTTATATATAAGAAATTGATAATTATGTAAAATACATTGTTATACTTTCATGTTAAATACTGAAATCTGATTGGTTAAGACGCAGTTAATAATATTTACTATTACCCTCAGCGTTAGCAACGCACTTGGCAACGGGTAACATTAAAAAATGTTACATGCGCGAAAATTATGCGCGTACGATCGCTGTAGAATTCACGTTATTCCTATATAAAAGCAGTAAAATTTTCTTAAAATTTTTAAAAAAGACATTCAGTATAACAAAATAAATAGTGCCTGTTTGGGAGGATAACAGTTGAAATTGACACCCCTCGAAAACCATTGTCAACCTCCGCTTCGCGTCGGTTGACAATGGTTTTCTCGGGGTGTCAATTTCAACTGTTACCCTCCCAAACAGGCACTATTTATATAATGTATAAGCTTTGATATAGATATAGTAAAAAACACATGGTGTACATACTGGACTTTACCTAACAGTAAGTGATTGTCAGAGAGAGAGAGAGAGAGAGAGAGAGAGAGAGAGAGAGAGAGAGAGAGAGAGAGAGAGAGAGAGAGAGAGAGAGAGAGAGAGAATTTTTGTGAATTATAATACTTAGATTAAAGTTGTATCACTGAATTTAATTATTTCGCTTTAACTACGATTCTGTAATCGGTTATTTATAATTATTTAAGGTCTCCACGTGCTACGTCTGTCAATCAATTTAAGCATAACAGATCATGCCATGCGGCACGTGCTACTTAGCTCCTCCTTTTACCAAATTTTCGAATGAAAAACGTTCACATATTATGGTTTCTTAAATCCAAATTTAAGAAAGTGTTCTTATTTGAAATTTTTTCAACAATCAAGTGATTTGGATTCATGTACTGGAGATCTAGATCAGTGTCCCTTTTCCTCGCCGTCGTATTTTCTGTTACATATATTCTTAATATACATTTATCACTTTTAACATTGTTAATAACAGAGTTTTTTTCCATGCCCTGTTTATTATTTAAGTTAATAGGTAAATGACATGTATCATGCTAAGGAAAAATAAATATTACGAAAGTACAATAAATACTCTCAATTCACACATCCGGTCCATCAGACATATATAGAAGACTGCCACTATATACACACTGAATATTTGAGTCAAATACCAGTAAGTGCTGCATGTTCATCTATCACTCAGTTGTTGTTGTTGTTTTGAAAATAGGTTTGCCAACATTTAAAACGTCTGCTAAACCACATGCAGACATGTACAGTGAAGAGCGAGACTTGTCAAACAAAATGATAAATATCGCCATTAAAAGTATTGATTTATTATGTATATCCATTGGTTTATATCTTAAGAAATACATGTATGTTGGATTTACATGTATGGTTTAACAAAGAAAAAAACACCTAATAGTCATATTTTCACTATAAACGAAGTTATTTCAGAGAAGAGAAGCGATCACGGGTCAGGTGTGACCTGTGTATATACGAACAAGTGCAGAACATAAAATCGATATTTGAATGAATAGATATCCGTGTCGAATAATTTCATTAATACAATATATTTCAAGATTTCATGACCAAACCTGAACATTTTTTATCTGATCATTTTTTAGTGCATTTTCAAATTGTCTATTCACCAGGGGAATTTGATCGGCCTCAATACACAATAAAGAATTATCGTATGTATTAGTAAAGAAATAAAAAGACCTGTCAAAATAATAACTGACCAAAAATCAAGACAACGATCAAAAAGCTACAGTAACGCGCGTTACTCAATTTTGTATGCACACAGCGCTGCAGTTACGAGACTAATATCTTTCAAAAAATAATGATTCAATGCTAAAATATATAGCTGAATTAAAATATATATAATTATATATGTATAACATTATGCAATAACATTACAAATATAACTATTTATCGGTTTACTTCTCATTGTCCTCTTTAAAGAGCTTATGTGTTTTTTAATAGCCGGAATACACATGTTCTTCCATTCTCAACATAAAATCTATACTACTATATTAGAATAACAGACTAGAATGTTTTGGCTTTAATATCGAAAAATCGGAAGAGTACTGTCTTTTGTTTTATAGATTTTTAACATCATTTGTACTTGGAGATTACCAATTTGTTTTTTTTTTCAATTAATTAGGCTTTGCTACTTAATAATCAACGAAAATTCCTTTACAAAATCCGGAAATCGTCTGAATTTTTCGGATTTTACAATCTGCGCATGCGCAATACATTCAAGCTAAATCATGGGATGTTTTTAGTTTATGTTTTCACAATATCACATTTGCATGGATACACTCCAAAACGGTGATACAAATACAATGTACGTGTAAATTTTCATTAAAAATTTGCTATATATATTCGGTTCATGAAAGAAAATACGGGAGATAACACTAACTCAGTGCGTTTAACGAGGCCGAGGACAGAACGAGTACGCACCCTTTCGCGCAGCGTTTCATTTGTATTGTGACGTCATCTTTTTGCTTGGTTGACGCCATGGCATGATAGTTTCAACTGCAGATATTCAGCGAAATTTGTCGAAAATAGCTCGTTTGATGGGTAAAATGAATGTTATATTGTGGAATAAACATAAATGTCTCGAAGTTTAAGCTATATTTGGGCTCAGGTCGAAAACGTGAAGAGGGTTCAGCAAGCCTGGCCGGCCTCTGTCACGTTTTCTTAACCCGCCTAAATATAGCTTAAGGATTACGTTTACACAGGGTTTGAGATTTCAAAAAATATTTTTACAAAGTTCAATATCTGTAGTCCAAAGTTGTTTTAAAAACACAAAATAACAACGTCATTAACAAAATATTAATTATCGATATTGATATCCATAATTTGTTTATTTTTAGGAAGATATGCTCCGACAAAGGTAGATTGATATTAAAACAGAGGAAATTCGGACTAATTTTTTTCATTTTTATTTTTTTCTCTTAAAAACTTTCTGTTGCAATGTAATTGCAAATTTAAAGTTAAGTTTCTATGTTTTGTTCATATCATTTTACATATTATTTTATGGTTGTATTTACTCGTCTATAAATTTATATCACTGGCTAGCACGCGATTGGAAAAATCTTTAAAATACATACAATCGATTCAAGATAAAATAACTTGAAAATTTGATCATTGACCTTATATAATGTTAATGTCAACATAATAAAGATTATAAAAACAGTTTTAGGCAATCAATGGTTTGGAGCTCCTATTAGTCAGTTTTTTTGTAAAACTCGATCACAAATGGGTACAATTTTGGAAATTGATAGAGGAAATTCGGACTAAATTAAACTTAAAGCTGCTTGGTCCGATCTTATATCAAATTTTATGCTCGCTTTTAAACGATGGCTATGCTTAGTATATGTATAATAACAGACATTGCAGTAGTTTTACCCGTCAATTATGCCAAATTTCAATGAAGAAAAGTACGTACAAAATTTGCTAACAAAGCAAACGACATTAAAAGGTACCGCGTTATTTCGCCTCATGTTAAATTTCACCCCTGACGACGAGACGGGTATGGCTGTATTACAAATTTGACATCCCTTTAAATAAAGGTCGAAATGATCAGACAAATTACAAATAAACATGTGTACGTTTTGTTCGCTAATATTTCTAAAGTTTGCTTTCTTTACAATTGATGCATAGCATAAGGGTTGAATAACCCCATTCATTCGGGGGACGAAACCAAGCGGTTTCCTTTTTAAAACATTCCCGTGATGCATTTTGGTTTGTTTTTTCGTTTGCCCAAAGAGACTTACTTTGAATATTTCTAACTTTGAAAGGAGACTGATTCTGCTGGTGTAAATAGGAGAAAGTCCATAACTTTCTAGGATAAATGATTTGTATGAAAAAAAATTTGATACTGTACTTACAAAAAAATCGGACCAAGCAGCTTTAACATATGAGCTTAAAACGATTCATTCTAATATAAAATTAATAAAGCTATTCAAATTTTATCATTTCGAAACCTACAAATTGTTTTATTATATCTAAAAATTACAAAATAAAAAAAGAACCTTGAAAATGGTGGACAATTTTGACAATTTTTTCAAAAAACATTCAAAGGTCACTAGCAGAAAAAGTAGGTCATTGACCTAGTTATTTGAAAGTGAAAAATTACACCACAAAAGTGGGGCTACAATGAACAATAAGTTATTTGCGTTCCAATAAGTGGATTTTTTTTCGCCCCTGAGTAAACGTAATCCTTAATTCATATATTTCAAGACAGTAACCATATATTTTATATCAATGAACCTTAATATTAGATGTTATATTTTTTATTTATTACTTATATATGTCTGAATGTTCTAATGATACTATAAAGATCACCATTTCCGCCTTTGTCAAAAAAGCCATTATCTGACAAATCTTGGAAATTGGGCAAACAAAAATCAACTTTGATAAGACACCTCGAACACACCAGGAGGTAAAAGGTGTTTTTTATTTAACCACATCATGCCTTTTAGCAATAACTTTAATATGTAGAACAGAAAAAGAAATCCCTAGGGCAGAAGTTTGATACATTTCAAGCAAAATCCCATAGGGTCTTATGTTAAAAATTAACAAACTTGAGATGACCCCCTAAACAAACGGTGTGGCAAATGTCTTATTTTTTTTTTTCTTAAAGTAATAAATATATCAGTAGAAATTCATGTAAGAATTTCAATCTAGGGCAAAACAAAGTAGACCCGGCCTCGTTAATATGAAAAATTCCGAGAGTTTTGAATGTCAACATGGTGTGTAAATTTGATATGTCTATTTTGTAAATGCCCCACATAATATGGAATGTCAACCTGTGCACGCACGGATCAAAGTCTAGTAGTTTTAATGATAAAGTTTTGTTCACCTGTATATAGCATTGTGAAGTAGACATTTAAATCCCAACTAATTCGCGATCGTGTCGGTGATTCCTGCAAACTTACAATCTTGTGCGCCAAATGTCTTAATGTTGATTTGTGCATGAAGAATGAAATTCATTCTGTTATTCTATTGCACATAGTTAAGTAAAAATTTTATTTTCTTAAAACTTTCACGACAAATACACTTCGTTTACACATAGCTAATTCTAATATTATAACACCCATTTAGCATGCACCGGCACAGGGTCAACTTCAAGCAAATAACGTTTAATTGATTATTCAAGGTAGAAGGTCAGGAGATTTAAACATACAACCAGGAAGTAAATTACACAAATCTTTTATTCTCTCATTCCAATCTCATGATCAGGGCGTCATCCACCCGATTATGGCTGAAAAAACTTAAAGATCACATTGATACACACGGTAAGTAAGAATAAGCGTAACTTTCAATATTTCATGATGTAAATATGTCATATGTTTACAGTGGCTTGCGTAGATATATTTTTTTTTCAAGATTATCAATTCGATCAACAATGGACAATTTTATATGTACAGATATATTCTTATTACTGAAGCGAAAGTAGTAGTCATTTTCAAACACAGGAACATGTATTTTCCTAAACTCTCTTTGCCTCATACATGTATTTTCACCCAGTTTGTTGTTGTTGTTGTTGTTTGTTTTTTTTGGTATTTTCGTTTTGCAAAAATGTTTTTACTTTAATCAACTGTATATTAAATTCATAATGTAGTAGTTGAAGCTATATGGATCATTGATATCGCCTAGGTAGCTCAGTGGTAGTTAGCTGCAGATCTGTAGCGCCCTGTCTGAAAGAAATTCGGACAGACGACCTGAGAGCTACAGTGTCTCCCATAGTAAAAATCTGCAATTTACAGCGCACAAAAATTTGCGCTAGTTTTGAACTGATTAACCTTATTTTCACACACACTTTGTGGAAAAAAATAGTACCATTAAATTCTTCAGTCAATTAACAACTGATATCAGTACTTTACTTGCCTCAAACTTTCTCTGAAACACGCTAACCGACCTCGAAAATTGAAGTATGCTAAAATCACGTCGACATCGAGAGTCGCCATTTTTACATGTGAACAAACTGCACCACTTTGTTTACGGGGCTGGTGATTGTGTTTAAAAAAAATCAGGGGTAAGTAAAGTGTTCATATCTGTAGTAAAATGTCTGAGATTTTTTTTGGAATCGAATATTTGTATGTATGTTCGGAAATAAGGTTAATCAGTCCAAAACTAGCGTAATTTTTTGTGTGCCATAAATTGCAGATTTTTACTATGGGTGGCACTGTAGCTACCAGGTCGTCCATCCGATTTTTTTCAGAACGGGTGCTACAGACCTGCAGCTAAGTGGCAGTGCTCCTGGCTAGAGTTACATGGGTCCCAGTTTCGATTCCCGGTCCAGCCATATGCTTTCAGTGTATTTATATGATGATTTTTCATTTTTTATTACAATAAAACCCAAATGACCAGAGTCACCAACAAGCCACCCAACCGATAAATACACCATAATTCCAGGAGAACCTTCCTTGGATAAATTTCTGGATCTATAAGAATAATTGACTTCTTAATGATGACCTGTTATGTGCAGTTTCATTTGAATTGATTTAACATTTCTCATTTCAGATGGCATTATCTGAGTCCCAAATACCACCTGACGCCCAGCATTATTTAGTGTGTGGTACTGAAGACTGTAAGAAGAACTGCCAGTTTTACTGCAATGACTGTCACCACCCAATGTGTGAACAATGCAGAGATGAACATCAGAAAAACAGGAAAACCATGAACCATGAATTGGTCCTTTATAAACAACGCAAACGGCAACTTCCTATGCAGAAATGCAAGATCCACCCCACAAAAGACATAGATCTTCTCTGCGAGGAATGCCAAATTCCTCTATGCTCAAAATGTGCAACCACTAAAGAACATCGCGGTCATGTGTTTACCGACCTAGAAATGGTCTTTGCCGAAAAATGTTCATCTTGTAATGCAGAAATTACTAAAATTCGAAGCTATTTTGAGCCTACTTCTCAAAATTTGAAACAGGAAATTGCAAGAGATGTTACAGAAATAAAAAAGATCATGGAAGGTATAAGAAAATCCGTGAAGGCTGAAAGTGAGGCTTTGAAAAACCTGGTAGACACAGTCACATCAGATAAAATGGAACAAGTCGACAAAATAGAACAGTCATTATTAGAAACATTAAATGGTCAAAACCAAGAAATATATGACTACATCATCTATCTCACTGATTTAGTCAGAACATTTTATGGTTATCTATCTCCCTCAAATATAGAACAAGTAACATTTGCCTTCAAATCTGAAAATTTGATCATAAGACCAATACCAGAGACATCCAAACCAGTCCCACCCATATTTACTGCTGGTCAATACAGCAAGGAAAATGTTGCCAAACTACTGGGTAAAATAACTATTCCTAAATTTAAACCAGAAAACAGAAAAATAAAACCCATGGAGACTGTCTCTATTCAGTTGAAATCTACAGGGAAACAGAGAAAACAAGACAGAGAGAAATCTGACGTGAAACAAACACTGTCTCTGTCTTCCTCTTTCACCAAGGTCAGGGAGTACACAGTACCAGGTGTTCGTGATGTATATCATATATCACTGGGTAAATCAGGCAGACTCTGGGGCAGTGATGGTAGTGGTAACCTTGTCCAAACAGATCTACAGGGGAATCAGCTACAGAAGATACAAACCAGTGGTAGAGATGAAGGCTACCACACAGTCACGCAGGACGGGGATCTGATCTATACAGACAAATACAACAAAGTCATCTATAGGATAACACCGGATAATACAATCACTCAATTCATTAAAACAGAGCACTGGAGACCACTCAGTATATACTCCTCCCACATCAACGGGGACTTGCTAGTGGGGATGAGGAAGGATAAAGAGGGTAAAGTCACCAGGTACAACAAGACAGGGACAGAAATACAGAACATACAGAGAGACAACAAGGGACAGGGACTGTATGATCTACCACACTACATCACAGAAAACGTCAATGGTGATGTCTGTGTATCAGACTATAGAAAACATGCTGTAGTGGTGGTGGATAAATCAGGAAAACACAGGTTCTCCTATACAGTTCAGGGGTCAATATTTTATCCCTATGGAATATGTACCGATGTACTCGGTCACATCCTGGTGTGTGATACATATATGTTGAGTGGCAAAGTTAATCTCCTGGATCAGGACGGTCAGTTCTTGTCTCTACTACACGCATCACAACAAGGGAATACGATTCCCCGTAGTGTGTGTGCGGATGATGAGAACAATCTCTGGGTGGGACATGGGGGCACCAACACAGTGACAGTGTTCAAGTATGTACAGTGAACATTACATATCCATACAATACTTACATGTATGTACAGTGTGTATGTTGTGAGACAATGTAACAACAGCACAGTGATAGTGTACAATGACTGGTATCTACAGTGTACATTGGAGTACATATCAATCATGTAAATATGTGTATGTTAATTCGTAAATATATAGAATAATTTTATTGCTGAAAATTAAGTTAACTTTTAAATATACAGGTATTAACTGTGTTCGTTTTTAGTTAGTAGTTTATGGTATTGTTATTTTTAATTGGTGCAATAGGTTTATTAAAACACATTAACTTTTTTAAACTGACCTACACCTATATTTGATCAACATATATTGGTTCAATTCAGAATCTTTAAAACAGATCTACCAAATATTTAAATCTTGTGCCAATAAATATACCCCCTTCTTGCTGCTTGTTAAAATTCTAATTATTGACAATTATGATTACCCAGAATTTTTTTTTATAAATCCGATATTCTTCAGATAATGTTTGTTTGACACCTTCTCTTGTTGTAAATTTTAAAGGAAATTGTCGGAAATTGAAATCAAATATCATCTGAAGAATATCGGAATTTTCTTGTATCACAAGTATTTTTACCTACAGTAGCTGAGAATGAGAGTATTATTATTTCACTATAAAAGTTAGTGCATGAAATTCCAAGCACTAGAGAACTTCGGCATTGAAGAGAGAGAGAGAGAGAGAGAGAGAGAGAGAGAGAGAGAGAGACATTGAGAGAGGAACATACAGAGAGAGAGAGAGAGAGTTGTAATATTCTCTATGATAATTCAATATTATGAAAAAATCCCCATTTTTTTTTTCTCGAAACGCCCCCTTAAGCTTGTTATTTGCGTTTGGCGGATTCTGTAGTTTTTTCTGCAATAATTGCTACCTCCATAGTTATAACCCGCATGAATCATCAAAGAAATTGTTATACTGTTGTTTACGGGGGGTCTTCTATTTGAATGTACTTTAAAAACGGCTATTGGGATAATTTTCGTTTTCTTTCATTTGTAACCATATGTAAGGAACTCGATGAACATATTTACACCGAAACTACATATTCGTAACGCCACAAATGCCCCTGCAGGTGACCAACATTTCAAGTGCCTTTACGTTTAACATGTGTTTGATTGCAGAATAAGTTATAAAGCCCGGAAAATTACTCTTTTTAAAATTCAAGAGGAAAAACACCGTTAAATCATCGGACTGGAACCAAGTTCAAACTTGACCTGTATTTTCTAATTAATTTACCTTATATGAAATCTAAACTTGAAATATGCATCCTGCACTTCAAAATTTAGAGAGCGTAAACTACGAATTTCCCATTTTTTCTTAAGTTCAAGAGGCATAACTCTGTCAAAACTCATCGGACCAAAACTTCATGTAAATTCGAACTTCTTGTAAATAATCTACATATGAAATATCAGCTTTCATAGGCATAACTCTGTCATAATATCATCGGACCGGAACCAAATTCAGACTCAGATTGTCTATTCATAAGATACACTCATATATCAAATCTGAGTTGATAAACAATTGTTGAGATTTTGATCAGAAAATGAATGCTGGCGGAATGACTGAAGGATGGAAGGGCGGAATGACGGAACGGTGTAATACTATATGCCCCAGCCATTTAATAGCGGGGGCATATACAGGGACCTAGCATTGTGATATTTCTTTTTACAAAAATAAAACGGAAACATGCACGTAGCATCGTTTTTGAATGTGGGGGGTGGGGGCCAGACTCAACAAAAAAAATCTTGACAAGCAAAAAAAAAAAAAAAAAGGGGGGGGGGGGGAATTTATTTTCCAAAATTCTGGAAATCCTAATCCGTGGACGTGGACGGGGGGGGGGGGGGAGGGGTTGGGAGTACATGTAGTATACCTTTTAACTGATTTCACTGATTATTTCCTTATTTTCAAATTAATTTTATACATGGTCCCATAAAAGTGGGGGGCCAACTGCATGTTAATTCAATTTTTTTGTATGTAAATTTAAGAAAAATCTTTGCTCCCCCCCCCCCCCCCCCGATGCAACGTGCCTGGTCCGAAATAACACACTCCATCATTTTAAATAAAATTGGTAATCTTATGACAATAAACAGAGAAAATGATTTGTTACTCGGGGTATGAACCCGGGTCGCCTCTGCACAAGTCCAAAAATCTAACCATTATGGGATGGGGACCTTCCCTTCAGGATTATAAAGCCCAAAATCAGGTAAATGCGTAAATTGATTTTAAAACAGAATAAATAATCTGCATTTATTGAAGCGTCTTTATCAGCTATACAATATAACAGAAAACTATTGAAAAACAAAAAAGTTGAAATTAAAATTTGCTTAAATTTCGGTAGCGACGATTCACGGACGAAATATTGTACACGAAACATCTAAAGAACGACTAAAGATATGAACTGAACAAAAAATTAAATAAAATTCATACTGGAACGTTTTAGCCTTAAACCTTTCAGAGAGGTTCTTTTTCTAGAAATCCCTGCACATTTATGTAAAATTATAAAATACAATCCTACAGCCGTCCCCATGATAAATCCAGGGACGTATATATACTAACTTCTTAGTTAATACGTCCCTGATAAGTCTACACTTCAAAAGTACATTTCTCTAACATAATTATCCAAGTTATTACTCGTTTTTACAATGGTGTATCATTTGACCTATTTTTGTTGTTTATCTGTAATAAATAATCTCACCTGCATTTACGGTGTCGGTCACGGGCCCTGGAAGTTATTGTAAATATATTGCATGTGCATGTATAAAAAAGTAAGGGTAGGACACTCTTTTTGGGGCGAAATCGGGTTTGACAAAGTCTGGGCGTTCCTCAAACGAAATTTCGCGATAAATCGTTCAAGTATACTTTACTTACGACATATGTATACATTCGATCCGCTCCAATGCTGTTACGTCGAAGAAAAAGGTGTTTTTATACATCCAAGTGCCTAAGAATTTCGCTAGACTGGTTTACATCCGGTTTAATCGCAGTGAATCGAAAGGAAAATTGAAAGGTAAGTTCTGATTGGTCAATAATGAAATAAATTCTTTAATTTCTTATCGATATTTGTCAATCTTCTTCATTATTCTCGCATTTCATTGTTGAAAGGCCAAACTACCCAGTATCTATATACATAACTCCTTTCAAATATCTGATACATACTCACCATAAATTGTTATCAGTTTCGCCACCTTATTGACGAGCAGATTTATTTTATTATTAACCAATCAGAACTTATCTTTTGATTCACTGCGATTAAACCGGATGTAAACCAGTCTAGCGAAATTCTTAGGCACTTGGATGTATAAAAACACCTTTTTCTTCGACGTAACAGCATTGGAGCGGAACGAATGTATACATATGTCGTAAGTAAAGTATACTTGAACGATTTATCGCGAAATTTCGTTTGAGGAACGCCCAGACTTTGTCAAACCCGATTTCGCCCCTAAAAGAGTGTCCTACCCTTACTTTTTTATACATGCACATGCAATATATTTACAATAACTTCCAGGGCCCGTGGTGTCGGTCGGTATACATGATACAGAATTGGTAATACTCTCAGTAGTTCACAAAGGTCGACTAAACTTGTATAATTTTATGAAATTACGTTTGTTTTATACATAGTACTTTGTGTGTTCCTGTATTTTTGCATAGAATTGGTCAAATAATTCTGATATCGGACAGGAGAGGATTTTAGGAAAATACTTTATTAATATTTAAAAGTCCGATCAAATTTATAACTTATATTCTTATTTTGAAATAATTTTTTTTTTACAGATTATCATATCTATTTGTCGTGTACAACGTTTAATAAAACAAATGAAATCAATGGGGAAAAAAAAGAATGTTCTTTGTACACATACTTATCCATGTTATGAGGCAAACTTTATGTTTGGAATTTATGGTAATACTAAGATTTTTTCACTTGCGTTTGAACTTTCGTGCTAATACTTAATGTAATGATTCTGTTTTGTTCTTGGACCGTGCAAATATACCGGATATAACTCTCATTGAAAAGCTTGATCAATAGTTTCTACCGTTAAAAGAAAATGGCAACCTATGGAAAACAAACACATTTAACACAAAAACCCCTTAATCCGGAAAAAATCAAAAATACTTAGAAACCAACGCCTTGGCGAGTTTTCTTTGAGAGCGATTTTCTGACACTGGTCAATGAAATACAGAATCCATTTGTTACTTTAACCATTGGTTCCATCTCCAAAAGAATCAAAGACAGGGAAAAGCAGGGTCCCTTTATTTAGCGTGATTGTGTGAATGAAACAGATAAATGTGTGTCTTTACCGCAATCTGATGGCGATTAGAAACTCGTTGCAAAGTCGAAGTGGCAATTTTCACGGACCAGCTTGAGCCACAGCGGGGGTTACTAGCAAGTCCCTGCATAGATTCATAACCCCCTCTGCATCATTCCCCCTCCCCTCAAATCAAGGGAAGTATCTTTATATGATGAGAGATGACCCGTTAGAAGATACACTTGTTGAATAGGACACGAATTAAACAGTAGTAACCGATCTCTATATATCAGTATAGAAAAAAATAAGATGACAGAAAATACGGAAAAGGATGTACCTGCTTTTATCGTCGAAGATGTCCATTTACCTGTTGATCTAACAATAGCCGATAAAGAAGAAAGCGAGAAAAAAGAAAAAGGAACCAAAAAGTTTGACAAACTCAAACTTTCAGAGGAAGAAATCGAGGAGAGGCGACGCTCAGCGAACTACATGGAACGCCGCCGCATGAAGAAAATGTCGTCTGCCCTGGCGGATCTGCGAAAGTGCATCCCCCAACAATACCATTTGTATCATCGACGAATGTCTAAAATACGGACTATTAGACTTGCCATTGCTTACATTAAAGCCCTAAAAGATATTCTGTTAAAAGACGACCAAAGACGCCAACTTGTCGCTATGTCATCACAGTCATCTTTTTCTCATGCAGGTTTGCGACTTCCTCATGAACCGTTTTCTCCGATAAGCAGCAGCATGATCATCGCCGCATATGCCGCTCACGGAGCTCAAGTTCCTAAGCGACAGCTTATGTTTTCCCCGGATCTCCGTTTCCAGGAAGTTCCCGAACCTCGTTTCCAGACGCCCAGAGTCCCTCGCCATTCTGTCTACCAAACACCCGTCAATAATCCTATTTATGGACAGTCATTTTTCCGGACCCCGGGGTTGAATAAAACTGCCTCGGAACACACAATATCTTCCCCGGAGGAGGAAGTAAAACAGGTCGTAATAGCCGGTTATACGGTATTCCATAACGAGGCAGATGGAGCCTCCTGTCCGATCGGAGCCTCTCGGAGTTCTTCCTGTAGATACGTCACGGAGGGATTTGATGGAGTATGTCCGCTACCAGAGGACGACGGTGCCAGGGATCAATTATGATCGGTATGTAATAGTTTGTGGGATTTTGTTCATGAATAAATATAACTATATACATTAAATGTAAGGTATATTTAAGATGTGATTGCAAACATTTAATTTTTTTTCAAAAATTTAATTCATAGTTAAGGCCGATGGGAAATATGTACTGTATTAAATTTTAAAGCTGCAATAAACATGTCCTAGTTACCTTGCTTCTTGTACATTTAATTAAAGTTAAAATATCGATAGGCACTATACTCGCCCGCGCGATTTGGAACGCATAACTTAATCTTCGAATAAATCTAGGGGTAAATAAAAAATGAAAACAATAGAACGCATAACTTTATCATCGAATTAATCTATGGGTAAATGGAAAAAAAAACCAATAGAACGCATAACTTAATCTTCGAATTAATCTAGGGTTAAATGGAAAAAAAAAGATAGAAAGTTTTAAAATTCTTAAAATGTTACGTATTTTTTCCTTGGCAGTCTTAAACTCGTAAATGTGATTAAAATAAATTAAAACTTACATCAAAATTAAATTGTATTCTTGATGAATTATTATATTATTATAATAAATGATATTCTTAGAGCAAATCCAAGCCCCCTTCAATCAAAAAAAGATAAATCTGTAAAATCTGTTTGTCCATGAAACACACTCATTTCTTTACGCTGTGTTTGCATATGACAACTGCAAATAAATTTACATAATGTTTCCGTCAGGTTAAAAATTGTACATTCTCAGAAGGGATTAATTAAAAATAAATGCATCGGAATTGCTGTTTCCAACCTGTACATGTTCATGTATATTGTACAGTCAATGATCAAAAAGATCAATTAAACTTTTAACCAAGTCTAACTTGTGCATTATGAATCGGAATCATTTTTGCTTTGATAATTCTGACCCGAATAATCTATTTCAAAAGTTTTTAAAAAACTTCCGTTTCTGAAAAATCAAACAAGAATAAAAAATATAGTTGTGTAATCCGAAGTTGTATGGCGTGAGTTAAAAGTAAACGAATGAGTAATGGAATATACTCTGTACATGCATGTAAGGTCAAGTCATCCTAATGTTAATGTTATCCTAATTTATCCTAATGTACATACACTTCTTATCCATAAATAATCAATCTTATAATTTTGTTTACACATTTTCTAAATAGTTTTATACAATGTTAAATTTCTTTTAATAAATTGATTAATTAAATATTCCATCATTATTCAAAACATTAACCCCCCCCCCCCCCCCCTGTTTCTCCAAATTTAATTCAAACGCGATCCCATACAGTCAATGTGATAAAAAGAAACTACTGCGATAAATAAGAGAATTTTGTTTAATATTAAGATATTTTCTATCAGTATTAATTGAATTAGTTCGCATTTCTCAAGGGGTATTTCCGTCGATTAGAATAACCTCTAATTGTTTCATAGGACGCGCGAGATCTCGCACAATACCGCGATATCATCAGAAAAACATGGCACCTAAGCGACTAACGACCGATGATTCGGTAACACGACAGGGTGCCAGCATCCGCTAGTAGAGTTTAGAGATGAATATCAAACGCTAATTAACACTCATTAACAATTAGCACAACATCAAATAAAGAAGAAATCAGCGTCGTGTCAGATCCTTGGCAAATCTATAAATTTTAGATTTTCCTGGAATTGAATAACCTCTGTAGTCCAATGACTGCATTGACGTTTTATGTGTTGTTAAACCTAAGTTATTGTTTTTTAAGAATACCGAAGATGTACACATTTGCAGATACCTGACAGTGCTATAGGACCAAGTCAAAGAGGATGGAATTTTCAAATGTTTACTTTTTCTAACTTCAAAATAAAACTGTTTTATATAAATAATGTCAAACTATCAATTGCCTTCTTTTTGTTTATTCAAAGAGATTGTCTCAAAAGCTACAAATACATGTAAAAGTATGCGTGCATATACATGTATACATACATGTATACTTTGATAGTCAAATAGAATCAAATTGATATTTGGGCACTGATTATCTTTCGTGCGGCAATTTAAGGCGGCTCACTACACCTTGAAATATTTTCTGAAATCAGCAGAAAATTACTTCATTATTTGCGGTTTGGAAACCCAGTACTTTTTTTTTTTTATCTTTTTTTGGGATTCTGAGATTGCGCTTGATCTATCAAACATGAAACTAGTAACTATATAAATGTAATAAGCAAGCTGTGTGCAAAATAGGAAAGAATAGGCAATACGCGCGGATCCAGAAAATGTTTTCGGGGAAATATTTGTGTTTGCCGGAGGAGGGGATTCAAGGCCTTTCTCCGGTTAATTTACAATGTGAACTTAATTATTTTAACCTCCAATGGGGGACGGGGGGGGGGGGGGCACAGATCCGCCCACCCATGTGCAACCAATCAACGACATCAGACAATGCATTGCTTTATTCATTTTCAGTAAATAAATTACTTTATAGAACACATCTTACTATCTAAAAAACATGCTGATATGCACGCATTCTTAGACTTATATAATTTTGCAGATCGAAAATCTCTGAAATTGGTATCCATCTTCATGATTATTTCGAATTAAGACACTGACAAATCGTAAATGATGTTGTTTATATTTGCAAGTAACTCGGTATCGATGGGGGGGGGGGGTTATCTTGTCAATTACTGAGACTGGAGATCGTTTTATCTTCTTGAAAAGTATGAACAATTCTTTTTAGCTTAAAAATTTAAGAAGAACGCCATCACCTACCTAATATACACGTTTGCACTCAGAAGTATCACACACAAATATATTTTTGTGTGTCATCAGAGACAAGAAATCATATTGATGCAGGGGTCAAATAGGCCTAAAAAAAATGTAATTGTTGTATGAATCATCATTGGTAGTTTTATATACATAAAAAAACACACCACAAAGAAGAAAATAAAGAGTTGGTTGTACTAATTTTTATAATAGATTTTGATATATATATTTAGAAACACGTTTTGAAGTTTAACATTTTGATATTATTAAGAATAGAGTTCGTTACTGTTTCTACATGTAACGGTAATTGTATGATATTGCCATAGTATGAAGTAATGGAGAACACATCGATTTGTACATTATTCGAATACAAAGTTCAACTCATCAATTCTCCTGCATGGAGATTACAGTGGAATCATTAGAATTCGTAGTGGCTCAATTTTCGTTGTTTTCGTGGATAGCCCTCGCCCATAAATTAACATCCTCAACGAAAACAAATTATAATATATTTAGTTTACCTATTGAAACTGAAAACTGACGCATCCACGAATTTACATTCCCGCGAATAAGCAAATATTCCACAATCCACGAAAATTGGCCCCAACGATATTTAATGAGTTAACAGTATGTATTTCAAACCATTTTGAGATTTGTTTTGTTGCATTGAATTGAATTTAAACTTAGTGCATTAGTTTATATGATTTCAAGGGACCACATATTAATAAAATTAAAATTGATTAATATTCAAAAAGAACATGTAGATCACGCTCATTCGGGATAATCTGCACAATTTTAAAGGTAAAAAGTAATCCGGAAATTGTTTATACTAAATGGTATTATAAGTCTTATCTACACTTCAGTTTATGATATAATCATCGTTATCTAATTGCATGAGTTTCTCACAAGAATACCAAATAAACCAGGTTAGTTCAAATTGTCAGGTCAATTCAAATTTTCAGTTTTTTCATATTTTTGCTAAAATAATTGATAAGGATGTCCTTTCATGATATCTTCCTACCACATTTCTAATGAAAATATATAAATACACACACAAAGTCATTTTATTAGACGCAGCATATAGAAATTTAAATTGTTCAATAACTTCACTATATTAGTAATATCCATTTCTATGTACTTTCCATTCTAAACTACTATACACTTGTAAATTGTTATACTTGGTAAGAACCTCGTAAGTTGTAAGAACTTGTTTTCGAACCATTTGTATATGATTATGCAATAAAATATGTTCAAACCAACCAAATTTAAATATATCTCATATCATTCAAGTCTTTAGTATTTTTAGGTGTTTAGGTGTTTAGTACGTCCCGTATACCGATCCCGTAGCGATCAGTAGGCCCTACTGTTGCGGAGAATTATGGGTAGGCCAGGGAAACAGGCTAACCGATCCCGAAACATTGTTTTGAAAAATATTTATGAAAACTCCGAAATTTGCCGAATAGATTTTAGTCTCGAAAAAACGCGCCTATATAACACGACAGTCTCTTTTCCTTAACCGATAAAGTTATTTGCGGTGACGAAATGGCCGAGTAGTTACGATTAACGACAGTCTATGACATACTTTACATTTACGAGTAAAACAAAAAACATGTGATAATTTTTAAAAGGCATAAAACATAGTTCTACATGTAAATTTATTTTTATTTCATTAAAATATGCATAATATTAATTCTATAAAAAAAACCACAGTTCTAATATCTAAATGTATATCAAATAAGGGACCGCCTTCTGACGGCCCGTAATAAACAATCCAAATAAATATATTTGAACGCATGTATTCTGCACGTGATGGTACATGTATTTAGTTAAACTCGTGATCAATGGCACCTTTTCAGGCAATTACTCGCAAAACCGTGATGTTTGATATGTGATTAATTCGTAAGATTGTTTTTTTTTTTCAAAAATAGATTGACCTTGGAAAAAAACCTTATGCTACAGTTCATATATACTACGATTTAAGATATTTTGATATTTTGCCAATTTCAAATTGCAGATCAGAATTCAGATTCCTGGGTGACATAATTTTTACTTTTACGTTAAGAATATTCATAAATGGATTTACTATACTAGTACATGCATATACATGTAGTTCATATATATATATATATATATATATATATATATATATATATATATATATATATATATATATATATATATATATATATATATATATATATATATATACCCGACATTCGGAAGTCTTGTTTAAAATCCCCGGGTGTAAATCATGTGACCAGCCAAAATGGCCGTCTAATGCATGTCGACTGTACAGTTTCGGATCAAAATACGATGACCGCTGACCGCGTTAGACAGGTGACCGCTCTTGAGAGGGCAATTATATAGGATTTATCATCGGGAGGAAATAAAATGACCGCATACGACAGGTGACTGCTTAATAGGGGTGGCCGCTTCGGCAGTTTTGACTGTAAATTAAGACTGATATTTTGGCCTGATTTATAATTTATCAAACAGACATTCCATCGTTTTCAACTTCTGCCCGAGTCTACATTTACCTTTAGTACTACATGTATATACATATAGCATAATGTCATAATTCAAGGAGTTATTCTTAGTTTTGGAAAGATACACTTTAAAATTTAAAATATTAATTATTAATAAGATTAAAATAAATCAGCTTTCAGAGAGTTTTATTGGCTTAACAATTGTTGGTACTACATGTATATTAACCATCTTAAACGAAGAATTCGGTGTAAAAATAAAGAAAACTTTTGTTTTTAAACCTAAAATATTTGGATTTTTCGTAACCAAATATATCACGTTTAAAAGTTGATGACAGATTTGATGGGAAATTTGTTGACAGCCAAGCCTCAACCAGGCAACATATATGTACATTGTACATGTACATGCACAGATCAAGAGAGAGGGGGAGGGGTCAGCGATTTTTTTCTCAGTACTATGTTGACTGTAGCTAAATTTATTTAGAGAGGTTCTGCTGGACCCACTGATCCTCCTTACTCTTTAGATACATAGGTTTTTGCGTTTTATTATTGTTTCCAGTTTGCAAGAGTTTAGATCTTTGAAAAATATAATCAGTCATCTTGAATAACGACACTTTAGGCATATCAAAATCCTAAGTGGGGTCATAAAACACTTGACACCGTCCCACCTCCAAAACCATGGCTCGACCAATCAAAACTGCGTATCACTCATAACTCAAATCTCATCCCCCAGTTCAATAGAAATGTCCATATGACATAATTATTTCAATTTTGACAATTAAAAAAGGTTTGTGACCAACAAATGGATGTATTCCTATTGTAGAAAATAAAAATGGCGGTAACAGTCAGACACTGTACCCTTTGATTGCATGACCTTCATGCTGGTATTTAACATAAATGCAGTCTGTATATAAAAATAATTAAAAGTCATTACATGCATTGGGTTTCTATGGCATAATGATATATCAGACTTAATTTTTTGTCTACTTTACCACATTTTAAATAACGTGGTCACGGGGGATTACATCCCCGGATCCGTAAAATTCTCACTGTGCCTGAAGATCCGAGAAAGGAAGGGGATTGAGGCTTAATTTCAATAATTTATGAAGTTTTAATTTTTTCGGGAAGGGGGGGGGGTGTCCCGACACATTAAGTCCTTGCCGACAGCCCCCCCCCCCCCTTTCGAGATCTGCACATAGATTATAAGGTACTGGTTGTAAAACTTGTATGTTAAGTATATTTTCAATCAAATTGTTATGCTAGCAAAAAAAAAGAAAATAATTTTAAAATATGACAATACCAACCATTCATCCTTATTAAATTGTTAATTAAACATTTAAAATGTTGAAAATATGAAACGTCAAATATATTACAACAGTTCTTTGATCCTTCAGAGGGCTTTTTGGTCGTGACCATTTTAAGTTTATTTTTATCTCCTAAGAAGAAGAGCTCTGCATAAAGATTTACTTGTAGGAAGTGTTTATATTTTAAAACTACAATCTGAAATTTTTCTTCACTTTATAATAGATTATAACTAGTAAAAAACCTCATATCGTAAAAAAATAAGAAAACTTTGATTGTTAATTTGTTGCCCCCCCCCCCCCCCACCTTATTAATCTAAGGCTAGCTAGGGTCATGAAAATGTAAATAAACCAAAAACTCAGAACTTGTATTCATTAAGTGAAATAAACATCACAGTCAGATACCACGTCTGACCTCTGACTACGTTTTAATCTGTTTCTCACAGACACTTAAAACTGTACAACGTACAATATCCAGAATAAGTCAATAAAATGTTGTCACGAAATTCTTGTTTACAATGTTTATTTATATACATATGTGAAGAAATATACACTACATTCTTACATAATAAAGAAGAAATTAAAACAAGATTTTGGATGATTGTGTAGCATTCTTGCATGCAATTTTATGTGACATGGATCGGCATGTAGAAAAAAAGAGATTTAATCTATATAAAATCTTCAATTTTCTTAACTAAATCAACATTTCTACCTCTATTTCCCATTAAGATATAAGCAAGTGTTGCACCAGTCAACAACTACAAAATCATATTACTTTTCTACAGAATATTTTTTAGAGTACTAATTTAACCAGATTACCGTAAGCTTTTTATCTAAATGATTTTATTTTAAAATGTGTGATGTGTTCAGTATAATGGCAATTATTTATCATTCGAAGACATAATTCATCACAACCTGCAAAGCCTTCGTGATCACGAACTAAAATTTCCTGAGATAATTTATTTTCCACCAAATAGTAATAACAAAACCTACAACAGTTACTATGAACACAAATTTCTGTGAATAGTCGGTGGATCTAGGTGCTTGTGGATTTTTGAACTTCAACTAATTCTCGTCAAACACATTCAAAATTCAATCAACCCTTAGAGAAAAAGAAGATGCTTCACTAACCTTTAAAGTTTCAAACCCTATCGCCTACAACCATCATAATTATCAATCCTTGAGCCACATATATAGAAGATTTGGATCTATCTTTGTATGAATAAATAATCTGTCCATAATGAATAGAATAAAATTATAAAATTAATTAACGTATTCGATATGAATCTGAAGGAAGAAAAAATCACTGTTTTAGCTACAGATTTAGCGGCATCTAAGCCAGCTTCCATATTGTCTCTGTTTGAAGCTGGCCGGTCTTTCTCTCTGCTGAACAAACAGGATTTTAAGGACAAGCAGAGTTATCCCTCTTTAGCCTCATCCTGACAGGTTTCTCTCTATGAACAGAAATGTAACATAAAATTTGTAAATGAAAATAAAGCCCAGACATCATTAACATCTCTCTCTCTCTCTCTCTCTCTCTCTCTCTCTCTCAGCATTATGTACATGTTTTAAGGTGGTATGGGACATCTGTCTGTAGTACTGTGGATTAAAGTGCCTTATGCTTATAATCTCCAATTTTTACAATTTTCAAATTTTACAATATTTAATTTACCGAAATTTAAATTTTTTGGAAATTTAGATTCCCAGTTGGATTCGAACTCATGATCTATAAATTCTTAATAAAACCTCTAACGCTGCTAAGTGACAATTTAGAGAAAGAATCTATTTATAAAATTAAACTTGATTTATTGTTTATTTTCATTAATAGTACGCCACCGCATGAATGTCTCCGATGCCATTAGAGGAACGCTAACAAACTGCACTCAATAAATAGCAAAAAGTCTGCAAGCAACATAGCCTAATCTATCCAACGAAGTAAATGAATAAATAATTTGTCAAAATCCCTATTTCTTAACATTCTACGAATTAATGATTTTCAGCATAATTTCAATTAATATATTATTGAATTCAATTTGCACAGCACTGGTAAAACAAAATAATTTCAAAATTTGTATAACATAGTAAATGAATTCGTTATCCAGGTCCAATCAATGGTGTACGGGTATTGGAATACAACCTAGGATAAATCCCTGTACACCCTTGATTGGACCTGGATAACTAATATTACACCTGGCTATCTGAATGAAAAGGCATTGATGGTATCTTGGCAGCTACGCTTTATGGCTTGTATGCTGGACGTTCTTCAAGCTCCATAGTTTGTAATACGTACTACGTTGCATAAATACACCTACATTTATTTAAAATATAGATGAACATGGCTATATATATTTATGTTCATTTACTATTTTTCTTTATTTTTATTATAAAAAAATTGATATTTTTTTTGTTTTTGAAAACTTCATAGCTTTAACATATTTCCAAACCAATTTAATAAATCTGTTAATTTGAACACATTTTAAAGTCATAGCACATATAGGTACACATACACAGAAGAAACTTTATACACAGTATACACAGAAGAAACTTTATACACAGTATACACAAAAGAAACTTTATACACAGTATACCCAGAAGAAACTTTATACACAGTATACACAGAAGAAACTTCTTCATACACATCACCTGTGCTACCGGTTTAACGGTTTGCTCCTTTTTTACATGATTTAAATTTCATGCAATACTATTCGGCAACATTTGATATTTCCATCGCATTCATCAAACAATTTGAATCTAAGATACGGATACAATAATATTACCCGGACGAGTGAATTTTATCCTCGGAGGACGCAGGATACTTCATTATTATATACATCTCATTCTCTCGTCAGAAGTTGTGCTTCGCAACCTAGAGTGTACATGTATGATACATAATTGATATGCATGACATCAGAAATAATTTTTACGTATTGTGTAACACAAGAAGAAAATGTTTGCGTTCATCAATTTAACAGAATGTACTTTTATGTATTTGATAACGTTCTCTTAGAAACAATTACATCGAATTGGCCTAATTTTCATTATTTTCAACCTGCACAAAACCGCCGCTGGGGTCCATTTGACCCCCCCCCCCCCTCCCCACATGTTCTTTTAATTATAGCCACAATCTGAAATGTGTTAGATTATTACGCAAAACGGTTAGTACCGATATGTTTACAAATAATTTATGGGCATTTTATCATTCTAATCTTCCTTTGTTGAATAATAGAATTATACTAACCATTGTTCTTTAAAAAGATTCATTACCTGCGCATCTATTAATTATCCCTACCAATAAACACATGTTAATAATGAACTATCTTCCCATCGTAATTTTAACAACAAGCTTCTGAGGCCTGGCTTCTCTTTTATCAAGAGTTATCTCCATTCTTAGCTCCTTTTGAGACATCTGGAACAAACCGGGTCTTTCACAGAAAAACACGTTTTCTGGAAAAGGCCCGAAGTGTTCCGAATGCCTTATGAGATAAACGTAAAATTCATATCCAAACTTATCTTTTTCAAAAGATTGGCGAGCTGGCACTGTAGCCATTCATATACACAAAATGGAAGGTTCCTGCTCAAAATAACTTTGCCGGTGTCGCTTTTTGCTCGGATGTTTCCGTATGATAGACCCAAGCCATGTTGACCAATGAAAATTTGTTTTTGGTTTGTGCTTCGACGTAAAATATTTTCCGCTTAAAAGTCGTCTCAATTGGGCTTTTCGGTCAAAAAATCAAATAATTAATATATATATATATATATATATATATATATATATATATATATATATATATATATATGTGACCGCGTAGATTTTACGGTGCTAAAGAATTTGTCTGGAACTGCATCCGTCGTGTGCAGTACGAACGGGGTGAAGGAATGTTGGCGTCGAGGGTATAAGGTATAAGGTTGTGGCGCGTTGTAGGCCGTCAGGTAAAAACGAAGGGTAGATTTGCCGTATTTTGAACGAATGTTGAATTTTAAAATTAAAGTCCAAAATAAAGTTATAATTAAACAGCGAATCGTATATTTTACAAATCAAGCATATTTTGACCACCAGATTACCGTGAATTTGAAATCTGTCAAATAGTCTCGAAGTGTTTGAGACTACAAAACGCAGAGAAAACTCCGACCAATGACCAACACAAAGTTTGACTATCGCTGCCTTCCGTGCGTTATATATTTTTTGGAAATACTTCTTATAAATACCTACAAAAGGCGTGACCTAAATTCCTTCCGTCTTCGAAGCGAAGAAAATCGACTCCCCCATGCGTTGGAATCGACTCACCCCTACTTTTTGTCGACTCCCCCGCGTTAGGGGTTGTTTACGGTGATTTTGCACCGTGATATATACATACATCAGTGTGGTACTGCATTGCTTCTTGTCTTTCAAAATTATCTGAAAAAACAGCCTGGTCTTTTTTTATTGGTGTTGTTGTTTTGTTTGTTTGTTAAATAAATTGTTTTTCTTCGGGGGTGGGGTATAAGGTTGCCGGAATTTATGTAGGAAGGTGGTATAACTTTAAAGAAAGCTACATGTAGCTAGGTTTTATGACTCAAGTTTTTTTCTTGTACTTTTATGTGTAGATTAGACAATAAATTAGGAAACTTCAGAATTTAGATCATACATATAGGAAATTGTCATCGTACAGTCTGTCTACATGTTTTCACAGAATGCTCTACCCTGAAGTCGAGCATGCGAATTCCAGAAAATTAGACTAAAGTGCTCGAGAGCGCTAGCAACAAAGATAGCTTAATATTTAAAAAGCTACAAAGTCGGCCTGCGGAATATTCAGTCTGGTCAAAATTGAATACAATATCTATCTATCTATCTATCTATCTATCTATCTATCTATCTATCTATCTATCTATCTTTGTATTCCAGATCATACCATATGCGGGTGTACAATTAGTACATGTATATATGTACACTTATTTTATGAATGTATGTCAGGAGAAAAGCGTGAAGCGGTGTCCTCTTTATAAAGTAATATACAGCAACTGTGCATGCTGTATTAATAATAAATTGTAACTTTGCAAAAATTGATCTTTAAGATCCATAGTCCCTTGTCAGAAACAACTGTCTTCATATATCCTCTTCAGTCTTACTAGCAGAGTCTGTGAGATAAATATATCTATGCAGACTCTGGACCGTGGATGCTGGCGATACCGATGGACAGTCTTCCATTAAATTACAGAAGCGTGACTAACACGGGCGTACTGTCTAATTCCTTCCCAAGTTCCATTTTCCGCAAGCGCATTTTTTATCCTAACTAATTTAAATTTTATCCTAACTAATTAGTCAGCCCGCAGGCTGACTAAACATTTACTATTCTTCTTTGCTTTTGGGCATTTTCCATAAAAATTTAAATTGAAACTGAATTTTATGAACGGATAAAGTCGTGATTTTTACCACGTAAAGTTTTATTATTAATTAAAAAAAAAACAACCTACGGGGGCCCAACGATGGACAGGGGGACGTTTTGCGAGTTGTCTACCCAGGGTTCACATCCGTTAGAAGTACTAGTACCATGAAAAAGGGGAAGAATAACAGGTGACGAAGGAGGTCATGAAAGCAATAGAAATAGGTGCTTCCGCCTAAAAACACCGACACAAGTTGTACCTTTTCCTCATTTTCTTCCATTTCGAGAAATCATTTCAATTTTGATGAATTCCAAATAAAAATCATGGACAGCATGAGCATGTATATGTTCTTTGTCAATTTGAATACATTTCTTTTATTTACTACCCTTCCTTCTTATGAAAATCGGAGTAATAGATTTCCTTTTTCATGCAGGTTCTTGCTTGTGTCATGTTGCAAATTTCGAATTTACCGGGTGGCAGTAAATACAAAATTTACAACATGACAACGTTGTCATGTTGTAAATTTCGTATTTACTGCCACCCGGTTAATTCAAAATTTACAACAAGACACTTGGAAACGGAGTACTGATCAGTACTCCAGGCCCCGCCCATTCCTGTGGTCCCCAACAACTGCAACTAGATCAGGACTATGTCATATCCGGAAAATTTTCACATAAATCACTCAGTTTTGCCGTATAATAAGATTGTACTACATACATGAAAGACATAGAGTACAGGAAACCTCTTAAAGATATTAAATCTACAGTTATTATTTTTTTTTCAAACAAACTATGATTTTATAAAGAGCTGGGCAAAACGTTTTCCTTATCAAATTACTACGTTCTATAATTCTATGTGCAAGATACAAAGATGAAACTTTTTGTGCTGGAGTCAAGTTCTGTAAGCCTATTTATTCCTCGTTACTTTAGAATATAGATTGCAAGGTTAGAGTTGGAGTTTTCCTGAAAAACAAAGTGTGTTAATGTCTTAGCATTTGTACATATCTATTCAAGAATACTGTAACAAATGATATTAATGGTTGATGTGGCACATTTTCCCTCAAATACATTAACCAAGATAAATCTTACACATAACTACTTTTGGAAATTCCAGACATAACCCCGGGTTAAGGGTACTTGTAAGTGTCCATAAAATATTTTAACAGTTTTTTTTTTAATTTCAAGGTGTTCACCCCCAGAACTTGGACTATTCCAATAGTAAATCCAGCCCCACCCAAGACAGATGAAACTTGCATCGCTCCAACTAGGGGGACGTGTAGCTTTAAATCAGGAGTTTGTAAAAAAGATCCCGATGGCGTCTGTCACTGGAACTTAGTTGAACCATGCTAGATATAGCCACGAACAAGCAACTATACACGTGGGGTTTCTTTTGAACATGTGTTTGCGAGTTGTAAATTTATGGGATAAAATTGGTAATTGTAATAAACTTATTGTCTTATTTTATCACGTTGTATATATTGTAAGATAAGTTATCCGTATCATTATTTTTTGTCTCTATTTCAGTGAAATATCTAGTGTATAAAACTCCTTTATTTCTTGTCTTTTCATTGTTCTTACAAGCGTATCATAACATGTTTGTTTCAAAGCATACAAATGTGCGTATACATGAAATTTTACTAGGTGCAAGGCTTGCATTGTTTATTATTAACAAAATTTGTTTTGTTCATTTATACTATACCGTTTTAAAACATTGATTGAGAAATAAGGAATCAATCTTTGAGTATTGTGAGGCCATAATTTTAGTAAGGGTGTGATCAAATCTAATGAAACCAAAAGGGCTTTATGACTACTATATCTAAATTATTTTCAGCAGTGGTTTGGTTAAAATAAGCTTAAGTACGCAAACCCCGCTTGGGTCTCAACAACACGTCATTTGAAATTATTTGACTGTATTCGATTAGTAGTGTTATCATAGACAAAGACCCTGGGATATTCAAATATCTACTGATAAACACGTAATTTATTTTTTATTAAATACACAGGTTATTTATTAAGTTGCATTCTCATGGCAAACGATTGAAGAATATATTGATTAAGTTGAAATTCTATTCGTTCCACGTGTGAGCAGTATTTTGTAGAGCAATTTTATCATATTGTTTTATATATTTAGCTAATTCATTCCAACCCACTGCAAATAAACAACAACAAAAAAACACAATGATATTATATGGATGCAGCAGTAATCTAGCGAAATAGGAACAAGTAAACGGTTATATTTTTTCACAAATCGATATAATGTCATATTAATTTAAATAACACCAATGTACAATACCACAACAGTTTTCCCAAGAATATTGAATCATTTTTGTAGGGCATTGTTTTTCTCCGTTCATTTTACTATTACTTAAAGTTGCTCATATGTTCATTTCTTGTTATGTGATCATTTGATATTATGATTTTACATTTTATTTTGTGTCTAAAGCTAAATGCATGTATTATGTATAACGTTTATGTACTATTTTGAACTATTATTTTATGATCCAAAAACTGGTAATTTGTATTGTTATGCTGATGAAATAAATTATTCGATTATATGTTATTTAATCTTTTATCGGCCTTTGTTACTATATTGTTTTTAAATTAGAAAACACAGGTAAACATGGAATACTAGTATACTTATTAAGTTTTGTAACGACTGTCTTTGAAATATCGTCAGGTAAAATGTTTAGACAGATCTTATATATATATATATATATATATATATATATATATATATATATATATATATATATATATATATATATATATATATATATATATATATATATATATGACTTAATTCTTAACGCTCTATTAATATTCGTCGAGAATACTTAATCATATTTGTGAGGGCGTTTATGAATCAAAGTACTGAAGAACTGACGGGAGTTGATTTTAAATTGTCGATGTATATTTATTTTAAAATCAATGATACGTATGTTATTTTGCATGACAAGTACATGTATTTTCTAATTTGAATGAATTACACAAATTTGTATATTATGAATTTTTGGACTTTTTCGCCAAGAATGTCGAGAAACCCCCATATGAATCATGTTAAATAATATTAAAAGATAAAATTTATTCAATCAAACTATGTATCAGTGATAGAAATATTTGTCGAAAATTGTATGGATCCAAGCAATATTGAACTCTAGTCTCGTTCAACCAAACGCTCGGCTGACACCGTAAATCTCCGACAAGGATTTACGGAGACAGCCGAGCGTCGAATTGAACGAGACTATATTGAACTCTGGCGTAGGAATACATACGACTACAAAAAATATTTAAATTGTTCGCACCATTTTAAATCTGACTATTTTCAATGTATTTAGAAATACATAGAATTAGCATACATTACATCGAATTTATCAATTATTCTCAAGAACTAAGTCTTGTCAGCAGCGATGATTTGTGCTGAGGTCCAAACACTGTTTCACTTTCGGTTTGTCTGTGTAACTGCATAGGAGAGTTGATTAAAATCAACTCCCAAAAAGCACCTTCGAGAAGAGGATCCTAATTAATTTTAAATTCGGGGCGGATTTAAATTGTCATTATAGTATCTGTAACAGAATAGCTATTTATTTATCTGTTAATTATCGATTATATACTATGTGCCATAAGCTGTCCTTCATTTTATAACGATCGCAACCTTTCCATTAAAAATTGTTGCGAAATTAAAGTAAAGTGATATGATTATGACAGCGAGACGCAGATGTTACTTGTGAATTTATTACTGCATGGGTTCAAAGAAAGAAAGAAAGAAAGAAAGAAAGAAAGAAAGAAAGAAAGAAAGAAAAAAAGAAAGGCACATGCGCAATTGTAGAATTTTTTTCAAAAGGGGGGGGGGGTCCGATTGATATTCGAGTTTTCCGTGGAAGTCATGAGAAAATGGCACTTAAGGTCAAAATTTCACAAACTCAGTTTTTTGTCAATTCCGATTGGTCAACTCTTTCTGAATACAATTATACAAAGATATTCTAGATCTTTTTTGTTTTAAGCATTTTATGATAATTTTAGTAAGAGATGTTAAAACGGCTTTGACGTAGCTCGTCGAAAACGTCACGACGTCACCAACGTCCAATTTTGATTTGCATTTTTTTTTCTTTTATACTTCCTTTTATCGTCTTTAGTTGTTTGAAGTAGAATTAATTAATAATTTTCTACAATTCTAGATTTCTTACAGTTTTAAAATAAGAGAACAAAACATTTTGAATATCCAGATGTAATTAAAGTTATGCAGCTTATCCAGATACACTTCCGATGAATCCACGTGCAACCCCCCTCCCAACATAAGAAAAGTAGATGAAGGATATTTAAAGGAAAAAAAATATCAAACTTCTCCCCAACCTTTAAATACATCAAAATTATTTAAGCTGGCGAGAAGCAAATAAGCAAACATGTAAAAAACATATATAAAGATCTGATGTCAAACTCGATGCCTATGTGTCCACAATTTTGGGGGCATAGTCAAATTATATACACGTGTTTATTTTCGAAAATAGAAATATTTATTCTTTTTGATAAACCTTTTGCACAGAAATTTTATCGCACATTTACTTATATTGCTTTTTAAGTACTAGTATCTTAATAGTTCTGAAGCAAGTTTAAAATCAATAGCTATTTTTGAACCTCGGAAGTTATGGTGTTAAATTATTTTCGTGATTTCTCTTCTCTTTTATATCTTATCAACACATAACTCTTATAAAATTACCCGTGGGAAAAAAATCGGCTTTGACTGTCTCACTGAAAATTTACAACTACAAACATGCAGACAGTTGATTTGAGAGAATTTTTTTAAACAAAAATGGCATCTTATTTTTATAGATTTAATTTATATCCACTAAGTATGAATCCCTCTATCTCTTACGAAAATTGATTGTAATTCACAGCTGTATAGAAACAGACAGGACTGAAATCTACTCGCTCCAGTTCTAACCATACAGTTTATCGATCGGTCAAAATCTTCAGCAACCGAAGAAAAATCACGGTTTGCACGAATTAATAATGAAAATGCCAAACTCAAATTCCCGTATAAGACGCTTTGGCTACAGCTTTCATCTAACATACTGGTGTACATTAACAATAATCTAGTGACTTTTACGTACTTTTTACGATCAATTCAATTCATTAATTTATTAAAGGAAAGATATAAATATCAACAATTAAATGCTTTCTTTGGTGATGCCAGCGGGCTATAAAGATAACCACATTACAGAACGCGGGTTACGTTAATTTTTTCGGTAAAGATCACCACCTTTTGTTTATGTTTATTGTTTAAATATACATGTACTCGTATACACCCAATTAAGTGTTTCAAATAGGAGACCAACAAAATACAAAAGCCACCCCACTTGGTGAATCTACACTTCTATTTAATCGCTTTGTAAGTTCAGGCGTACCGTTGTATTTTTGTATTGCGATTTTTATAATAAACCACATATTGTAATCGTTGAAATAATTAATTATATACAAGCATTATTCACTTTTTTTTAAATGCAAGATTGCAAGTAAATTTCAGTAAGATTTCTGCGTTAATTATGTCCATTCTTTAGCACTAATTGGTAGTACAGTGCCGATAGATGTAGCTTATACTTAGTGAGAAGTAACATTTTTACGTATTCACTAAATTTAATTTTCTTATTATCGATGTTACACGATGAAAGAAATCTCTCTCTCTCTCTCTCTCTCTCTCTCTCTCTCTCTCATTGAATTTAACGGCCAAATGATTATCAATTTCAACAAAAAAAAAATGAAAAATTAAATGATAGACTATATAGAGTGCATAAAGTTGCATATAGTATTCTGAAGTTTTAAGAAAAATCGCGATTCTCAGATTTTTTTTATTGCTGTACATTGTAACAAACACACATAAACATTGACTTCAGTATCGTCGAAATTTGTTACCTGTATGATTTAAAAAAGAAAAGATGAGAAACCATCATCTATGAAGTTAAATTGTACAACCATGCATGTTATTAATTGTAAATATCGCACATGTAGTGTTTATATTTATCGATAAACATGAATTGATTTATAAAACGGCAATTATATCAACTTCATATTAAAAGCATAGTAGTAAAATGACTGCATTTACAAATCTGTTTAGTTTAAGGAATTTTGAATCATGTATGTAACTGAATTGAGATGAATATAATTATATATAATGCAATAAATCCATGAAAATGTGGTGAGTTTTCAGGCATGTTATGACTTTTTTTTTGTTACGTAAAATAGCTCAAAAAAGTACACAAAACATGCATGTGGATTAGGGTTATTAAATTGCACAAGAAAACAAATTATGTTGCGCTCAAATAATAAACAAGTTTTTCATTCGTACAAGTATATCCTTTTATTTTGTTTCATTAAAGGCCTTTTACATGAAATTCACTAAGAATCAGATTTTTCCATGAAATCAAATGCAATATATCAGAGTAGATTTTTACGCTATTAAAATATCTCTCAAACTCTTCGAATCCGTTAGTTAAACGCGGTTTAATTCGTTAAATAAATTCAAAACTTGATCGCAAATTCTTTAGTAATAGAATATGCCAGAATATATTTTGTATGTTGGCACTAGCACTATAATTGAGCCATAGCCGCTTCTCTCGTGTTCCTTCCGACTAATTTTAAAAGGGTAGAATCGTCTCCAGTGAGGTGAACTTCCAAACATATGATTTGAAATATTTGACTTGTTTTGTTTCATAGTAATTACTGCACAGAAAACTGTAAGATTTGGAAAATACTGCTCTGCATCGATTCGGTATGTCTCAGACTTCGACCTCTCTTATCAACAACGAGTGTGCAGTGTAGGTTTTTTTTTACTTTAATAAATCATACATGTATTGCTCATGCAAACTAAAGCCTCGCAATTTTACTCAAAATACTTTATATTCCACGGCCAGTCTCGCATTCAATATTACGCAATAAGTAAGCGTATGCGAGACGGGCCTTTGGTTTCTAACGCTGATTCATAAAAAAGTGATTTCATAAATTAGAGCAGATTTTCATCACACACCAGAATGGAAAATGTGGTGTTTAAGGTTCATAGCGGATGAAAAAGCAGCACCTTTATGATATCTCAGCATCAACTTGTGTGCAATATTACGCGTTCGAAATGTGTAGATATTGACGTCACATGTGTATATTTCATTCATTAAATGTTTATTTCTTTAATCAACATGTACATGTAATATTTGACGGGAAAATATTACTCGTGGTATTAAAACAAGGCCAGACTCTAGTTATTCCAAAAACACAACACAGAGGCAGAAAAAAAAAACAGAAACAGAAAGTAAAAAACAGCGTTTACAATGCCACTACTTTGACGTCGTTTTCTGAGCATTGTGGCGTCAAAAGACAACGGCCCTTTTCTCATGACGGCAGTCATATTTTTGGTAATTTCACTATGAAAATTTAAAAATTTTGAATTTTCCGGGGGCGGTTTGGTCTCTGACACCCCTGGAGGCTGTGTAGATAGATAGATAGATAGATAGATAGATAGATAGATAGATAGATAGATAGATAGATAGATAGATAGATAGATAGATAACACGTTCTTCATTCGTATGTACATTTATATGCATGAAATAACCGCATCTTCAACAAGTTTTCATCAAACTTGCATCAACAAGAAATCAGTATCATAATATTTCATGATTCAAATATCAGTACAATGAGTGTGACGTCACACGAAATTGACAATGGCCGCTGTTTAAGATCGAGATGTGGCCATGGAGAAATATGGATTTAAAATGATTTTGAGGGATAATTTAAGGGAAATAAATGCGAGGAATTGATGAATTAACACCACAGAGTTGCTCATTGGTGTTTAATGTCGGTTGGGTAGCAAAATAAAGAAAATTTAAAAAACTCTTTGCCATCCTGTCAATTCGCTCGCTACGCTCGCGAAGCTCACTGGTAGAATTTTGCCTGTTTCTCATATATTTGCAACAAATTGATAAAATCTCCAACTCCTGTGGTGCAATGTAGTTATATTTACATGTTGTTTTTGATAAGTCTACCCCCCCCCCCCTATCTCATTTTATCTCATCGACTCCACTGAGATATATGTACGAAAATTAGCCTCAAACTCTTACCCCTCCTTGGAAATTTTTGCTGATCCGTGAATTCATTCTATGTGCATTGTAGTTCTATATTAATTTTTATTTTTTTAAACCTGCATAACCTATACACTAAACAAATGCATATCCATGCATAACGCTTGGTTGTTTAAACATACAACCAGGAAGTAAATTACACAAGATTCCAATCTCATGATCAGGGCGTCATCCATCCGATTATGACTGAAATAACTTAAAGGTCACATTGATACACACGGTAAGTTAGAATAAGTGTACATGTATGGATAAGTAATGGTGTAAACACGTTGACATATATACATATATATTGGATAAAGCTCAAGATTATTAAGTCGATCAACAATGTTGTGTATAGATTCTTATTACTGAACCGAAAGTAGTAGCTATTTTCAAACATAGGGGCATGAATTTTATCGAGCTCCCATTGTCTCGTAAATGCAACCAGTTTTGGGGTGTTTTTTGTTTTTGTTTGTTTTAGTTTTTTGGGGTTTTTTTTTTGGGGGGGGGGGGTTACAAAAACTATATTAATACGTTAACCAATTGTTGTACATGCACGGATCCAGAAAATAATTCCAAGGGGGGGGGGGGGTCCTAATTGAAAGTCGAAGGAGGGCTACACTAATCATCAGAAATCTTGACAAGCAAAAAAAAGCCCAATTCCAAAAATCATGATATTCCTAATCCTAAAGGGGGGGGGGGGGTAGTATACCATTAACTCCAAAAAAAAATTCATACCTATAAAAACCATAAAATTCCCTAAATCACGAAATAATCCGTAGTAAACATACAGCTAAAAAAAATGACATGGAGCTAAAAAAAAAAAAATGACATGGGTCACAAACAAGCCTCCCAACCGGAAAACACAATTCCATGAAGGAGTCCATCTCCTGGAAAATATTCTGGATCCAAGTATGATTATGTACATTGCTTAATGAAAAATATCAAGTTTCAGTTAAGCACCAGATATGTCTAGCCAAAATGGAAAAGATACTAATGATAAGGAATGAACAAGTTCTTGGTAGATGTCAAAATGTGCATATACTGTTCTGAGATTAAACATTTGCTTGCATATCGTTTGTGTGTATGAGTGTGGGGGGAGGGGGAGGGGCAGGTAGAAATGATTGTCTTCTGAATGTTTCTTGAAAGCAAAATAAATACATGTTGTGTGCAGCTTCCTTTCAGTTAATTGCACTTTTCTGATTTCAGATGGCACTATCTGAGTCCCAAATACCACCCGACGCCCAGCATTATTTGGTGTGTGGAACTGAAGACTGTGAGAAGAACTGCCAGTTTTACTGCAATGAATGTCACCACCCAATGTGTGAACAATGCAGAGATGAACATCAGAAGAGTCCAGAAACCAAGGACCACGAAGTAGTACCTTATAAGCAACGCAAACGTCAGCTTCCTATGCAGAAATGCAAGATCCACCCCACAAAAGACATAAATCTTCTCTGTGAGGAATGCAAGATTCCTCTTTGCTCAAAATGCGGAACCACAACAAAACACCGCGGCCATCTGTTTACCGACCTAGAAATGGTCTTTACTGAAAAATGTTCATCTTGTCATGCAGAAACTACTAAAATTCGAAGCTATTTTGAGCCTACTTCTCAAGATCTGAAAAGGGAAATTAGGAGAGATGTAACAGAAATAAAGAAGATAACAGAAGGCTTAAGAACATCCATGAAGGCTCAAACTGAGGCTGTGAAAAAGATGGTAGACACAGTCACATCTGAAAAGATAAAACAAGTCAACAAAATAAAACAGTCATTATTAAAAACATTAAACGGTCAAAACCAAGAAATAGATGATTACATCAACTATCTCAATGATTTAATCAAAACATATTATGGTTACCTATCTCCTTCAAACATAGAACAATTAACATTTGCCCTCAAATCTGAAAATTTGATCATAAGACCCATACCAGAGACATCCAAACCTGTATATCCCGTATTTACTGCTGGTCAATACAGCGAGAAAGATGTCGAAAAACTACTGGGTATAATAACTGTTCCAAACTATAAACCAGAGAAAAGAAAAATAAAACCCATGGAGACTGCCTCTACACAGCTGAAACCTACAGGGAAACAGAGAAAACACAACAGAGAGAAATCTAACGTGAAAAAAACACTGTCTCGGTCTTCCTCTGTCACCATGGTCAGGGAGTTCACAGTATTAGGTGTTAGTGATGTATATCATATATCACTGGGTAAATCAGGCAGAATCTGGGTCAGTGATTATAACCTTTTCCAAACAGATCTACAAGGGAATAAGCTACAGACTATACAAACCAGTGGTAATTTGGACGGCTACCACACAGTCACACAGGACGGGGATCTGATCTATACAGACAAAGACAACAAAGTCATCAATAGGATAACACCGGATAATACAATCACTGAATTCATTGAAACGGAAGACTGGAGACCATGGAGTATACACTCCTCTCACATCAACGGGGACATACTGGTGGGGATGAGAAAGGATGAAGAGGCTAAAGTCACCAGGTATAACAAGACAGGGACAGAAATACAGAACATAAAGAGAGACAACAAAGGACATGAACTGTATAGTTACCCACACTACATCACAGAAAACATCAATGGTGATATCTGTGTATCAGACTATGACAAACATGCTGTAGTGGTGGTGGATAAATCAGGACAACACAGGTTCTCCTACTCAGGTTGGGAGTCAGTGTTTACTCCTTTTGGAATATGTACTGATGTACTCGGTCACATCCTAGTGTGTGATGATTACACTGACACATTTTATCTCCTGGATCAGGACGGTCAATTGTTATCTTTTCTACTTACCTCAGAGCAATGGTTAGGGATGTTTTGTAGTGTGTGTGTAGACGATGAGAACAATCTCTGGGTGGGACAATGGGGTAACAAAGTATCAGTATACAAGTATCTACAGTGAACATTGCATATCCATACAATAATTACATGTATGTACTGTGTGTATGTTGTAAGACAATGTAACAACACAGTGATAGTGTACAGTGACCAGTATCTACAGTGTACGTTGGAGTACACATCATTCATATTAACCTGTGTATGTTAATTTGTAAATATATCTAGAATAATTTCATTGATGAAGAGTTCACTATTAAATAAACAGGTATTAACACTCTTCTCTTTTCATTAGTAGTATATGGTATTGTTATTTTAATTGGTACAATAGGTTTATAAAATATATTAACTTTTTAAAACTTACCTACACATAAAAAAATATATTTGTTTAGTATACATTTGTTACATTCAGAATTTTAAAATATAAATCCACCAAATATTTAAATCGTGTGTCAATAAATACGCCCTTCCTTTTGCTATTAAGAATTTAAATTCTTGATAATTATGATTACCCAAATTTTTTATATATATATATCTGATATTCTTTAGATAATGTCTGTTTGACAACCCTTTTGGTGTAAATTTTATGGGAAATTGTTAGAAATTAAGAGTTGTACTGGGATAATTTTCGTTTTCTTTCATTTGTTAAAATTTTTCAACTCGATACAACCATTTTTAAGGAACTCAATACACTTATTTATACAGAAACTAGATGTGTCGTTACGCCATGAATGCCCCTATAGGTGACCAAAATTTCAAATACCTTCAGTATAACATTTGTTTGATTGAAGAATAAGTCCTGCGAATTACTCTTTTTTAAGTTCAAGAGGCATACCATTGTCAAAACCATCGGACTGGAACTAAGTTCAAACTTGACCTGTATTTTCTAATTAATTAACCTTATATGAAATATAAACTTGAAATATGCATCATGCACTTCAAAATTGAAAGAGCGGAAAGTACGAATTTCCCATTTTTTCCTAAGTCCAATTGGCATAACTCTGTCAAAAATCATCGGACCAAACCTAAATTCAAACTTGATCTGAATTTTCTTGTGAATAATCTGCATATGAAAGTTCTGCTATATATGCATCCCTTCAAACGTTAGAGGGCGAAAACTGAGAATTTTGCATTTATTTTTAAAGTTCAGGAGGCACATCTTTGTCAAATATCATCGGGCTGAAACCAATTCGAACTCCGCCTATATATTTATCAAGTTCCCATTAAACTTTTTTCAAAGTCCAAGAGGCATAACTCTTTGAAAATACAAATGTATCATCGGACCGGAACCAAATTCGACCTTAGCCTGTATATTCATCTGATACATTCATTAATCAAATTTAAGTTGAATATGTACAACGATTGCTGAGATTATGATTGGAAAATAATGATGACGGAATGACAGAAGGACGGAAGGATGGAAGGACGGAACGGTATATTACTATATGCTCCTGCCATTTAACGGCAGGGGCATAGAAAGGGAGCTATCATCGTGATTTTTCTTTTTACAAAGTTAAAACGGATATAACCCACTCTATCATTTTAAGGATAAAATCGGTAATCTTTTCACAATAAACAGAGAAAATGAATTTGTTACTCGGGGTATGAACCCGGGACGCCTCTGCAAAAGATCAATAATCTACATGCAACCATTATAGCACGGCGATCTTCCTTCTGGAATATAAAGCCGAAATTTAGTAAATGCGTAAATTGATTTTAAAACAAATTAAATAATTTGCATTCATTTGAATTGAACTGTCGATTTACGAAAAGACCCCTACGCTAATCTCTATGATCTCCAACAAGTCTCCAATTCATATCTTTAGCCGTTCTTTAGATGTCTCGTGGACAAAACTTCATTTTAAACTGATAAAATTATACATATATGTAATTTGGCATTGGAATCTTTCAGCCCTGAAACTTTGAAAGAAATTCATTTTCTTGAAATCCCTGCACAAAATTTATGTAAAATTGTGAAATAAAATCAGACAACCGCCCCATAAAAAATATACACCCTAAAAGTACATGTCTCTAACATAATTATCCAAGTTATAATTCTTTTTTACAATGGTGTATGCTTTGACCTATTTTTTTTTTTTGTTTACCTGTTATAAATAATCTCACCTGAATTTACGGTGTCGGTCGGTATACCTGATAGAGAATTGTTATACTCCCAGTAGTTCAAATAGGTCGACTAAACTTGTATAATTTTATGGAATTACGTTTGTTTTATACATATCATTTTTTGTTCTCCTGTATTTTTGCATAAAATTGGTCAAAGAAATCTGATATCGGACAGAGGGGGATTTAGGAAATTACTTTAGTAATGTTTCCTAACCTCAATTTTGCATATTTAAACAAGTCCAATCGAATTTTTAACTCATTTTTCTTTATATTTCAAAATTATATTTGATTTACAGAATAAAATATTTCTATTTGTCGTGTACAACGTTTAAATAAAAAACAAATAAACATTAAATATGATAATTCATTTGATTTAAATGAGTTCGTTCTTGGTTACCTTCTTTATAGACATCGCTTAAATGTTGTTATTATTGGAACATGTCTAACTCTTGGAAAAACTTTAAATAATTGCGATATAAATGTGTTTCAATTTAGTTTTCATAATTAAATATTTTCTGGGACAGAAATTTAAAAATTGTCTGTTGCATTCGAGCAAAATTCCTACAAATATGAAATTATTGCATTCGCAAGTAAAACAAATCTTTAAAAAATTAACGTATATAAATTTTCATCAAAAAGAATACCAAGAACACTAAAAGAACGTTTTTCTGTATATATACTTATAAATATAATATAAACTTTATGTATAGAATTTATGTTAATACTTAGATTTTTTCACTTGAGTTTGAACGTTCGTGCTAATACTAAATGTAAGGTTTCTATTTTGTTCTTGGACCGTGCAAATAAACCGAATAGTACGACCATTGAAAAGCTTGATAAATAGTTTCTACCATTAAAAGAAAATAGCAACCTTTGAAAACAATCACATTTAACCCAAAAACCCTCAATCCGGAAAAAATCAAAAATACTTAGAAACCAAAGCCTTTGCGAGATTTCTTTGAGAGCGATTTTCTGACACTGGTCAATGAAATACAGAATCCATTTGTTACTTTAACCGTTGGTTCCATCTCCAAAAGATTCAAAGACAGGGAAAAGCAGGGTCCCTTTATTTAGCGTGATTGTGTGAATGAAACAGATAAATGAGTGTCTTTACCGCAATCTGATGACGATTAGAAACTCGTTACAAAGTTGAAGTGGCAATTTTCACGGACCAGCTTGAACCACAGCGGGGGTTACTGGCAAGTCCCTGCATAGATTTATGACCCCCCTCCGCATCATTCCCCCTCCCCTCAAATCAAGGGAAGTATCTTTATTTGATGAGAGATGACCCGTTAGAAGATACACTTGTTGAATAGGACACGAATTAAACAGTAGTAACCGATCTCTTTATATCAGTATAGAAAAAAAATAAGATGACAGAAAATACGGAAAAGGATGTACCTGCTTTTACGGTCGAAGATGCCCAATCACCTGTTGATCTAACAACAGCCGATAAAGAAGAAAGCGAGAAAAAAGAAAAAGGTACCAAAAAGTTTGACAAACTTAAACTTACGGATGAAGAAATCGAGGAGAGGCGACGCTCTGCGAACTACATGGAACGCCGCCGCATGAAGAAAATGTCGTCTGCCCTGGCGGATCTGCGAAAGTGCATCCCCCAACAATACCATTTGTATCATCGACGAATGTCCAAAATACGGACTCTAAGACTCGCTATTGCCTACATCAAAGCTCTAAAAGATATTCTGTTAAAAGACGATCAAAGACGCCAACTCGTCGCTATGTCATCACAGTCATCTTTTACTCATGGCGGTATGCGACTTCCTCATGAACCGTTTTCTCCGATGAGCAGCAGCATGATCATCGCCGCTTATGCCGCTCACGGAGCTCAAGTTCCTAAGCGACAGCTTATGTTTTCCCCGGATCTCCGTTTCCAGGAAGTTCCCGAACCTCGTTTCCAGACGCCCAGAGTCCCTCGCCATTCTGCCTACCAAACACCCGTCAATAATCCTATTTATGGACAGTCATTTTTCCGGACCCCGGGGTTGAATAAAACTGCCCCGGAACACACAATATCTTCCCCGGAGGAGGAAGTAAAGCAGGTCGTAATAGCCGGTTGTACGTTATTCCATAACAAGGAAGATGGAACCTCCTGTCCGATCGGAGCCTCTCGGAGTTCTTCCTGTAGATACGTCACGGAGGGATTTGATGGAGTATGTCCGCTACCAGAGGACGACGGGGCCAGGGATCAAATATGATCGGTATGTAATAGTTTGTAGGATTTTGTTCATGAATAAATATAACTATATACATTAAATGTAAGGTTATTTAAGATGTGATTGCAAACATTTAATTTTTTTCAAAAATTAAATTCATAGTTAAGGCCGATTGGAAATATGTACTGTATTAAATTTTAAAGCTGCAATAAACATGTCCTAGTTACTTGCTTCTTATACATTTAATTAAAGTTAAATTATCGATAGGCACTATACTCGCCCGCGCAATTTGGAACACATAACTTTATCTTCGAATTAATCTAGGAGTAAATGAAAAAAAAAACCAATAGAACGCATAACTTAATCATCGAATTAATCTAGGGGTAAATGGGATAAAAAAAGATAGAAAGTTTTAAAATTCTTAAAATGTTACGAATCTTTTCCTTGGCAGTCTTAAACTCGTAAATGTGATTAAAATAGAATTATATTATTATTATAATAAATGATATTCTAAGAGCAAATTCAAGCCCCCTTCAATCAGAAAAAGATAAATCTGTAAAATCTGTTTGTCCATGAAACACACTCATTTCTTTACTCTGTGTTTGCATATGACAACTGCAAATAAATTAACATAATGTATCCGTCAGGTTAAAAATTGTGCATTCTCAGAAGGGATTAATTAAAAATAAATGCATCGGAATGGCTGTTTCCAACCTGTACATGTGCATGTATATTGCACAGTCAATGATCAAAAAGATCAATTAAACTTTAAACCAAGTCTAACGTGTGCATTATGAATCGGAATCATTTTTGCTTCAATAATTCTGACCCGAATAATCTATGTCAAAAGTTTTTTTAAAAACTTATTACTTCCGTTTCTTAAAAATCAAACAAGAATAAAAAATATAGTTGTGTAATACGAAGTTGTATGGCGTGAGTTAAAAGTAAACGAATGAGTATAAATGGAATATATACTGTACATGCATGTAAAGTCAAGTTATCCTAATGTTAATGTTATCCTAAAGTATCCTAGTGTACATATATGCATACAATTCTTATCCATAAATAATCAATCTTATAATTTTGTTTACACATTTTCGAAATAGTTTTATACAATGTTAAAAATTTCTTAATAAATTGATTAATTAAATATTCCATTATCAATTGAAGCATTCATTATTCAAAACATTAACAACAACAACCCCCCCCCCCCCCCTGTTTCTCGAAATTTAATTCAAACGCGATCAATGTGATAAAAAGAAACTACTGCGATAAATAAGAGAATTTTGATTGATATTAAAATATTTCCTATCAGTATTAATTGAAATAGTCCGCATTTCTCAAGGGGTATTTCCGTCGATTAGAATAACCTCTAATTGTTTCATAGGACGCGCGAGATCTCGCACAATACCGCGATATCATCAGAAAAACATGGCACCTAAGCGACTAACGACCGATGATTCGGTAACACGACAGGGTGCCAGCATCCGCTAGTAGAGGTTAGAGATGAATATCAAACGCTAATTAACACTCATTAACAATTAGCACAACATCAAATGAAGAAGGAATCAGCGTCGTGTCAGAGCCTCGGCAAATTTATAGATTTTATAGATTTTCATGGAATTGAATAACCTCTGTAGCACTGGTAGCCCAATGACTGCATTGAAGTTTTTATGTGTTGTTTAACATTTTTGTTTATTTATTTTTAGAATTCGATGAAGTACGCATTTGCAGATATGTGACAGTGCTATATAGGATCAAAGTCGATGAGGATTGAATATATGAATATTTTCTTTTTCTAACTTTAAAATAGAATTGGTTTATATAAAAATGTCAAACCATCAATTGTCTTCTCTGTTTGTTCAAAGAAGTTGTCTCAAAAGCTACAAATACATGTAAAATTATGCGTGCATATACACATGTACATGTACATGTATCTACATATGCTGTGATAGTCAAATAGAATCAAATTGATATTTGAGCTCTGATTATTATATGCGCGGATACAGAAAATGTTTTCAGGGCAAGGGGGTTTGAGGAATAATTGGGTTTGCCGGGGGAGGGGGGGGGGTCCAAGGACTTTTTCCGGTAAATTTACTATCTAATGTGAAATTTAAAAAATTCAATTTCCCAAGGTGGATCAGGACCCCACCCCGCCCCCTGACCCCTCCTTTAAATTTGCCTTCACATGTGCAAGCAATCAACGAAATGTGTCAAGATGGCTCAGACAATGCATTGCTTTATTAATTTTCATTTTCAGGAGGAAACGTATGGGTTGATAGAATACATCTTACCAGGCTTGGGGCGAATTACATTGTGAAGTAATGCATTACATTACCATTACTTCATGAATTTGGGCATTAAATTACCATTACCATTACTTTATTTTCTTGAAGTAATGCATTACATTACTATTACATGAGTAAAGTAATGCATTACCATTACCATTACTTTGTTTTAAAAAGTAAAGCTAATAAAGAGTTTTTGTAAATGTTTCAAATACAAAACACTATTTAACATATCTACAGTTTCATGTTCAGTATCAGGTTCAAATTCAATGAGTATACAAGAGTCATTCTTTATTTGCTCAATATATAATTATCTTGTGGCATTATGAACAACATATTACATAAGTAAAATGATATTTATAGACATTTGGCATGATACAATGTAGGATACGAAATAGAGACACAGAATTACATGCATAACAAAAAAACAATTTATGGAATAATGTTGCGGTTATCAAAAGCTAAATAGAGATATTTCCCCAGATTACACAAATCTTTATAATTTTGGACACTTAATTGTATAAATTCATAAACAGATGGTTTTTCCCAGTTATATATCTTAAGATACGGTATTTTAATCATATTTCTTTCTTCTGAGGACACTTTAAGACAAAAGACTGCTGTTGCACTTTATGATCAAAGTTTTAAGGGGTTCATCTTTAACTGCATCCTGTTAGTTTGAAAATCTTCCCAGCTATACTAGATAAATGTTTTACAGGAGCAGTCGAAGCTTGGACTGAAAAGTACTGTTTGACGATCTTTATCTTAGGATATATTAAGTGCAATAATAGAAAAAATACATGAATCTTATATTTTCTATCAGTCCAAACTAATGTACTTAATATACGAGAGAGAGAGAGAGAGAGAGAGAGAGAGAGAGAGAGAGAGAGAGAGAGAGTGAGTGAGAGAAAGAGAGAATAAGTAAGTAAAAATATTTTCAAATGGGTTATAAAACTGGAAGTGATATTGATTTTCATCATGGATGGACAGTGCATTCATTTTGCTTTTAAAGGTGCATGTCTGTCTCCTATTCTATTGGGACATAGTGAAAGGATGGGGATTGGGGTGTTTAGCACTTCTTATAACAATAGATTGTTTTGATACTTAGATTATCCTGGGGGGCAAAGTGTGTTGTTGACACATTTCTTATTGAAGTGCAGACTAATTAGAGTAAATTGTTTCAATGATTAAAACTCTTAATAACAACACTCTTGAAAATGTTATGAAATTGTGCTGTTATATTTAGTTATATTAACAATTCAAAATTTTTTTATCTCAATAATTATTTCTTTCTTCTTTAAAAATAAATTTAATAAAATTCAATTTCAACTATCCATTTATTCATCACATTTTTTAAAGTTAACATGCATAAATAAGCATAGTAATGCAAAGTAATGCCATGTAATGCCAGCATTACACTAAATTTTGGAATGTAATGAATTACATTACCATTACTTGTAATGCTAATTTTGTGGCATTACACATTACTAGCATTACTTTGAAAACATGTAATGCATTGCAATGCATTACCATTACATTTAGCATTACCCCAAGTCTGCATCTAACTATAAAAAAGCATGCTAATATGCACGCGTACATATACTTGTATAATTATGCAGATCGAAAATATATGAAATAGCTATCCATCCTCATAATTAGTTCGAATTATGGATTGACTTATCGTAAATGATGATGATATTTGCACGTAAATCTGTGGGGGTGGGGTGGGGGGGGGGGGGGGTTATATTGCCAATTACCGAGACTAGATATCAAATTTTGAAGAAAAAAAATAAGCTTGAAAATTTAAGAACAACGCCATCACCTTACCAATATACACGTTTGCACTCATCAGTATCAAACACAAATTTGTTTTTGTGTGTTATCAAAGATGAACATATCACTATTATTTGAACGCATGTATTTTGCACGTGACGGTATTCAGTTATACACGTGATTAATAGCACTTTTTAAGGTAATTATGTGCGATACCGTCACGTTTAATATGAGAACATATATTTTCAATGCTAATTAATTCGTAAGCATACAAGTACATGTATATAGTTTATTAAATAAGACATGAAATATGAGCTTGTAAAGTTGTATGGCGATGTTACTTTAAATATAAATTGTTTTTAATAATTTTTCAATAAAAGTATGAGCGTTAATGATATTTTAATTTTGCAGTATCTAATCATTCCTCATATGGGCATTTTACACGCCTTATTCACCCATCTTCAAACAAACTTGATCGGTATACGGGACATACTAGAGACCTAAATGACATGCAATTTTATATAAATGATATATTTGAATTTCTATGTGCTGCGTCAAATAAAATGACTTTGTGGGTGTATTTATTATATTTTCATGTGAAATCTGGTAGAAAAATATCATGACATGACATCCATAATTTATTAATGCAAAAAAAAAACCCTGAAATTAATTTGAATTGACCTGAAAATTTGAGCTAGTCTTATTTATTTTTAATTCTATTGAGAACCTCATGCAAATAAATAATCACGACTATTTTCCTGAACCGATATGAAGATAAGCAATCGCAACTTCTCGGGCCTTTCCGACAGGCTCGGAAAATTAACATCACCGGATGTTAGAATTTTATACAAAATGGAGTCGCTTCCTAATGAAGTATAGCTCACATCTCAACAGATCATGAAATGTGTTGTATTTATATCAAGTTCTATAAAAGGGGGGTTGTCATGGACATTCGAGGTGTTTTTCCGAGACTGTCGGAAAGGCCCGAGAAGTTGCGATTGGAAGATAAGAGTATAATTCCATTTAGAAAAAAAATTATCCGGCAGACTTTTTACATTTAAAATTGTGCAGTTTCTACCGGATGAGCATGATTTTACATATGTAGCTTTAAAATAATACATTTCTATTTCATTATGTGGTCCCTTGAAATCATACAAACTAATTCATTAAGTTTTGATTCAATACAACGCAACAACAAAAAAATCAAAATGGTTTGAAATACATAATCTCCAAGAGAATAAATATGAGTTAAACTTTGTATTAGAATACTGTACAAACCAATGTGTTCTCCGTTACTTCATACAATGGCAAGGATCATAAAAGTACTGTTAGAGATGCTTACAGTAACGAACGCGATATAATAGTAAAATGTTAAACTTCAAAACGTGTTGATGAAAATATTAAAATTTACCATAAAAATTAGTACAACCAACTCGTTATTTTCTTCTTTGTGGTGTGTTTTTTATGTAAACAACCAATGATTATTCATGCAACAATTTTATGTTTTGCGGCCCATTTGACGCTTGTGTCAGTATGATTTGTACAAACAGGGAAAAGTAAATATCCAGCAGAAAGTAGTTCATCTCAGCGTTTTAAGGGCAAGCGGAGTTTTCCTTCTTTAGCCTCATCCAGACTGTTTATTGCACACAGGTTTCTCTCTATGAACTACTCCCTCAGACTACACACAATCTACCAAAACAGAAATATGAAATAAAGTTTGTAAATGAAATAAAACCCCAGATACATGTATCATCTCTCTCTCTCTCTCTCTCTCTCTCTCTCTCTCTCTCTCTCTCTCTCTCTCTCTCATAAACACAGTAATGAAATAAACATGTAGACCAATCAAAAGAGGAATATTAATAACTGTCTAAACAATGCACAGGCTACATGTAACTAACTTTCACTATAGTAATTTCTCATGAAAAACCTCCCAGATATTTAAAAGTTCAATACATGTACCTATGCATGCTTCAATAAATGTTAAAATTTTATCAATTTAAGGTAGTCCTATACTCGGCACTAAATGGGCTCAATCATTAAAAGCTTAGCTTTAAATGATAGATATACATTTTAGCAATACATATACAAAAGAAAATATGCATGTTTACATGCTAGTTTGTTTGTTATCACCTCTCAGACGGGTGTACCCCCTTGCGAAAATTATTGACAATTACGAAATTTGCCAGACGTCCGTTTTTCCTAAAAATAATTACCAATTTTGGGAAAATTAGAACTGAACATACAAAATAGAGCATAAATATTTATTTAAGCCATATCTCATCAATAATTTTGCGCAAATTTTTGTAAGTAAGTACGCTTTATGGACCTGATGTATCAAAATAGAATACAAAAAATGCAATGCTAGTATTGCGTTTGGTAATTTTTTTACTATTTTATGGACTCAAACTTAAATTCATGGTGTTTATTCTATAGATCGACATCTTAGAAAAAAGATTTGGTAAAATAAATTATATGTTGACGGATTACTTTTCACGCTATAAGCTCTAAACCAAGTAGACCCTGACGAAAAAATCCATAAAAATCACATTTTGCTACAGTTTTCTGCCTAGATCTGTCACCAATGTTCGATATCATTTTAACATTAATTAATTGACGATTGAATAAATTCGAAATAGCTTCTGTCTATAAATTTAAACCGGTTTTGGTAAAAGAAAAAGAAAAATTTCGGGGGGGGGGGCATCTAAACAAAGAAGATATAAGCATACCTGAGATCCTGGTTAATCAGACACTTCGTTTTTCATTTTACTTTAACAGAATCGAGTTTCTCAACATTAATCATTTCTATCTCTCATAGAATACATGTATTACCGTTCTAATTGCTTATTATTGCCATTGTTTACAACAGCGATGTAGAGCAAAATCAATACCGGGTATCTAAAACGCTTTGTAAAAGTCGAACCAATATTGTAAAATCCGTATTATGACGCAGTGCGATACTCGGACTACTTTAAAACGATGAATTGATAATGTTTGCAAGGAAAAGGAAAACTGATCGCCAGTACATGAATGAAAATCACTAATTCGAATAGAACTGATTGTTGAATAATTTCAAACAGGTACACCCTCTTAAATATGGATTTAATGTGGTATGTCGATATTAACGTGGATAAAAGTACATCATGATCAAAATACTCTCAACGGTTTAAAATTTTCAGATTTTACAATATTTGACCAAAAAATATGTTTTAAAATTTTTTGGAAAGGTAAAGACTATAAAAGCCCCAGAGGTATTCGAACTTACGACTTGCAGACCCGTAGTTATATAACGCTCTAACCCATTGCACTATCTTGTTGGGTAATATTTTTGGGAAAGAGGAATATTTATAAAATTATACGCCTCTCAATCAAGTATAAAAAAATCATGTCAAGTGCTGCGTGCCACTAAGCTCGTACTACGTATAGCTAAAAATCAAAGCGTGGTTTACCAAATGGATGCATCAACGTGAAATGAAAATTTAAAAAAATTACGCTCCTGAATACATAGTACATGTAAAAACAGTTATGTTTTACAGTGTGGCGATCTGCAGGGCAAAACAATTAACAACGATAACAGTTAACTATCAGATTCATCAGAAACGTGCACAGTTGGATCCGCCTATCTATTCATTCATTACGCTAAAGGTTTCGTGCTTAGACATTGTGACGTCACGTTGAATGCTCCGAACAATTTACCAAGAAAATAATGTGAAACAAATAGTTGCAAACCATTTTTTAAAGAATTTGAAGAATGTTTTATTCATCTTTTAATTGCATGGCATTCTTTAACATATTTTACCTATTCTCGTAAGATTATGACATTGGTAGCCATTTGCAATTTACACAGAATTATGGGTACGAATCTGACGACAGAATTTTCGGGTAGCTTTAGTCCGAATTTTCTCTTCACCCAAGCGTTGTTGTTGGAGCTTGCTTCGCTCCCTATTACACAATTTTAATTAAAAACTGTCATTTCACTCATCCAGTTCATGTCGAAGACCGTCACTGTACACTGAGAAGAATGTATTTCAATCAAATACCAGTATGTGGTAAATGTTCATATGTCACCGAGTTCATTGTAGCTGTTTTTGAAAATAGGTTTGCCAACATTTAAAACGTCAACTAAATCACATGCATACACTGAGTAGCAACGTTTGTCACATAAACTGATAAATAACGTTGTAGCACATGTAGGTATATACACAGAAAAACACTTTTAATATAGATCACCTCCGCTACCGGTTTAACGGTTTGCTCCCTTTTTACATGATATAAATTTTATCCAATACTTATCGGCAACATTTGAAGTTTCCGTCGCATTCATCAAACTATTTGAATCTGGGGATAAAATGATATTACCCGGAGTGAATTTTATCTTAAGAGGACGCGGGATACATTATTATATACATCTCATTCTCTCATCAGAAGTGGTGCCTCGCAACCTTCACAAGTTCACAAGAGTGTACATGATTGTATGGTACATAATTGATATTCGTGACATCAGAAATAATTTTTACGTCTTGTGTAACACAAGAGGAAAATGTTTGCGTTCATCAATTTAACAGAATGTACAGTTATGTATTTGATTACGTTCTCTTAGAAACATCGAATTTGCCTAATTTTCATTATTTTGAACCAGAACAACACCGCCACTGGGGTCCCTCTGACCCTCCACCCTCCCCACCTGTTCTTTTATTTAATTATAGCCACTATCTGAAATGTGTTAGACTATTACGCAAAACGGTTAATACCGGTATGTTTACAAATAATTTATAGACATTTTATCATTCTAATCTTCCTTTTTCGAATAATAGAATTACACTAACCGTTGTTCTTAAATAAAGATTTATTACCTGCGCATCTATTAATTATCCCAACCAATAAACACATGTTAATAAACTATCATCCCATCAGGCTTCAGAGCCCTGGTTTCTCTTTTATCGCATACTAAAGGAAGAGTTATCGTCTATTCTTAGCTCCATTCGAGACATCTGCAATACACCGGGTCTTTCACAGAAAAACACGTTGTCTGGGAAGGGCCCGAAGTGTTCCGAATGCCTTATGAGATAAGCGTAAAATTCAAATTCAAGCTTACCTTTTAAATTTATACACACAATGAGAATTCCTGATGAACTGGGTTATTTTGCGGAAACTTTACCCGGTGGATGTCGCTTTTTGCTCGGATGTTTCCGTATGATAGACCCAATTAAGCCATTTTGAACAATGAACAATTTTTTTGGTTTGTGCTTCGACGGAAAATATTTTCCGCTTCAAAGTCGTCTCAAACGGGCTTTTCGGTCAAAAATTGAAATAATTAAAATATATATACATACATCAGTGTGGTTCTTCATTGCTTCTGGTCTTTCCGCATACTCTGAAAAAATATCCTGGTCTTTTTTTATTGGTGTTGTTGTTTTGTTTGTTTGTTTAATGAAATAAATTTTTCGGGGGAGGGGGATAAGGTTGACGGAATTTATGTAAGAAGGTGGCATAACTTTAAAGAAAGCTACGTGTATCTATCTATCTATCTATCTATCTATCTATCTATCTATCCATCCATCCATCCATCCATCCATCCATCCATCCATCCATCCATCCATCCATCCATCCATCCATCTATCTATCTATCTATCTATCTATCTATCTATCTATCTATCTATCTATCTATCTATCTATCTATCTATCTATCCATCCATCCATCCATCCATCCATCCATCCATCTATCTATCTATCTATCTATCTAGTTTCCAGATCATACCATATGCGGGTGTACAATAAGTACATGTATATATGTACACTTATTTTATGAATGTATGTGAGGAGAAGAGCGTGAAGCGGCGTACTCTTTATAACGTAATATACAGCAACTGTGCAAGCTGTATCATTAATAAATTGTAACTTTGCAGGGATTGCCCTCTGAGATCTGTAGTCCCTTAATTTTCACAAACCACTGTCATCATATATCCTCTCCAATCTTACTAAGATGCAGAGTCTGGGTGATAAATACATCTGTGCAGACTCTGGAGCGTGGAGGCAGTGAACAATCTTCAATTACATTACAGAAGCTTAAATGACTAAACATTTATTGCTGTTGGGCATTCTTAAATAAATAGTGCCTGTTTGGGAGGGTAACAGTTGAAATTGACACCCCGAGAAAACCATTGTCAACCGACGCGAAGCGGAGGTTGACAATGGTTTTCGAGGGGTGTCAATTTCAACTGTTATCCTCCCAAACAGGCACTATTTATTTTGTTATACTGAATGTCTTTTTAAAAAATTTTAAGAAAATTTTTCTGCTTTTATATAGGAATAACGTGAATTCTACAGCGAACCGTACGCGCATAATTTTCGCGCATGTAACATTTTTTATTGTTATACTTTCATGTTAAATACTGAAATCTGATTGGTTAAGACGCAGTTAATAATATTTACTATTACCCTCAGCGTTAGCAACGCACTTGGCAACGGGTAACATTAAAAAATGTTACATGCGCGAAAATTATGCGCGTACGGTTCGCTGTAGAATTCACGTTATTCCTATATAAAAGCAGTAAAATTTTCTTAAAAATTTTAAAAAAGACATTCAGTATAACAAAATAAATAGTGCCTGTTTGGGAGGATAACAGTTGAAATTGACACCCCTCGAAAACCATTGTCAACCTCCGCTTCGCGTCGGTTGACAATGGTTTTCTCGGGGTGTCAATTTCAACTGTTACCCTTCCAAACAGGCACTATTTATATAATGTTACCCGTTGCCAAATGCGTTGCTAACGCTGAGGGTAATAGTAAATATTATTAACTGCGTCTTAACCAATCAGATTTCAGTATTTAACATGAAAGTATAACAATCATAAATATCAAATTGATATTCATGAACGGATAAAATAGTGATTTGTACCAGTCAAAGTTTTATTATTTAAAAAACAAAACAACCAGCGGGGGTCCAACGATGGGAAGGGGGGGGGGGGGTGGCGTTTGGCGAGTTTTCTGCCCAGGGATCACATCCGCTAAAGGTACTATGAAAAGGGAGGAGAATGACCTGTGACAAAGGAGGTCATGAAAGCAAAGCCAAATATATCGGAACGAATGTTATTGTGAGTTACATAAGACGTTTTACAGTTTCTACTATCATTACTGAACACATAGAGAGAGAAAGTACAGAGTTATCTTTTCTTGGGCGAAGAGATTGAATATCTGCAGCAGACAGCGGTTTTAATGGGATAAAAACGCTTTTTACCGAGTTTATTAGGAATATTTCATTGTGAACGTTTTTTTTTATAACATTTGCAACATTGTGTGGGAGGATTTGCATAACTTTTGTCAAGTAAGTTGTTTTTTGACATTGTTTACAAATCGTGTCCTACTTTCGATTCTTCCCTTGTGTATTATTTATATATATGTCATAGAGTGTAGAGCGGATACCATGCCCCTGTGGATTGATGTTGTACCTTTTTCCTCATTTTTCTTCCGTTTCGAGGTGTTCACCCACATAACTTGGACTATTCCAACCTCCCGACTAGATGACGTGTAGCTTTAAATCGAATTTTGTAAATGTGTTACAAGTGACTGCTATAAGTATAATTGCATTGATTACAGGATACCCCTTAAAGATATTAAGTTTACAGTTGTTACTGATTTTCTTTATGAAACAAACAATGATTTTAAAAAGAGCTGGGGCAGAACATTTTGCTAAACAATGTTGAAATTGAAATTGCTACGTTCTATAATTCTATATGCAGGATACAAAGATGAAACAGCGTTGAGAGCGGCCCCTTGTGCTGGAGTCAAGTTCTGGAGGTCTATTTATTCCTCGTTACTTCAGAATATAGATTGCGAATTGCCTTTTTTAATTTTATTTTCATTATATCAACATTAGCCATTTACAGATGCCAAACATCTTTGATTCTTAAAATTAACAGACTCTTTATGAAAACGTTTTTACATGTATATTTATTTCATCATTGCAAAATCCATGTTACTAAGGCACACTAAAGTGTAATGGAATTTAACGTCCGTCTATGATTTTTTCCTAAGTTAATATATACCTTTGCAGTTTTTAAACTGCATGCATGAAAATACGATTTTTCTTAAATAATGGAAAGTCTTCTTTACGAAAAGAAAATATTATGCATCGTTATGTTTATTCACAATTTAGTACAGTAACTATTATTCATCTAATTTAGTTGTTGTGAAACATGCTGGAGATCTTTTTAAAAAATATGACTTAATTATCCACGCTCTATTATTAATCGTCGAGAATACTTAATTATATTTGATACGGACATTTATGAAAAAAGCACCTTCAAGGAGAGGATCATAATTAATTTTAAAATCGGGGGCGGGTTGAAATTTTTCTTATAGAATCTGTAACAGAATAGCTATTTATTTATTTATTTGTTAATTATCGATTATATATACTGTGTCATAAACTGTATTTCTATACAAATGTATAAAGGTAAAAAGAAAATGAGATGATTATGACAGCGAGACGCAGATGTTAGTTGTGGTTTTATTCTTCTTTTTAAACTGCATTGGTCTCCAAAAAAAAAAGAAAAAAAAAGAAAGAATATGAAACAACAAAAGCCATAATAGATTCGTTTTCATTAAAAAAATCTAAATGAATAAAATCTGTGTGAGCATATTTTGTCATTGATTATTTGCCCAAAAAATATTATTGCATGTTTTGTTTTTGGAAAATAAGGATCTTCATCTATACATTGATATCAACGTGTTTTATTTTTGTTAATCAATGCTCAAAGGCCAAACCCACCCCTCCCCTCCTACAGGACTACATTATTCATCGATTATCACAAAATGGCGCTAAAATACATGGAATGATTTTGCTACACATACACACCTTCCTCAGATAGAAAATTTTACAAATGAACCGAATTCTTTAGACACGTTGCATCAGGGGAAGACAGGGGACTGTAAAGGGGAGACGCTGCCCTCTTCTTTCTCTTTTTACAGCGTACACTGCACATTGTTTAATAATTCAACATATAGAAAATTGAATTAGAAGGAGCTGTCCTTCCCCCCACTTCCTTTTTTTTTGGGGGGGGGGTATATATTTTTTTATATTTCAGTGAGGTTTAGAATACAGGCATATGCGTGAATCGAGAATTTTTTTTCCAAGACCTATTTTCTGTAATTTTACTACGTAAATTAAAGAAATTTGATTTTTCCGGAGGGCGGTCCGCACCATGCCCCCCCCCCCCTCTTTAGATCCGCGCATGGAGGCGTATATGACCTATATACAACGTTTTACCGTTACTCCCGTATTCATTTATAATATATAAAAACATGTTTTGTAACAATTCAACATTTGAACTTACAAACAAGTTTTAGAAATTACTATGACAATTTTAATTGCAAAGTTGATTAACTGCACATACATGTATGAATCACGTGTTTAGACAAGTTTTCATCGAACTTGTATCAAGAAGAAATTAGTATGATTTTTTGTGATTCAAATTCTATAAAGTAACGTGAAAGTCCATCCTACAGGTGTTCCAATTTGAATTATTGTTTTTTAATTAAACGTCATTCTTAGCTTGAGACGCATGCCAGGAACAAAAATGGGTACTGTTTACATTTTTTTTAGTGATCATTCGTAGAATTTGATTGATTGAATCATCACTATCAAAGAAGGAATTTAAAGAGAAAAAATAAGTTAATGAGGTGTAAATATTCCTCATAGATTTGAAGTCTATCTAAAACAATTATAGTATGCATGTACAATGTAGTTATTTTTACATGAACGTAAGATATATTTAGACGTCAGAACCGGGGGGGGGGGGGGGGGGGGTCACCCCTCACTTTTTAATCAAAATGATACATAACCATAACCATAATTTTTTGCTTGTCAAGAGTTTTGATAAGTCTAGCACCCCTCCCCCTCCACCCGCCCTTACAATTTGCTTTCGACTCTCTGAGATATATGTACCAAAAATAGCCCAAAACCCCTTCTTGGAGATTTTTGTTGATCTGTGCATTCATTCTATATGCACTGTAGTTCTACATTAATTAAAAACAAAAAAAACTTGCATAACCTATACACTAAACAAATTCCGATATTACAACACCCATATCACAAAGACATTGGGTTCCTCCATGCATAACGTTTGATTGTTTATTCAGGGTAGGAGGTCAGGAGATTTAAACATACAACCAGGAAGTAAATTACACAAGTCTCGTATTCTCTCATTTCAGTCTCATGATCAGGGCGTCACCACACGATTATGGCCGAAATAACTTAAAGATCACATTGATACACACGGTAAGTAAGAAAAAGTGTACATGTATGGATATCTAATTATGTAAAAACGTTGACATCTATTATATATACAATCGCTTCCGTAAATATTGGATTTAGCTCAAGATTATAAAGTCGATAAACAATGTTATGTATAGATTCTTATTACTGAACCGAAAGTAGTGGCTATTTTTAAACATACATGTAGGGGCATGAATTTATCGAGCTCCTTTTGTCTCATTATTTCATCTAGTTTTGGGGAGGGTTTTTTTGGGGGGGAGGGGGGTTGTTTTTGTTTTTTGTTTTGTACTTTTAAGGAGGGTACAAAAATTGTATTATTACGCGAACCAATTGCTGTACAAGCGCGGATCCAGAAATTAGTCCGGGGGGGGGGGGGGGTGTCAGAATTAAAAGTCGGAGGGGGGGGGGGGGCCTTCACTAATCATCAGAAATCTTGACAAGCAAAAAAAGCCAAATTCCTAACGTCATGATATTCCTAATCCGTGGGAGGGGGGGGGGGGTGTAAGAAAAATATAATTCAAGTTCATACCTAGGAAAAAATGAAATTCCCTGAATCATGAAATTATCCAAGGGGAGGGGGGGGGTGACGGGGGGGGGGGGGGGAAGTAAACTTATTGCTCAAATAAAAATCAAACCTAAGAGAAAAAAAAATGTATAAATCCCTTAATAATGAAATTTCTAATACGTAAGGGGGGATGTTTGCCAGGGGTGGTCCGTGGCATATTTGCGAAAATTTTATTATCTATATTTAATAAATTTTCATTTTCTCGGGGGTCAGGACCCCCCCCCCCCCCCCCACCAACGAACCCCCTCTAGATCATCGCATTATGTACTTTTAATCAACATATAATTGTATACTTTAAACCAAATGACCTGGGTCACAAAAAAGCCGCCCAACCGGCAAACACAACACAATTCCATGGGACCATCCTCTGGAATTATTTTAGATCCATGCATAATTATGTACCTTGCTTAATGAAATTTATCAAATTTCTGTTAAGCACCAGAGATATTAAGCCAAAATAGAAAAGTAACTAATGATATGGAATGGAAAATTTCTTGGTAGATGTCAAAATGACCATCTACTATTCTGAAATTAAACATTTGCTTGCATATCGTTTGTGTTGTGTTGTTGGGGAGAGGTAAAAATGATTGTCTTCTAAACCTTTTTTAAGCAAAATTAATACATGTTATATGCAGCTTCCTATAATTTAATTGCACTTTTCTGATTTCAGATGGCATTATCTGAGTCCCAAATACCACCTGACGCCCAGCATTATTTGGTGTGTGGCACTGAAGACTGTGAGAAAAACTGCCAGTTTTACTGCAATGACTGTCACCATCCAATGTGTGAACAATGCAGAGATGAACATCAGAAGAGTCCGGAAACCGAGGGCCACGAAGTTGTACATTATAAGCAACGCAAACGTCAGCTTCCTATGCAGAAATGCAAGATCCACCCCACAAAAGACATAGATCTTCTCTGTGAGGAATGCCAAATTCCCCTTTGCTCTAAATGTGCAACCACTAAAGATCATCGCGGTCATGTGTTTACCGACCTAGAAATGGTCTTTACCGAAAAATGTTCGTCTTGTAACGCAGAAATTTCTAAAATTCGAAGCTATTTTGAGCCTACTTCTCACGATTTGAAACAGGAAATTGCAAGGGATGTTACAGAAATAAAAAAAATCATGGAAGGTATAAGAAAATCCGTGAAGGCTGAAAGTGAGGCTTTGAAAAAGCTGGTTGACACAGTCACATCAGATAAAATGGAACAAGTCGACAAAATAGAACACTCATTATTACAAATATTAAACAGCCAAAACCAAGAAATAGATGACTACATCAACTATCTCAATGATTTAGTCAGAACATTTTATGGTTACTTATCTCCCTCAAACATAGAACAATTAACATTCGCCCTCAAATCTGAAAATTTGATCATAAGACCCATACCAGAGACATCAAAACCAGTCCCACCAATATTTACTGCTGGTCAATACAGCAAAGATGTTGCCAAACTACTGGGAAGAATAACTGCTCCTAACATTAAACCAGAGAACAGAAAAATAAAACCCATGGAGACTGTCTCTATTCAGTTGAAACCTACAGGGAAACAGAGAAAACAAGACAGAGAGAAATCTGACGTGAAACAAACACTGTCTCTGTCTTCCTCTGTCACCAAGGTCAGGGAGTACACAGTACCAGGTGTAGACAGTGTATATCATATATCACTTGGTAAATCAGGTAGACTCTGGGTCAGTGATTATAATAGTAAACTTGTCCAAACAGATCTACAGGGGAATCAGGTACAAAAGATACAAACCAGTGGTATGTCTGAAGGCTACCATACAGTCACCCAGGGCGGGGATCTGATCTATACAGACAAAGTCATCAATAGGATAACATCGGATAATACAATCACTGAATTCATTAAAACGGGAGGCTGGAGACCACTCAGTATACACTCCTCCCACATCAACGGGGACATACTGGTGGGGATGAATACAGATAGAAAGGGTAAAGTCACCAGGTACAACAAGACAGGGACAGAAATACAGAACATACAGAGAAACAACAAAGGACGTGGACTGTATTTGCTACCGCACTACATCACAGAAAACATCAATGGTGATGTCTGTGTATCAGACTATACCAATGCTGTAGTGGTGGTGGATAAATCAGGACAACATAGGTTCTCCTACAAAGGTCAGGGGTCAGGGTTTGATCCCTATGGAATATGTACTGATGTGCTCGGTCACATCCTGGTGTGTGATATTAACAGCGAAACAGTTCATCTCCTGGATCAGGACGGTCAGTTCTTGTCTCTACTACTTACAGAACAACAAGGGGTAGAGTGTCCCCGTAGTGTGTGTGTGGATGATGAGAACAATCTCTGGGTGGGACAATATGGTACCAACACAGTGACAGTGTACAAGTATCTACAGTGAACATTATACGTGTATGTTTATACAATAATTATGTACTGTGTGTGTATGTTGTGAGACAATGTAACAACAACACTGTGATAGTGTACAATGACTGGTATATACAGTGTACGTTGGAGTACATATCATTCATGTAAACATGTGTATGTTAATTCGTAAATATATAGAATAATTTCATCGCTGAACAGTTATAACTATTAGATATACAGGTACTAGCACTCTTCGTTTTTATTTAGTAGTTTTATGGTATTGTTATTTTAATTGGTGCGATAGGTTTATTAAAATACATTAACTTTTTAAAACCGACCTACATTAAGAGTTTTAAATTTTAAAAGAAATTGTTGGAAATAAAGAGGAGTCAATTTTAATGGAAATTGACAGAATTGAAATCAAATATCATATGAAGAATATCGGAATTTTCTTATATCACAAAAAATTCTTTCCGACATGTACATATGTAAGTGAAAATGAAAGTATTATTATTTCACTATAAAATTTACTGCATGAAGTTCCGAGCACTATAGAGCGTCAGCATTGAAGAGAGAGAGAGAGAGAGAGAGAGAGAGAGAGAGAGAGAGAGAGAGAGATTTATTAAGAGAGAAAGAGAGAGTTGTAATATTCTATATGATAATTCAATATCATGAAAAAAATTAAATCCCAAGAATTTTTTCTCGAAACGCCCCCTTAAGCTTGTCATTTACGTTTAGCGGATTGCCACAAATGCCCCTGAACGTGACCGAAATTGCCTTTAGTATACATGTAGCATTTGTTTGAATGCAGAATAAGTTATAAAGCCCTTAGAATTACTCTTTTTTTAAGTTCAAGAGGCATGACGATGTCAAAATCATCGGACTGGAAACAAGTTCAAACTTGACCTGTATTTCGTCGGAAGCAAATTGAAAGGGGGGGGGGGGGCTAAACTAATCCTCAGAAATATTGAGGAAAAAAAAACTAATTCCCAAAATCATGGAAATCCTAATCCGTGGGGGGGGGGGGGGGGGGGTTATACCTATACTTCCAAAAATTTTTTTACCTACCAACATTTTTTCCCCAAATCATGAAATTCCTAATCAGTGTGTGTGTAGGGGGGGGGGGGGGGGGCACTAGTATGCCTATGGCTCCAACTTCTCAATCTTTCAAGGTAAATTTAGGAACAATTATCTTTGCTGCGAGGAAAAGTGGGGGGGGGGGGGGGGGGCTGAACCCTCTATGATGCTATGTCCCTAATGGTAAGGTCTAACTTTGCAAAAAAAAGGGGGGGTGGCTAAGCTCCCCCTAGACCCCCCCCCCCCCTTCCCCGGTTCCGACGCCTATGTAATTAACCTAAAGTGAAATATAAACTTAATATGCATCATGCACTTCAAATGTTAAGAGAGCGCAAACTACTTCCCTAAGTTCAAAAGGCATAACTCCGTCAAAAATCATTGCACCAAAACTAAATTCAAACTTGATCAGTCTGTATTTTCTTGTAAATAATCTATATATCAACTTTACATGCATCCCTTCAAAAGTTAGAGAGCGAAAACTGAGAATTTCGACTTTTCTTTTTAAATAAATGCAAGAGACACATCTTTGTCAAATATCATCGGGCCGAAACCAATTTGAACTCCGCCTATATATTTATAAGATGCATCCATATATCAAATTTGAGTTAAATATGTGCAACATTTGTTGAAACAATGATCGGAAAGTGAATTTCCAATTTTTTTTTCATAGCCCAAGTTAAAATATTATCAGACCGAAACCAAATTCGACCTCGACCTGTATATTCATCGAATACATCCATTTATCAAATTTGAGTTGAATATCTACAACGATTGTTGAGATTTTGATCGGAAAATGAATGATGACGGAATGATAGAAGGACGAAATGACGGAACGGGGTAACACTATATGCCCCAGCCATTTAACGGCGGGGGCATAAAAAGAGAGCTATCATCTTGATTTTTCTTTATACAAAATTAAAACGGAAATAACACATTACATCATTTTAAGGATTAAATCTTAAATCTTATCACAGTAAACAGAGAAAATGATTTTGTTACTCGGTGCACCCGGGTCGCCTCTGCACAAGACCAATAATCTACCATTATGGCACAGTGGCCTTCCTTCGGGAATATAAAGCCGAAAATTTAGTAAATGCATAAATTTATTTTAAAACAAATTAAATAATTTGCATTCATTTGAATTGAACTGACGATTCACGAAAAGACCCCTACACCAATATCTATCATCTCCGACAAGTCTCCAATTCATATCTTTAGCCGTTCTTTAGATGTCTCGTGGACAAAAATTCATTTAAATTGAAAATTTTACATATATGTAATTTTAGCTGCAATAATGTAGCCCTCTCCGATTTTTTATATCTGATGTTTACTGGAGAGGGCTACAATTCCACAGGATCTCCGTAATGGTGCAAAATTAATTTTTTAATGCGGCTGACTTCGGTCTTAAAAGATCGATTTTATATTTGACTTCTTTTAGATAAAATGATTTTTAAATTCAGGTTGAACAAATTAACCGTATATAAATCAAAACCAGATAAAACACATCAGCATGTTTACCAGTCGTCTTTTTCAGCAGCCATGACAGTTCTCGCGTGATTTTATGGGATGTACGCTTGGAGTTTTGATGGGCTTGATAACGTGAATGTCAGTGTAAATAATCGATCTTACCTCGTTATATCACTAAAACATCATTAAAGGAAATGATATATAATGGAAAATTCATATTTACCGCGTTAATTATGTTTAAAATAGGGGAATTCAGTTCAAGATCCGCTCCTGAATTCTCATTGGCTGTCCCAAAATAAAACCGGTCAAGGTCAGTAAACATGGCGGACAAATTCAACTTTCGTTGTTGACATACACGAAAAATAACCGATATATGCCAAATATGGACTATACTTGATATTTTTGGATTAATTTATGCCATAGACATCTACAACGTTAGAGTTCAGGTAAGAAATGCAAATGTTATTGTCATCTATAAACGATTTGAGACGAAATCGTTGCGGGAGTGAATCACTCCCGCACTTGCACCATTACGGAGATCCTATGGAGTTGTAGCCCTCTCCCAAAAAAAAAAAAAAAAAAAAAAATCGGGAGAGGGCTACATTATTGCAGCTAATGTAATTTGGCATTGGAACTTTTTAGCCCGAAACTTTGAAAGAAATTCTTTTTTCTAGAAATCCCTGCACAAAATTTATGTAAAATTGTGAAATAAAATCATACAGCCGTCCCCATAGAAAATTTACACTATAAAAGTATATGTCTCTAACATAATTATCCAAGTTATAATTCTTTTTTACAATGGTGTATCCTTTGACCTATTTTTGTTGTTTACCTGTGATAAATAATCTCACCTGGATTTACAGTGTCAGTCGCTATACCTGATAGAGAATTGTTATACTTTCAGTACTAATTCAAATAGGTCGACTTAACTTGTATAATTTTATGGAAGTACGTTTGTTTTATACATATCATTTTTTGTTTTCCTGTGTTTTTGCATAAAATTGGTTAAATAATTCTGATATCGGACAGGAGAGGATTTTAGGAAAATACTACAGTAATGGTGCCTAATTTAAAAGTCCGATCAAAATAACTTATATCCTTATTTTGAAATAATTTCTTTTACAGATCATAATATCTATTTGTCGTGTAAAACGTTTAAAAAAATTAAATCAAAGAAATTGTAAAAACGAATGTTCCTTGTATACATACTTATATATATTATGGGCAAATATGTGTAAAATTTATGTTGATATTAAGATTTTTAACTTGCGTTTGAACGTCCGTGTTAATACTAAATGTAATGTTTCAATTTTGTTCTTGGACCGTGCAAATATACCGGATATTACGCCCATCGAAAAGCTTGATAAATAGTTTCTACCGTTAAAAGAAAATGGCAACCTTTAAAAACAAACACATTGAACACAAAAACCTCTCAATCCGGAAAAAATCAAAAATACTATGAAACCAACGCCTTGGCGTGATTTCTTTGAGAGCGATTTTCTGACACTGGTCAATGAAATACAGAATCCATTTGTTACTTTAACTGTTGGTTCCATCTCCAAAAGAATCAAAGACAGGGAAAAGCAGGGTCCCTTTATTTAGCGTGATTGTGTGAATAAAACAGATAAATGTGTGTCTTTACCGCAATCTGATGGCGATTAGAAACTCGTTACAAAGTCGAAGTGGCAATTTTCACGGACCAGCTTGAGCCACAGCGGGGGTTACTGGCAAGTTCCTGCGTAGATTTATGACCCCCCTCCGCATCATTCCCCCTCCCCTCAAATCAAGGGAAGTATCTTTATATGATGAGAGATGACCCGTTAGAAGATACACTTGTTGAATAGGACACGAATTATACAGTAGTAACCTATCTCTATACATCAGTATAAAAAAAAATAAGATGACAGAAAGTACGGAAAAGGATGTACCTGCTTTTACGGTCGAAGATGCTCATTCACCTGTTGATTTAACAATAGCCGATAAAGAAGAACGCGACAAAAAAGAAAAAGGAACCAAAAAGTTTGACAAACTCAAACTTTCAGAGGAAGAACTCGAGGAGAGGCGACGCTCAGCGAACTACATGGAACGCCGCCGCATGAAGAAAATGTCGTCTGCCCTGGCGGATCTGCGCAAGTGCATCCCCCAACAATACCATTTGTATCATCGACGAATGTCTAAAATACGGACTCTTAGACTCGCCATTGCTTACATTAAAGCCCTAAAAGATATTCTGTTAAAAGACGACCAAAGACGCCAACTTGTCGCTATGTCATCACAGTCATCTTTTCCTCATGGCGGTATGCGACTTCCCCATGAACCGTTTTCTCCGATGAGCAGCAGCATGATCATCGCCGCTTATGCCGCTCACGGAGCTCAAGTTCCTAAACGACAGCTTATGTTTTCCCCGGATCTCCGTTTCCAGGAAGTTCCCGAACCTCGTTTCCAGACGCCCAGAGTCCCTCGCCATTCTGCCTACCAAACACCCGTCAATAATCCTATTTATGGACAGTCATTTTTCCAGACCCCGGTGTTGAATAAAACTGCCCCGGAACACACAATATCTTCCCCGGAGGAGGAAGAAAAGGAAGTAAAGCAGGTCGTAATAGCCGGTTATACGGTATTCCATAACAAGGAAGATGGAACCTCCTGTCCGATCGGAGCCTCTCGGAGTTCTTCCTGTAGATACGTCACGGAGGGATTTGATGGAGTATGTCCGCTACCAGAGGACGACGGGGCCAGGGATCAAATATGATCGGTATGTAATAGTTTGTAGGATTTTGTTCATGAATAAATATAACTATATACATTAAATGTAAGGTTATTTAAGATGTGATTGCAAACATTTAATTTTTTTCAAAAATTTAATTCATAGTTAAGGCCGATGGGGAATATGTACTGTATTAAATTTTAAAGCTGCAATAAACATGTCCTAGTTACTTGCTTCTTATACATTTAATTAAAGTTAAATTATCGATAGGCACTATACTCGCCCGCGCAATTTGGAACGCATAACTTTATCTTCGAATTAATCTAGGGGTAAATGGAATAAAAAACGATAGAAAGTTTTAAAATTCTTAAAATGTTACAAATCTTTTCCTTGGCAGTCTTAAACTCGTAAATGTGATTAAAATAGAATTATATTATTATTATAATAAATGATATTCTAAGAGCAAATTCAAGCCCCCTTCAATCAAAAAAAGATAAATCTGTAAAATCTGTTTGTCCATGAAACACACTCATTTCTTTACTCTGTGTTTGCATATGACAACTGCAATTAAATTAACATAATGTATCCGTCAGGTTAAAAATTGTGCATTCTCAGAAGGGATTAATTAAAAATAAATGCATCGGGATGGCTGTTTCCAACCTGTACTTGTGCATGTATATTGTACAGTCAATGATCAAAAAGATCAATTAAACTTTAAACCAAGTCTAACTTGTGCATTATGAATCAGAATCATTTTTGCTTCAATAATTCTGACCCGAATAATCTATTTCAAAAGTTTTTTAAAAAACTTATTGCTTCCGTTTCTTAAAAATCAAACAAGAATAAATAATATAGTTGTGTAATCCGAAGTTGTATTGCGTGAGTTAAAAGTAAACGAATGAGTAATGGAATATACTCTGTACATGAATGTAAGGTCAAGTCATCCTAATATTAATGTTATCCTAAATTATCCTAATGTACATACAATTCTTATCCATAAATAATCAATCTTATAATTTTGTTTAGACATATTCTAAATAGTTTTATACATTGTTAAAAATTTCTTAATAAATTGGTTAATTAAATATTCCATTATCAAGGCATTCATTATTCACAACATTAACCCCCCCCCCCAACCCCCCCCCCCCCCCCCCCCCGTTTTTCTAAATTTAATTCAAACGCGATCCCATACAGTCAATGTGATAAAAAGAAACTACTGCGATAAATAAGAGAATTTTGTTTGATATTAAGATAGTTCCTATCAGTATTAATTGAATTAGTTCGCATTTCTCAAGGGGTATTTCCGTCGATTAGAATAACCTCTAATTGTTTCATAGGACGCGCGAGATCTCGCACAATACCGCGATATCATCAGAAAAACATGGCACCTAAGCGACAAACGATCGACGATTTGGTAACACGACAGGGTGCCAGCATCCGCTAGTAGAGGTTAGAGATGAATATCAAACGCTAATTAACACTCATTAACAATTAGCACAACATCAAATGAAGAAGAAATCAGCGTCATGTCAAATCCTCGGCAAATTTATAAACTTTAGAATTGGAATTGAATAACCTCTGTAGCCCAATGCATTGAAGTTTTTATGTGTTGTTAAACTTTAAATTTTTGTTTTTTTAGAATACCGAAGATGTACACATTTGCAGATACCTGACAGTGCTATAGGACCATGTCAAAGAGAATAGAATTTTCAAATGTTTTCTTTTTTTAACTTCAAAATAAAACTGTTTTATATAAATAATGTCAAACTATCAATTGCCTTCTTTTTGTTTATTCAAAGAGATTGTCTCAAAAGCTACACATACATGTAAAAGTATGCGTGCATATACATGTATATACATACATGTATACTGTGACAGTCAAGTAGAATCAAATTGATATTTGAGCACTGATTATCTTTCGTGCGGCAATTTAAGGCGGCTCACTACACCTTGAAATATTTTCTGAAATCAGCAGAAAATTACTTCATTGTGATAGATATCATATTAGATAAGAAGTATTTAAGTCAAAAAGTTAAAAAAAAAAAATTGCAATTTTGGATGAAAAATTAAATTTTCGAAAAATTAATTAAGTAATTATAAACATGAACAAAGTATAAGTCTGGATGTAGTGAACTACCTTAAAGAATCTACATTTTGGTACAGGGCAATATGAAATATGAAAAATATGAAATAGCATTATTTTTTATCCACTGGATACAATGAGCAACAGAGAAATCGGACAAAGTATTCTGCATCAATACATGTATTTAACTTCTGGATACTTATATATACATGTGATTGGTTAAATATGAATATCGGCGATTTCTCTGATATAGCTAATACAAAATAACTCAAAATTATTATGGGTTTGATCTATCAAACATGAAATTAGTAACTATATAGTAACTATATAAATGTAATGAGCAAGCTGTGTGCAAAATAGGAAAGAATAGGCAATACGCGCGGATCCAGAAAATGTTTTCGGGGAAATATTTGTGTTTGCCAATCAACGAAATGTACTTTCACGATAACTCAGACAATGCATTGCTTTATTCATTTTCAGTAAATAAATTACTTTATAGAACACATCTTACTATCTAAAAAGCACGCTGATATGCACGCGTTCTTAGACTTAAATTAATATGCAGATCGAAAATCTCTGAAATTGCTATCCATCTTCATGATTACTTCGAATTATGGCACTGACAAATCGTAAATGATGTTGTTTATATTTGCAAGTAACTCTGTATCGAGGGGGGGGGGGGGGGGGGGTTATCTTGTAAATTACTGAGACTGGAGATCGTTTTATCTTCTTGAAAAGTATGAAAAATTGTTTTCAGCTTAAAAATTCAAGAACAACGCCATCACCTTCCTTATATACACACAAATATATTTTTGTGTGTCATCAGAGACAAGAAATCATATTAATGCAGGGGCCAACTATTCCTCAAAAATATAATTGTTGTATGAATCATCATAAGAAGTTTTATATACATAAAAAACACACCACAAAGAAGAAAATAAAGAGTCGGTTGTACTAATTTTTATAATAGATTTTGATATATATTTAGCAACACGTTTTGAAGTTTAACATTTTAATATTATTAAGAATCGAGTTCGTTACTGTTTCTACATGTAACGGTCATTGTATGACCATTGCCATAGTATGAAGCAATGGAGAACACATTGATTTGTCCATTATTCGAATACAAAGTTCAACTCATCAATTCTCTTGGAGATTACTGTGGAATCATTAGAATTCGTAGTGGCTCAATTTTCGTTGTAGTCGTGGATAGCCCTCGCCCATAAATTAACATCCTAAACGAAAACAACTTATATTGTTATACTTTCATGTTAAATACTGAAATCTGATTGGTTAAGACGCAGTTAATAATATTTACTATTACCCTCAGCGTTAGCAACGCACTTGGCAACGGGTAACATTAAAAAATGTTACATGCGCGAAAATTATGTGCGTACGGTTCGCTGTAGAATTCACGTTATTCCTATATAAAAGCAGTAAAATTTTCTTAAAAATTTTAAAAAAGACATTCAGTATAACAAAATGAATAGTGCCTGGTTGGGAGGATAACAGTTGAAATTGACATCCCTCGAAAACCATTGTCAACCTCCGCTTCGCGTCGGTTTACAATGGTTTTCTCGGGGTGTCAATTTCAACTGTTACCCTCCCAAACAGGCACTATTTATATAGTATATCTAGTTTACCTACTGAAACTGAAAACTGACGCATCCACAAATTAACATCCCCGCAAAAAAGCAAATATCCCACAATCCATGAAAATTGGCCCCAACGATATTAAATGAGTTAACAGTATGTATTTCAAGCTATTTTGATTTTTTTTTTTTTTTGGTTGCATTGAATTAAATTTAAACTTAGTGCATTAATTTATATGATTTCAAGGGGCCACATAATAAAATCGAAATAGATTGATATTTCAAAGGAACATGTAAGATCATGCTCAATGGGGATAATCTGCACAATTTTAAAGGTAAAAAGTAAGCCGGAATTTTTTTTTACTAAATGGTATTATAAGTCTTATCTACACTTCAGTTTATGAAGATAATCATCGTTATTTAATTGCACAAGTTTCTAAAAAGAATCAAAAATAAATCAGGTTAGCTCAAATTTTCAGGTCAATTTAAAATTTCAGCTCTTTCATATTTTTGCCTAAATAATTGATAAGGATGTCATTTCATGATATTTTCCTAACACATTTCTAATGGAAATATAATAAATACACACACAAAGTCATTTTATTTGACGCAGCATATAGAAATTTAAATATATCATTTAAATAGAATTTCATATCATTCAAGTCTTTAGTATTTCAGGTGTTTAGTACGTCCCGTATACCGTTTTGAAAAATAGATATGAAAAACTCCGAAATTTTCCGAATATATTTTCGTCTCGAAAAAAAACGCGTCTGTGTTAGTCTCTTTTTCTTAACCGATAAAGTTATTTGCGGTGACGAAATCGCCAAGTAGTTACGATTGACGACAGTCTATGACATACTTTGTATTTACGAGTAAAAAAAAAAATATGTAATAATTTTTAAAAGGCATACAACTTAGTTCTACAAGTAAATTTATTCTTATTTCATAGCACATGTATTTAGTTAAACTCGTGATTAATGGCACCTTTCCAGACAATTTGTGATTAATTCGTTAGATTGTTTTTTTTTTCAAAAATATATTGACCTTGGAAAAAAAACCTTATGCTACAGTTCATATACATGTTTGCTACGATTTAAGATATTTTGATATTTTGCCAATTTCAAATTGCAGATCAGAATTCAGATTCCTGGGTGACCTAATTTTTACTTTTACGTTAAGAATATAGTCCTTTCTGATATATTTCATTTTGTCAAATAAAATATACATGACTAAAGTAGTCATGTTGTATATTTTATTTGACAAAATGAAATATATCAGAAAGGACAATATTCATAAATGGATTTACTATACTAGTACATGCATATAGTTCTTGTAATGTATATAAATTAAGACTGATGTTTTGGCCTGATTTATATTTTATCAAACAGACATTCCATTGTTTTCAACTTCTGCCCGAGTCTACATGTGCCTTTAATACTACATGTATATACATATAGCATAATGTTATTTAAGGAGTTATTCTTAGTTTTGGAAAGATACACTTTTAAAATATTAAATATCATTAAGATTAAAATAAATCCGCTTTCAGAGAGTTTTATTGGCTTAACTATTTTTGGTACTATATTAACCTTCTTAAAACGAAGAATTCGGTGTAAAAATAAAGAAAACTATTTTGTTTTTAAAAAAAAACCTAAAAGATTTAGATTTTCTGTAAATAAATAATAATTTACATCCACATATATCACATTAAAGTTGACGACAGATTTGATGGGAAATTTGTTGACAACCCAGCCTCACCCAGGCAACAAACATGTACATGTAAATGTACATACATGAACAATGCCTTTTTGATACACAGATCAAGAGGGGGGGGGGGGCAGCGATTTTTCTCAGTACTATGTTAACTGTAACTAAATTTATTTAGAGGGGTTCTGCTGGACCCACTGGTCCTCCTTTCTCTTTAGATACATAGGTTTTTGCGTTTTATTATTGTTTCCAGTTTGCAGTAGTTTAGCTCTTTGAACAATGTAATCAGTCATCTTAAAGAACGACACTTTAGGCATATCAAAATCCTTAGTGGGGTCATAAAACACTTCACGTCGTCCCACCTCCAAAACCATGGCTCGACCAATCAAAACTGCGTATCACTCATAACTCAAATCTAATCCCCCAGTTCAATAGAAATGTCCATCTGACATAATTATTTCAATTTTAACAATTAAAAAAAGTTTGTGACCAACAAATGAATATATTCCTATTGTAGAAAATAAAAATGGCGGTAACAGTCAGACACTGATGCCATTTGATTGCATGACCTTCATGCTAGTATTTAACATAAATGCAGTCTGTATATAAAACATTTCAAAAAGTCATTACATGCATTGGTTTCTATAGCATAATGATATATCAGATCTAATTTTTTGTCTATTCTACCACATTTTAAATAACGTGGTCACGGGGGATTACATCCGCGGATCCGTAAAATTCTCACTGTGTCGGAGGATCCGAGAAAGAAAGGGGATTGAGGCTTATTTTCAATAATTTATGAAGTTTTAATTTTATCGGGAAGGGGGGGGGGGGGTCCTCGCCGACAGCCCCCCTTTCTAGATATGCGCATTGATTATAAGGTACTGATTGTGAAACTTGTATGTTAAGTATATTCTTCAATCAAATTGTTGTGCTTGCAAAGAAAAATAATTTAATAAAACGACAATACAAACTATTCAACCCTGTTAAAGTTTTAATGAAAAATTAATATTGAAAACAGAAAACGTCAAATATATTACAACAATTCCATATGATTCTAAAGGAAAGAAAGAATAACTGCTTTAGCTGCAGATTTAACGGCATCTTAGTCAGCTTCCATATTGACTATGTTTAGTAGACGAAATACTAGTAATAGACGATTGTCATATCAGTAATGAAAGCACATGTACAATAGCTGTGAATGGCACAATGTCTGAATGGTTTGAAATTAGACAAGGTGTTCGTCAAGGAGGTGTATTGTCTGGATTTTTATATTGTGTGTTTATCAATGATTTATTGAATTGTTTAGAAAATGTAAGCAGTAACTTTGGTGTGTACAATGTAAAATCATCAAACCCAGCATTGGCCGACGATAATGCATGTTTAAGTTTAAGTCCAACGGGCTTACAAAAGATGCTAAACGTTGCATATAGATATTCATGTTTATGGCGCTTTTCCTTTTATGTACAAAAATCTAGCGTTGTTAGGTTTGATAAGGGAAGGCCCCCAACGCAGCATGCCTGGAAATTAGGATGATGACATCTCAATCAACGATAGCTACAAACATTTAGGTATTATCCAACACTGGTGATCGAAGAACGGAAAGCTGTAACAAAGGCAGGAAAGCATACTTCGCAATACGGAACGACCTGTCTCATAATACGAACCCTCTAACTCTTGTTTATGGTGTCCGGATAGGGCCATTTGCGTTAGCGCGACATCGCGTTCAGATAAACGAGACATCGCGCTAACACACAACACGCCGTCGCGCTAACGCAACTTTGCACAACACGCCGTCGCGCTAACACACAACACGCCGTCGCGCTAACGCAACTTTGCACAACGCGCCGTCGCGCTAACACACAACACGCCGTCGCGCTAACGCAACTTTGCACAACACGCCGTCGCGCTAACACACAACACGCCGTCGCGCTAACACAACTTTGCACAACACGCCATCGCGCTAACACACAACACGCCGTCGCGCTAACGCAACTTTGCACAACACGCCGTCGCGCTAACACACAACACGCCGTCGCGCTAACACAACTTTGCACAACACGCCGTCGCGCTAACACACAACACGCCGTCGCGCTAACACAACTTTGCACAACACGCCGTCGCGCTAACACAACTTTGCACAACACGCCGTCGCGCTAACGCAGCTTTGCAAGTTTCACAGTCTAGTAGGAAGTCGTGTCCGGAAATATAAGACTGCGCATGCTTAACCATATAATGGATGAAATTCTGGATGAGATTGGTCCTGGGAATCTTAAAGGGCTATTCGAGGACCACAAGGTAATAAAGCCGGTTAAATGTATAATTGTTATAGGCAAAATGTGTGCAAATTTTACTGACAATTTTTAAGTCTGTCCAGTCATTGAACTATTTGTATTTGATGAGGGAGCGTGGTCCGCTCATAAGGGGGATGCTTACATGTGTAAGAAAGCTAAAACTTTATATAGGCCTAACGTTAATTGAAATTTTATACATGTATCGCTTTCCGATCAAATCTCTAACATAATGAAACATAATTTATAAGCCTTCGCTGGGGCCAAAAGTTTGCCCCATTCCCATTTGCTTAAATTATACTGCTCAGACAGCCTCACTGACAGTACAGTTCCTGTTAACTTTTATGAGTGAAAAATGATTATGTGTCAATGAAGATATCTTAGATATTTTCCCTTTTATCGATTTCAACTGTATTTCTTTAACAGGTGTGTGTATTTTTATCAAAAATCATCAAAAAGTGATGGAAGCAATAACATTGGACAGACTTTAGTGCTCAGACAGCCTCAGTTTAGTAACAATAACGACTAGGCCTAACCGTACGTTAGGCATCCCCCCCCCTCCATTTCACGGTATAATTTTCTTGGAAAAATAAAAAAATATGAAATAGTATATTATCCATACTTTATTTGTTTAAAATCACTCTAAAAACAACTGTAAATAGTAAATAAGCCAACTTTCAATCCGAATTTCCCCTGTCATATGCGAATACATGTCATCAATCATTAAACAGGGTAGACTTTAGTTAAACATTAACTGGCAAGATTGGTATATACATGTAGCTCACATCATTTCCATATGTTACAGTCAAAACACATTGAGATTGCGTGGCAATGAAATGGGCAGCTGAACAGTACAATATGAAACGGATGTGTGAGAAATTTTTTTTTTACATATATTGGATTAACTAGGTAATTGAAATTCATTTTGGTTCCGGTTGTTATAAGTTGATTGTTATTCTCATAGACATAGCTGCAAATCAGTATAGCTAATGCAGACAGAATTGTTTTATCGGGAAGATAAATAATTAGATTTCAGATTTAATACTTTACTTTGCAACGTAATATAATAAATAAGAATAACTATACCCATTTGTGTAAATGAAATTATACCGGTATATAGTTATGGATTTAATTTCACTCAACTTTATAGCTTTTTTCGACAGCATATCAATATAAATATTATAGTTCTGTATATAGATAATATGTACAATCAAATCTTTACAGAGCAACTTACAAGAAAATTATTTTGATATCATTAGATAAATGACCAAAGTTTTGATAAAATTTATTGAAATTGGTAGATTGTATGGCAATCTCAAGAGCATATGGCTCAGTCACCAGGTCATGGGCATTAGTCCAGTAATCGAAAGGTTGCTGGTTCAAACCCCACAGTGGTCACTTGATGTTGTGCACTTAGACAAGGCACTTTATCTACATTGTCTCGTCCATCCAGCTGAAATTAGGTATTGAATTACTCTGGGGGTAATTTACATGTACCTGCGATGGACTGGTGTCCCATGCAGGGGGGAGTCAATTACTCTCATCCGCTTAGCACCACGGGATAATCACTGCATGGCCCTATGTGCCTTCATGGCAAGGAAAAAGATTTAACTCAACATTGCAACCTAAAATCGGATGATTTTGAACTTTATAGGCCTATATTGCAATAACTGTAATTTTTGCATATATTCTATTTAACTTAACTGATATATATGTCATTGATATATTTCTCAATCACATTAATTAAAATTTTACTAAATAATAATCAATTCAAAAAGCTGATCGAAGTGGGTTAAATGAAAGTTAACTTCCTTAGAATCCTATCTGTAATTTCAATCCAATTAAATGTCCCTTAAGGCATATTAACTGTTTTTACTGTAAAAGATATAGAAATGACCTAGGCTGTATATTTCCAATCTTTCTTCTTCAATCATTCATGACCTTGTAATTGATCTTCAAGTTAAAAGGTATAATCAAAAGAATTTATAGAAAAATCTTTGTAATGCATATAAGTTTATGCTTTAGTTTCATTTGATCATTAATAATTATGGTAATTTAAAACATGTGTACAGAATTTTTTATGATTCGGGTTCGGAGTGCACTAGGAGACATTTGCTTTAATTAATGTAATGCTCTCAGAATGCTTTTTATAGGAATTGCAGTAATATACAACAAAGTGATCAAATTTTAAGGTGACACAGTTATCAAAAGTAATTATTTAAAAAGGTGATCATGTGATTCAGATCTGTTCCTATATTAGTAATGATAAACATTTTACATTTCTCTTGAAATTGTCAATTGCAAGTAAATGTTCATACACTGTTAGTATTATATTGAGTTGATAAGTCATAATTTAACATAAATATATCTTTTTTGAAGTAAATGACACAAGAAGACTAGAAAGTGAATAAAATATTGTACATTTAAATATTCTGGATACTTGTGGATGTTATTAAACTTTTTGACAAATTTTATAAAATGCAGACAATTTGATATTAATTAATGTATGTCAGTGTAAATAACTCTTTTTTCAAAGATGAAGTAAAGTAACGTGGAGGATGCTCTTATTTTTATGTGTCTGTTCAGACAAAAATTAATGTGGAAATTTCATGAAATTGTTTTGGATTTTCAGGTTGGGCCTAAGGAAGTAGTAAACCTGACTGATGCCGAGTTTGAAAAGCTGGGAGTTGTAAATTTTGGGGATATGGCGCGCCTTAGAAACCGTTGCCGAACAGTTATGAAATGTACGTATATATATAGATGTTAGATATTATACTCAAGCATTTAAAACTTAAATCTTTATTTTTGCAGAACTATAACTCACTCTTGTATAATGAGAAGATGTGATGTATAAATATATATGTGTGTGTGTATGTGTGACTACGTGTGAGTGTGTGGGAATTAATATAATTAGAAATGAACCTTGTACTTTATTCTTGTTATTTGCTTAGATCAATGCTGTATTAAGTTATTGTAACTATTTTGAATTGTTATTGTAGTGCCAGACTCTCCTACACTAATTAAATTACGAGAATTGGGTTCTCGTAGAACTTTCCAAAAGAGACAATCGGCAAGATCAAGGGTTTCAACCAGCAGACGGGTACATGTAGGCTGGATGAATAAAAAACGAAAAAATTCAGTATATTCAAGGGTTACTGGAGGAAAGGAAGTAATTGACATAGAGAAAAACACAACGTTACCAGAAATGCTTGAAAAATTTTTGGAGCTGTATTTTCCTGATGGGGAAAATAAGAATCAAGGGCCTTTAACAGATTACATGTATTACATTGGAAATTATGCTGGTGCAAAGATAAAAGACGTTTTGAGTAATGGAGACCCCTTCACCTTAGAAGGCTATTACAGTGAAATCCGAACATACCCAATAAGATTGTACCTATATACTTCATGTAAATCAATAGGGGATGAAGATCCTATCATCGGTGAAAAATCAACAGTAAGTGAATTTAGAGACGCATTTAGTTATTTATGATTTTTAAATATAAAATGATGAAAGTGGGCGAACATGTCCTTATGAAATTAACTTTTTGATAGGTCAAATCTAGCTGCAGGTCTGTTTTTTCGTGCGCCGTAAATTGCAGTTTTTTACTATGGGAGGCACCGTAGCTCCTAGGTCGTCAATCGAAATCTTTTTTAGACCAGGAGCTACATACCTGCAGCTAAGGTCAAATCCCAATGACAAGTTTTTCAATTTTTTCTACCATTTAAGTTATTTCTTATTCAGGGAGCACCTCAGAAGAAAATCAAATTCAGTAAAGAAAATGATGAAAAAGTTCAGGTAGCATATAATTTGTTCAGCTATTTAATTTTAATGCAACATGTGCAAATTGACTCTCTAGCCATGCAAATGTGTTGTGCAGTTTGTTTGACCTGCGCTGAAAGCTCAAGTGAGCTTTTCTGATCAAAATTTGTCAATTGTCTGTCGTTGGTGTTGGCATTGTTGTTGTAAACTTTTCACATTTTCATCTTCTTCTCCAGAACCACCAGGCAAATTTCAACCAAACTAGGCACAAAACATCACTGGGTGAAGGGGATTCATTGAAATGAAGGGCCACATCCTCTTTAAAGGGGAGATAATGTAAAATGATTGAAAATTTGTTGGCATTTTTCAAAAATCTTCTTCTCAAAAACTATTAGGCCAGAAAAGCTGTAACTTGTATGGAAGCATCCTCAGGTAGTGTAGATTCAAGTTTGTTCAAATCATGGTCACCAAAGGTAGGGTGGGGTCACAAGGGGGGAGGGCTTAATTTTTAAATAGGAATATATAGAGAAAATCTTTAAAAATCTTCATTAAAAAAAAACCTATAAGGCCAGAAAAGCTCAAATTTATGTGGAGGCATCCTCAAATAGTGTAGATTCAAGTTTGTTTAAATCATGGTCCGCAGGGGTAGGACGAGGCCATAATGGTACGGTGGGATAAATTTTTACATAGGAATTTATGGAGAAAATCTTAAAAAAAAATATTCTGGGAAAGTTTTCAGTCCAAAAAGCAGTAACTTGTTTGTAAGCACAGGTTGTGCAGATTAAAGTTTGACCAAACCATGATTCCCTAGAGAAAAGTTGGACCACAAGTGGAGGGGGGATTATATAGGAATAGAGAAAAATCTTCTTACATGTACAACTACAAAAGGGGCTTGGTATTTACCACATAAATATGTGGATAAAAATTGGCAGATTTTAAAAAAAAATTGAGCAAGATCTACTCTTCTTAGTTGTTAAGATATTTTGATTTTGATACTGTAATGCTAATTTGATCAGAGTTAAGGCTATATTGTTGCTCAGGTGAGCGATGTGGCCCCTGGGCCTCTTGTTAGGGTTTTCCGTTTTTCAACGGAAAACCCTTCTGTTATTCTACTGTTTCTTATTATTATTTTTTTTTTTTATCCGCAAATTTTGTGTAGGCCATTTCTCGTACATTTGTCGTCTGATTGTTATGAAACTTTCAGGGTATGTAGACAATGTTAAGGTCTAGGGACGTTTTTTTCAAATTTTTAAAATTCACTTCCGGTTATGAGTTATTGCCCTTTAATCGAAAATTGGGGGGTCTTTTGTCCAGAGTTGATCTCGGGAACTACAAAAGATAGTTGCATGAAATTTAGCAGAATTGTTGGTAACATTTTATAGTTTTGCTGGCATGAAAATTTTGGCAAAATGTTTTTTAGTTTTTAAGCTATTTGCCGGTAAAGTTTAAGGTTTTGGGGGGTCTGAAATTTTGTTGCTTTTTGTATTATAACCTTTAAACTAAAAATAATTTGTTAATATATATAGAACAAAAGTTGTTTAGAATAACGAGACCTTTCATTTAAAATTAAGAAAAAAGGGCTGGCCCCTATAATTAGGGGTCAGCAGCTCATACACGTATTTTTCTGATAGCAAAAATCGTTATCATTTTATGAAAAAAAAATTAATTCAGTTATTGTTAATATATTAAATAATGTCATTTGGTATCAAATTAAAAAGTTATGTGCCCTATTTTTTTCAAATTTCATAAAACAAATATGTGTGAATCGTACATGAACGAGTTAATTTGTCTACATAGACACAAGCGAACAAATGCCGTTTTAAGGCCCAGGCATTTACTGCATTACATTGTGTTGCGTCTTAGATAAATTGTTGTGATTCAATTTCATTTTTTTTTTCATCTAGGCTATATCATTTATGAATTCAACTACTTATTTAACACGTTCTAATCGGCCACGCAGAACAAATGTTTGCAATGTTTGTCGCGGACCCGCGAATGCAAACAGTAACGAACGGCATGATGATGATTGTAGAAAAGAGAGAGCGTAATGCAGAAGATAAGTTGTGCATTTTTCGGTGTACACATGCATTTTCAAGTTACTGTGAAACATCTGAACATGCACAGGGGACAGTACTACATATTTGTATAAGGAGGGATATATTCTCGTGTGAATCGTTTACGAGGAAATTCTGACAGCCACACTTCTGTCGACCATGTCGACGGATGTTTATGTTTCCATTGATCAGCCGTTGATAAGCTACGAGTAATAAAGGGGAAAAGATGGACATTAAAGTGTGTGATCTATGTGGATGTTACTGAAGAAGGTGAGGCTTTTTATTCCTTTTAAAGTTTCTTGTCTATAGTGGTTAAAATGTCAGCATGTTAACTGGTTAACATTTAGTCTATAGATGTACATGTACCCTTACCAAAATAAGTTGTTTGCGGCAAATTTGCAGCAAACTTCCCGCAAATTTTTGGCAAACTGATTAGTTTACCAGAAAACTTTAGAACTTGTTTGCCGATCTTTGCCAGTAGTAGAGAACTTCTGGTAAACCTCTTATATTTTGCCAGAAGTTTACCAGACACCCAATTATGTTTGCAGCTTCTTCGCCAGAAGTGGCAAACTTTTGGCAAACACCTAAAAATTTGCCAAAAGTTTATCACAAACATTTCTTTTTTCTCTGGGTTTTTTTTTACTTCATGAGCTTGCCAAAGCTTTACCAGAAATAAGACTTATACAATTTCATACACATTCAGCACAAATTGAAGACTGTCAATTATAATGAATTGCTTTTATAATTTGTGTATATTTGTATAGAGAAAAAAATAAATCTAATTAATATTTTCGGATTTAAGTTTTATTCTAAGATAGTATCGATAAAAATGTTTATTATTACGAAAATAAGATCAACTTTAATCGCATGATGCTTCATAATGACCCCCCCCCCCCCCCCCCGACCCCACGTATTACGTGAACACCAACCTGTCTGTTCTTTTGTTATTCTATATTCTTTTTTCCTACGTTCAAATATCAGTCAACTTGGATTTGAGTATCTAAACCGCTTGATGTTGAATCAGGTAGATTGAAGAGTTTTCCGTAACGTTGTTATGCTGTTCAGTGTTTGTTTCTACTTTTACTTTTGTTTCAATGTTAAGCTACGCGCGCGCTGATTGGTCGATCAATAGCTAGCCGCCAATTTTCACATTCGATGCTGCCATGTTGTCTGTCATCACCGAGAAGGTAAAATGAATGAAAATAAGGGAATAAGGCTGTGCACAAGGTAAAAGAAACATTGTCAATGGAGTGTTTACTTTTGGAAAATCTACGGCTGAACAGAGGAAGAATATAAGTGAATGAATCGAGTCTCAACACCAAGGCCACTGCATGCACCATCTGCATGATCATGAGCACGTTTTTGAAAAAGTAAGTGAAGTAATGAAAACATATTCGTTGAATGGCAGTTTAAACAGTTATTGGAATATAAAACGAAAGACTGTGATCTATTATAATGAGTTTAACAGTATAAGGCCGTCCCTATGACAATGCGGGGTGTCGAATCAAGCAAAACGCTCGTTATTGACATCGTTGTGATGCATGTCTTGCATGAACAAATAATTTAAATTTGAAATTTATTTAAACAACGCCAAATTTAGGAAATTATCATTACATAGTGTATAAGTACATTTTATATGATTTACATTTTATTACTTAAATAAAAGAATTCATGTTCTACTCGCATAGTCAGAGTTAGAGTAGGCCTAGTGCAAATTTGTAGCTTTATATAATAGATTGAGTAAGTATAGGATAGGCTACCTTGTTTTTCTTAGAAACTGCTTAAAATCTGAAAACAATTGTGCTTATATGAAATCCATTTATCTTCCCAATAGGTGTCTGCCCTGGTGACTGGGTTACACAGACCTAAAGAAAACCATGCATGAACAACTAACTCACTGATTTTATGATCAAATGATGCAACCAAAAAAGAGTGAAGACAGAATTTGTGTAAGACTTACGTAGAAAAGCATATAAACAACAGTGCTGAAGTTTGACCATTCCATTGTGGGCATTATTGTGATATTCGGCTATTTGTGTGATATTGTTTATGTGTGAAATTAAATCGGAGAGCACGTACAGGAGACTGTCATAAAAAAGACATCGAGAATGCCTTAATGAATCCGTGATTAATTGTAACATGACCAGTGACCGTGCAGGGCTTAATTGTGAACTACTGGTAAAATGTATCGACCTAATTTCCGAAAAATATACGGTATATGGTTTGAACTTCGCTCATTGTGAACTTTTGTACAAGTCTATCTGTGCATGCATGTTGTGATCAAACTGCATTCAAGTTTATCGATCTGCAGCAACAAATCATCACCTATAGGTTGAGTACTATTTGTCAAATTTCATAATGGTTTGTTCATCATTTTTGTGTTTATTTTTGAAATTTATAAAATGTGTAAAATTCAAAGTTAATTACTTGTGTCCTTAATCTCTAATTTTGCTGCAACTGTTTAAGTTAAACAACATCTTTGTTAATCACCAGTAGAAGTTATTTATTAATTGATTGAAAAGCATAGAACATGTATTAGTAACTCATTATTAAATGATTATTAGCGTTTATTAATTGTTTTTCTTATGTTGTAATATCTTAAAGTTGCTATGTTTATCTGTAAGCTTGCGGCAAATTTACCGCAAACAGTTCGCCGGAAGCTAATTTGCATACGAATTCTGAACTTGCTGCAAATTTGCCGCAAACAGTTTGCCAGAAGCTAATTTGCATACGAATTCTGAACTTCCCGCAACTTTGCCGCAAACAGTTTCCCAGAAGCTAATTTGCATACGAATTCTGAACTTCCCGCAACTTTGCCGCAAACAGTTTCCCAGAAGCTAATTTGCATACGAATTCTGAACTTCCCGCAAATTTGCGGCAACTGTTTGTCGCAAATTTGCAGCAATCTCTCTGCAAATTTGCGGCAACTGTTTGCCAGAGGCCTTATATTTTGGTAAGGGTAAGTACGTGCACACTGTCACTATGTATGTTATTTTTCTAGTCCAGACAATATAAATCCTTTTAACAGAATTGAATCCCAAATGTTTTACCTTTCACTTGTTTTTTTCTCCTTTTTACCAGAATTTTGTGTAAATTACAATTCAATTTATTGAGAAAATCCACATGTGGCGAAAGTCATACATACAGTATACAAATATACATGTAGTTGGTACTGTACATAGATTTTCTTATGTTATGTGCATCACGTATGAATTTACAAATATATCTTGATGATTTAACATCTGCTGGGTTAAGAATTTTATAAGAATTACAGAGTTAGATGTTTTTGTTATGGTGTGGGTGTTTGTTTACTAACGTGTAATTTTTACATTGTTTACTGGATGTTTAGACTTGCTCGAGGTTCATGGGTGACTGGAAAGGATGACCAAATTTATCTATTTAAAAAAAAATCAGATTGTGAATTTTCAACTCAAAATTCAAAGCAGGGTCTAATTAGAAACATATGATCATATTCTTGTGCGGAAGACTCCAAATGTAGACATAAATACCCTGTAGACATACATGTAACGTCAAGTAAATAAAATTGTATACTTCAGACTTCAGAGTTAAAACATGACTAAAAAGTCTTTAATATTTTTATGATGCCAATCAATGTATCATTAGAGAGGTTTAGCAGACCAACGGGTACCCGGTACATGTACTTGTACATGTAGGTTACAAGTTAGAACTATGCGTACCACTCTACCAGTTCACATAATTTTTCTTGTTTAGCAGTTTTGATGTGTACTTGAATTGACCTTGTTAATGTTTTAAATGTAATTTTTCATTTATATTCTCTTTTTTAAATCTGACTACTGGCAGTACTGGCATGGTAGAGCACTTGACTAGAGATTCAGAGGGCCAGGTTCGAATCCCAGTTTGTTCCGTCGTTATTTCTCCCATCTTTTACATATACATGTATATCAGATATATGACAGATGATTAAGGGTCATCACATGTTTTGCAAGATGCAATAAGTGTTAAAAACCTTTACTTTAATTACAACACAATACATTTATAATGTGAATATTTATGTTTCTTGTTATTATTTGGTGTGGTTTGCTTGACAGTGTCGCATAAACAATTTGCCCGCTCCTAAAAAACAAACTTTCTTTTTGTGGATTCAGCTTACCGCTGATTGGCTGCTGTGGCAGCAGACAAATAAGATATGCACGCACAAAACACAATGAACTTATCAGAGAATGAGTTGAGTTTATTTCAACTGTTGGAATTTGGGTATTTTTTTTAAAAATGTATACTTGTGACAAAACATATATGTGGTACATACAGCTGTAGCTTTATGAAGAAAATTTTGGTTAGACCATATATACCTATCATGCAAGTAAATGATATTTACAAAAAACTTGCAATTTATGGCGCACGACATATACGCTAGTTTTATAAAGATTGACATACATGTAATGTACCACATTCTGTAAAAAATAATCTATTAAAAATTCTTCATTAAGTTTACTCATACATGTTTTATGCTTATTACACATAGTATTGTTTTTAAAACATGTAATTTATAAGAAAATAAACAAAAACCCTTGCTAAATTTATTTGCAAAAAAAACCAACACAGTAGAATTGATAAAAAATGGTATACCAGAAGCTAATACCAGTACATGTACTTTGACGCTGTTCGGTGGGTAATATTCGTTTGTAATTTACGAATTGAAATATTGACTGTTGCACTACAAGTACGCTAATAAACTCTCTCTCTCTCAAACTCTCTCTCTCTCAATTTGATAAGTGTTTATACCTATGAAAATTTTTTAATATTATATTATGACTTGATATGCAAATTTTTGATCTTGTACTGCCAAAATGTTATGTCATGTATTGGGATATGTCATACTTATTACACGGCATGGTCAGTGTATTTTTTACAGAAATACTATGCATATGTTAATGTAAACACAGCTATTACTAGTACATGTATGTAAACACAGCTAATTATTTTTTTTTTTTATTTCAGCTCAAAACAGACTCTTGTTACCACATGGCTTTTACCGGTACCTGTTGATTCTTGTGGGTCAGCTCCTGAGATTAACCTGTCACCTCTGTCCACATGCATATTCCTTGTGTTCTACAGACTATTTTCCGGTAATTCAAATTAAATCCGATAATGCATGAACAATAATGGAACTTGAAGAAAGCATCATGCCATGTTGTGGTTTGTGTTTGATAAGAAACTATGAAAACAAAATTAAGGCTGTTTAAAGAAATTCATAATTGCTGTGAAAATTTGTTTTTCAATAAAAGTATGCAATTATGTTTCCTTTATTTTTTATTTCATAAAGATATTTAGATGTGTTTACTTAATTGAAAAATCCCCCCCCCCCCTCTATTTAATTGTCTGCATTAAGATTACTTGTAGGATATGTAAATGTACATTTGACTTTGAAATAACATCTGCTATGATAATTACTTTTGAAATGAACAAGAAACAACCTATTTCTACCTTTCTAAGGTATATATGCAGAAAAAAAAGTAGAAAAACATGTCAAATTTGAACATTTTTCATTGAAATCAACTCTGTCTCCAGCTACCTGGGTGTGTTTGAATTTAATTCTAATTTAAGGCAGATGTCTAACTTGTAGGTTGTAACTTACTGTTTTAGCATGGTTAGAAGGAGACTAGAAATCAGAATAGATTAGATATTCACTAAATATGATTGTTAGCTTACTTTTTTCATGAAAACAAGAAATCACAAGCAGGACAGCTGTCTATTTGTTAATTAAAATGGTACAAATCATACAATAAACAAATAAAGATCAAATTTTAGAATCATTGATGATTGTTTTCAAATATGTGTGAGAAATTACTCAAGGAAATTGCCACACGTTTCATAAAATTAGGTAAAACATTTCAAACCATGACTTTTTATGAAAATCAAAAGATTGGGGGGGGGTATACATGTAAGGGTATTTCTAAGTGATGTGAAGCTTTTATCATGATTATATCAAGTAGGCGTATGTTGTATTGAATAAGGTTTCTTTTTAAAGGTGGTTGAACAACAGTTGACCTCTAAAAGGTCAGGTAAAGATGTTTTACTATGGAGAACCCTGTAAATCTGTGTTTACTAAAGGAAATTGGAAATGGTGGGTTCACTTAGATTGCCATATTTTTATTAAACCTCAATGGAATTGGCAATATGTGGTATTCTTTTTCTCAGAATTGCATTAGCTTTCTTATTCTAAGACAAACCGTCTTTTCATAAAAATGTTAGTGTACTAAGTTAAAGGTACAATGAAGAGTTTCGGATAAAGTACCGTCAATATTTTTGTAAAATTGAGAGTGACTGTACTTTAAGGTTTATCATTGTTGCGTAGATTCATGAAATGAATTTTAATGATTATCAATAGTTAGAGGGATGTCTCTTGTTGGAATTGGTAAGCAATATTAAGGCCCCTAATTTTAAGTACATGAGAAGCAGAAATAAATTGTGAAACTTGCGGCTATGACAGATGTGTTGACTTTACAGTGAAATTGAAGGTTACAAACGGGAGGTTATATAACATGAAATGTAGGTGGATGGGATATTATATGCCTATTTAGTATTTACTGGGTATGAGGACAATAGCAAGTTTATTGTCCCCCAAGACAGCAACTATTTAATGAGGCAAAGCCAAGGGAAATAGTTGCTGTGGAGTGGGACAATAAACTTGCTATTGTCCGAATAGTCAGTTAATTGGTATTTCATTATACAGAAGAAAACTTTATTTGTCAGCGATGCAGAATTTCTTGATGATAAACAAATTAGAGTTAAATCAAACATTTTATTTAATGCGGCGATCTTATTAGGTCAGAGGTGTTCCGAGTTTAAGGTGATATGGGACACTTCCATGTTGTGACGTATTGTTTATCAAAATAAACAATAAAATAAAGTGTAATTATATAAGTACATGTAGTTTCTTTTCAAAAATGGTCACCTAACTCCTTAACGCAGTGGGTTAGAGGGTGTACTAGGCACCTGTAAGTCATGAGTTCGACACCTGCTGGGGTTTTTACAATTTTTACCTTTTCAAATATTTTTAAAAGTTATTTTTTGGTTAAATATTGTAAAATTTGAAAATTCTAAACCGGTGAAAATTTTTCAATTATATAGTACTTTAATCCACATTAATATCGACAGATGTCCCATACCACCTTAAAAAGGAGGGAAATCAAATTCTGCTGATGAATGGTTTTGATGACTATTCACCATGGGCAGATAGCATGGATACTATTTTAAATTAGATAAAAAGGCATGTTTATGCGTGCGCCTTCTAGTGATCAATTTGTCCGTCTGTCCATCCGAGATTGCTTGACTGGAGCATAGCTTCTCTCCCCTTGGCCCAATCTGGCTCATACCTCATCCACAGGGTTCCTTTGGTTGAAGGATGCACAGTGACCTTGAACCATGTTTTTAGGTATAAGGTTAAGGTCATAGCAGAATTATATATATATAAAATCCTTGTCTGGGGCATATCTTTTTTCCCTTTGGTCCAATCTGGCTAATACTCACAGAGTGTCTCTATGGTTAAACGATGTGCAGTGACCTTGCATGAAATTTCTAGGTAACGGGTGAAGATCATATCGGATCATGCAAAAATCCTTTTTTGAGAGCATATATAATTTCTACTAACCCCTATTTGGCTCAGACTTCACATAAGCAGAGCTTTTGAGTAAAGGGTGAAAGGGTGTGTAGTGACCTTGAACCTATTTTCAGTGAAAAGAAACTGTGAAGGTCATAGCAGAATTATATTTTTAAAAATCCTTGTCCGGAGTATATCTTCTCTCCCTTTGCTCCATTCAGCCTCATACTTCACCCACATGATGCCTTTGATCAAAATATATGCAATGACCTCGAATGATATTTGTAGATGAAGAGTCAAGGTCATATCAGATCACACCAAAATCCATATTTTAAGAGCATAGATATACTCTCCTTTTAGCCCCTATTTGGCTAATATTTTACCTTTACAGAGTTTATTGGTTAATGGCGTGCAGTGACCTTGAACCAAGTCTGTCAATGTGAAGGTCATAGCAGATCTTTTTAAAATTAGTTTTAGACAGTAGATTATTTTCCAAATATGCTTAATCTTGGTCAGATTGAACAAAAATGCATGTATGTTAGGGGGAATGAAATTGAATTAAAAGTTCTATGCCAGCTGGAAAAAATTCAAGTTAAAGGTCAAGGTCAAAGCAGAATTCTCTGAAATAACATAAGCGGGGCCCTTTGAAATGTTCACCATTTCAATGTTGTCTGGTTCATAGTAATTTTACATAGAAAATATTCACAGAGGTACAGTAAAGTAAACTTTACATCGATAAGTTTCTGACAATTAATGACGCAACGAGCACACAATACGAAAGGTCAACCCTTTGAAAAGCAGTGAAGAGGAAAAGTTGCTCAGAATTATGTTTTAAACAAAATTGATTTTTTACGTAAATTTTAATTTTGCATTCTGGGTTAAGAAAAAAGATGTTAGTTCAAGGTAAAGTTATCTTGTACCTAAAATGAAGTCAAATTTGTTAAGTCGTACTTAAACACATTGGTTTTTTTTTGTTAAGTCGTTCTTGAAATGGCTAAGGTTTTTGGTTAAATCGTACTTAAAATCATTCGGATTATGTTAAGTTGTACCAAGAATCATTCGATTTTTTTTTTATCTTTTTGTACTTAGGTTTCTTTGTTACTAGATTAAGAACGCTGCATCTTAGACGTACTTCTAGCGTTGCTTTCGACATTAGCGGAAAACCCACTCGTTGCTTTGCAACGAGCTTTGCTCTAGTTTTTACCTTTATTCCTTAAGAATGGATTCTTGTCATATATTTCTTGCGTTCACCATTTTTTGTTGCCAGATTTTTGATTTTTTAAATGCAGGTCATAAATTAAGGTTCCTTCACACAACTTGATAAATGTTATCAAAACAAATATACCGGTTTGTAAAATGGAAAGATATAATATTCCTTTATGCATACAACTTGAAAATAAAAGAAAAAAATCATTTATTTTTTTGTTGTTGTGAAAAATGTGAAATTGAAAAACTTAGTGCAAGTCAACTAAAAAAAAGCTAAAATATTTATTAAAAAGCTCCTGCTGGACTTGAACCCAGTACCTGCAGATTGGCAGTCAGATGACTTACATACTGAGCTACAAAGTAAGACACTCAAATTGATCAATATTTTAGCCAGAACAATACTTTGAATTTGCTATGTTGTGATGTACTTGCAAAAAAGTACTGGTCACAGGGTGTGGAGGAACCTTAAGACAATGTATAATATTTTGGCATAAAAAAGTTTGGTGTAATCAGCCTTGATTTTCTACCAATGTCATTTGAAAGTCACTCCTATAAATATAAGTACTTTTACATCTAGAAAAGTGTTTAATTTTATGCATATGCATAAATTCCTAGGTCTGAACAAAAATTCACCACAAGACTTAATTGATCTTAATTATTTAATTTAAATATGGAATGAAAAGTTATAAATTAACTAATATTAATATAGGATGCAAGTGATGATGACTTTGAACCACTGCCAAAACTTGTTCTGAAAAAGTCCAAGAAAAGGAAACCATCTGGTGACGTTCGAGACAAAAAGGTGTGTTTTACTGAAGAACATTATCATTGACAAAACCGGTATATACTTCTAAAGAGTTGGATGGACATCACCATTTTAAAACCATATATTCAGAATTCTAACCTCCAGGAAAAGAAACACTTTTTATGTATAATACAAAAATACAGGAAAATATTCAAATTTAAAGCTTATAATAATTCTTTACTAAATTTTAATAGCAAGTTAATTTAATAGAAAAATCACAATCAAAATGTTTAAATTGATCAAATTGTTTGAATTATTTGACCATCCAACCTCCTTAGATGTAAATGCCGGTAATTTTGTTTAAATAACTCTTGTAGCTCAACTTAATTAATTTTGGGGAGCTTAAGGTTGTCCGCTCCTCAGCCCTAATTAAAGTATGTTGATCATCTTTAATAAAACTGTTATTTATCCTTCATATGTTATGTATGATAAAATAGAAAGAAATGTATTTGTTGTATCCAGACATTTTACAAACTTAATATAACAAATTTTCTAGGTTGGATATACCATTAAAAATACAAAAGGTTCATTGGCAGAGAATAAAGGTTAAAAGTTTACATGATGCATAGAAGGCTTGATTTACCCATGCACAATCTTTATATTGTGGATATTTAGTGAGTCATGTCCTCTGCGATACCACTGAGCCATGGCTTTGTTGACTGTGTAGGTATATAAAACATGCAAGTTTTTCCATATAAAAACAAAATTTATTGTATGAACAAACAATTTCCAGATATTTTAGAGTTATCGAACATAGCTGAGGGGCGGATAACGTGATGATGCGAAGTACACTGGGCATTTGGTATCAGCACAGTTTAATTTTTTGGAGCTAGACTATTTCCATACCTTAGTACGCCATACATAGATCAGAGCTAGATTATAGACGCTGATGCATCTTAAGTTTCATAGAATAAGTCAATCATGATTTAGATAATGAGCCATTTTTATCCAATATTTTCTTAATAAATAACCAGGTTAACCATTTTGGATTAGATTAAACTTATGGAGCAAGCTAGAGTGCAATATGCAAACCTAAAGCACTTGGGGTAAAACTTAAATTTTATAAAGATATGTCCTGAACATATGCTTACATAGCACTTAAAGCTGATTGGTCCGATTTTTTGGTTATCACAGTATCAAATAATTTTCCATACAACGCAATTATCTTAGAAAGTTATAGACTTTCTCCTATTTAAACCAGCAGAATCGGTCTCCTTTAAAAGTTAAAAATATTCAAAGTACAGTGTAAATGAAATAAATTCTGTTTGGGAAAACGAATAAACAAACCAAAATGCATCATGGGAATGTTTAGAAAAGGGAACTGTTTGGTTAAGTCATCCGAATGATTGGGAATTATTCAACCCGCATGGTATGCAAACTTGTAAACAAAGCAAACTTCAGAAATATTAGCAAACAAAATAAACAGGTTAAAAATAATTTTAATTTGCCGGAACATTACAACCTTTACTTATAGCGATGTCAAAGTCGTAATACAACCATACCCGTATGTCTCGACGTCAGGGGCGAATTGAAACATGAGGCGAAATAATGTGATACCCTTTTATGTTAACAAATTTTGTACATATTTTCTTTTTTATTGAAATTTGGCCAGGAAAACTACTGTAATGCCTATTATTGTACACATACTTAGCATAAACATCGTTTAAAAGCTTGCACAAAATTTGACATAAATCGGAGCGAGCAGCTTTAAGATTTATATACCTATGCAACTTGTATGTATGTGGTGAAAATTAGTTATTTTATTAGAAATATTTTGAAATGTCATGCAAATAATGCAAAATAAATGTGTTAAAAAGAAGCATCACTAATCAGAGTCATTTAGTCAATCATTCCTCATCACATATATAATTACATGCTTTTGTACATGAATGCACCTCCCACAATTAATATCTGAGCATTTGTTACATTTGAATCATCTCACATGTATTATATTTTATTAGGTCGTCACTAAAATTTTATTTTGTGTATTAACTTACAGGTTGAAGAATTGGATCAGCCCCAATGTTCTCATGAGGCAGATTTAAGAACCCCAACGGTAAGAAATATTTATTAAAAGAATATTTTACAGACACAATTAACATACGGTAAATATTTTCAGCTACTAGCTGGCATTTAAGTTGATAAAGAACATTTTCTGAAAGAACTGGGTACGCTAAGTATAACATATCGGCCCTGTTGAAATGTGAAAAATCAAACACATGCCATTGATATCTTTAATATGTTCGCCGGAATAATTCATTTAGGACATCTAATGTATGAAAATAACTTTTGTTTGCTAAAATTCACGTGCGTTTGGTAATTGTAAAATCCGAAACCGGACCTTGTTTACGGATTTTGTAACATATATGGGTTTTTGTAATGTTTGATTTGATATTTCTATAAGGCTGCATCTGAGTACATGTACCAAAATTTCAGAATAGGACAATTTTAGACTGCTTATTAACATAAAAACGGAAAAAATTATGTACAAGATTGCGGCCACTTTCGTTTTTTGTTATTTTCTATTTTCAAGATGAACAAAAATAGATGTTTTCATTGATCAGCTAAAACGTAAGATGAGTTTCTTTAATATGACAACGCCTAAATAAATACTTAAAAGTAAAAATCGACTTAAGTTGACAAATGATTTAAATTTAAGAAAAATAAAACTGTTCCATGAAGAAATTGGAGTATTTTTATTAGTTTATTAGTCCTTAGAAACAATGTATTTAAATTACTCACAATTACATACCGTGTATTGCAGATAAAATGGTCAACATTGTTTTGTAGTAAAAACAAATATACAATTATATTGATGTCATGATGGATACAAGAAGAAATATTATTTAAAAAACCTCAACATTTCTTATAATTTAATTGCTATTTAATGAACATGAAGTTATCTGTGTGCCCTTGTACTCTACATAAATGACGTAACAAGTGTAAACAAATGACGTCATAAAGTAGCTGAGAGAGAGAGTTTGTACAGACACATTTAAAATTTCAAAACCGCTTTATTATCAAATCAGAGTCAGATTCAAGACACGATATTTGTGTAGTCATCTTTATATTTGGTACAACGTTATCAGATATTTATACTAGTAAATCAGACATTGAATGTTTGCAATCCTGTTGAAGTAATTAAATCAACTAAAAAAACTATTTTCACAAGAAAAAATAATAGTGATCATATTGCTATGTGCATAGTGGGCAAGTTTATATAAGATTATAGGAGTTGACACTGTTACTGATTTCTATATAATCACCGATAAATCTGGAGCGGGAAAAAATACCCTTTCAATTTTTCAAAAATCCTTCAAACTATAGATAATGTAATCGTGCAGTTTTTAATTTTTACCTCAACTAAAAAGCTCTCACAGTAACTTTGAAAGCAAGATGTTCATATGCATCAAACATTTAAATTGATTTGTTTATTATCATGCTTTTAGATAAAAAAAAAAATCAACTACCCGGTACATTGATTTTAAATACAGTTTGCCCATCGTCTCTGTACGTTAATCTTGTACATTGAGCGTTGACAGGGGTGCAACCGAAACTTGCGTAACACGACCTCTGGTGAGAGAATGCAAACTATTATGATGATAATGTATAAAATTATATAACATGAAACAAAATTAATTTCTTACTGCAAAAGGCAAAGAAGTAATGGATAAAATATGTCTTTTTTACATTATACCAGCACATCCTTTCAGTAATTATTATTTGAAGAACGTTTTCAATACATTTCATGATGTCATGACATTATTGGTTAACTGAATAGCTATAAACAATGATATGTTTAGATAACTTTTATATGAAAACCGTAGAAGATATTTTCAAAAATCAAACTGTTTTGAAACTGGTTAATTCCCCAAATATTTCACTTAAAATTTCATTAACTTTGAAAACAGGGCCGATTTTGCTGTTTATCGTACCCAGTTCTTAGAAATTATATTGTAGCTTATTAATTTTTCATTGTTGATTTTAATTTTGCATCTACTATATCCATATTAATATATTGATCTTTCCAGTTTGATATGTCACCGTTTGCTCATTATTATTATTAAATTATGAGTTTATTACATTATTTGATATGTGTTCAATTTTTACAGACAGAAGAACTGGATTGCAAAAGTTTACCAGAAATACATGTACCATCTGATTCAGGAACCCCAACAGTAATTAATTTATAAATGAAATAATAATTTCAAGATACTATAGCTGAATTGCTACATTTATATATATGCACTAAACCAATCATTAATTAATAATGTTTTTAATAATGAGTATTACATTGGTTTTTTTTTTTTTTTTAGGTCATTTTCAAAAGAGATGCCACTGATAATGTTTTACCCCAGAGTAATACGTAAGTAGACCTGTCATACCGGTAAATACTAACTTAATATTGTCATTTTCAGGTTCCATCTCAGCATAGACCTGAAAAATGTAGCATTTTCAAAATATCAGGGTTTTTTTTTTTAATTCTTTTTATATATACATAACCATAATCCTGTGGGTTTTTTTTTGTTGCTTGTCAAGATTGCTGATAAGTTTAGCACCCCCCCCCCCCCCACTTTCAATTTGCTTCCAACACCACTGAATATTAATAAATGGCTGCCTAAGTAATGGTTCTACCTATGTACATGTAGCAATACTCTTAGAATACTTGTTTATCATTAGGGGCTTTAAAATATTCCATACCATTTCAACATGAGATAACCCTTTAACTAATAAATATCATAAAAATTTATTTTATGATCTTTAGCAGTGCACACAAGCCTTTAAATACAGCAATTCTCAATTTTACAAAAATATTGACGGTGAGGTACGTTTACTTTATTTGGATACATGTTAATTAATATTCACACATGACAGGTATTTGTGACATTGAAAAACTGGTCTATTTTTCAGTATTCTATTTCAGGAATGTAACAGCTGAAGAAATTCTTAGACAACTCAGAGAGAATATAAAAACTGATGGGAAAAAAAATGTGATTAACGTAGATAGAAACAATGTATTGGGCACAAAAGAATCATTTAAAAGAGAAAAATTCATGGCTGAACATCCATTATTTGTACGATTCTCAGGGGAAAAGGGAATTGATGATGGGGGTCCATCAAGGGAATTTATGAGAATTATAATACAAGCAGTGTCAGAGTCTTCTATTTTCGAAGGCGAGTCCAGAAGAAAGATGCTTTTGCAAAACCTGCTAGGTAATTTAATTTTGATATTTCATTTTTAGCTCACCTGCGCTGAAAGCTCAAGTGAGCTTTTGATTATAGTCATATTTTATCTGTTGTTTGTCTGTATAAATTTTTAAAATTTTTTTACTTCCTTTCAAAAACCATGACCAATTTCAACCAAACCTAACACAAAGCATCCTTGTGAAGGGGGTTCAATTTTTTGAAATAAGGACCATGTCCTCTTATATGGGGAGATAATTAGTAAATGATATTTTCTTTGAAATTTTATAAAATCTTCTGAAGACCATTTGGCCAGGAATGTTGAAACTTATCATTACTTATGTGTAATCATCTTCAGGGAGTGTAGATTCAAGTTTGATTTCAACAGTTTAGAATCTACACTACATAAGAATGCTTCCACATAAGTTCTAACTTTCTTGGCCAAATACCAGGTATGGTTTTTAATTAGAAGATTTTTAAAGATTTTCCCAAAGATTTCAAGAGTACAGGTAGTTGGAAATTGTTGCTCAGGTGAGCATGGCCTCTTGGCCTCTTGTTAAAAATGACTTGCTGAGGCAACTGAGTGTTTTGTTTCAATTGTAACCATATTACTTGTGCTGCTCAGGTGATCAATGCGGCCACTGGACTTCTTATTTCTTTCATTTTTCTTATTTAAGCTGAAGAGAATGGTGATTATGAAACATACGGGAAAATAATAGCCTATTGCTTGGTTCATGGTGGACCAGCACCCACCTTTATGTCAGAGTTTTTGTTTGGGCTTTTAGCCTATGGTCCTGATTCAGCAGACCCTACCATTGATGACATTGTTGATGATGAATATAAACAACAAGTTCAGAAGGTATTTTTAATAGATGAAAGTCAAATGATTACATGTATAATATTATTATATTTTATGCCCCATTTGATAAAAAGGTGTATAATATTTTGCACCTGTTGGTCTTTTGGTCAGTATATATATGCAGGTTGATTGGTTAATTTATCAATTAATATCCTGTCTTAAAAACCATTTGCTGGACAGCCATCAATCTTGGTACTAAGGTACATGTATCCCCAGAGGAGTAGGATATTCCTACTTAATTTGAGGTCACAATGTCAATGTTCATACTATATTCTGGACATTATAAGGAATTTTAAGATATTGTCTGCTAATTTTCTGTAGAAAAAAACCCCTTATAGCATGTCTGTTCAATAGCTTGTGAAAATATTGACCCTTTTAACTTCAATATTACTAATTAGGAGTAGGGGGAGTATATATGTTTCTTACAGATTTTTTCTTTGTTTCAGATTGAAATATCTACAGATATTTCGTCTTTTTTTGATGCTGTGGATCCAATGAGACCCCTTTTGGATTATATTGGTGCTCTTCCATTGGCAGTACCAAAAAAGAAAAATGAGCTTGTGCATGCTTTATGTAGACACATTGCTGTCACAAGGATTGAGAAGTCACTTAAACAGTGAGTTGACATAATGTTGAATAGCTTTGTAACTCACCTGTGCAAGGTGAAAATCAGGAAATATCAAAAATAGAATACTCAAGTTATTGAATCTCATAAAAGCAGTGCTTTAAGGTCAGACGACACGTTCCTCAATTTTATATTTTTTCCAGGAATATGTAATTGATTTACTACTACTTTGACAACTTTTCTTACAAAAAGTATACCTTACCTGAATAAGGCATTTCTGCAAGATGCTAGAGTATGCAATTTCCTATACAATCTTCTTGAAAATACACTTGAATTGCTGATACAAAAATATTTGGCATATAGGGAAAATTCACTATGTTGGAGCTCCACCTCGGCCGGGGCTTGAACTAAAGACCTATGGAATCTACTCTCCTAGCAGTGAGTGGCCACCGCTCTAACCACTCGGCCATCTTAGGCATGTACATATCAAAAAATAAAATTTTAATCATTATAAATAATGTTGGAATTCTTTATTAAGAGGAGAATATACAAAAAGATGCCCGAGGAACGTGTCTGACCTTAACAAGAATCATTGATACATGTAGTTGTAAATGACGAATTGAATAGTTTTGAATGGAGTGGGAATGTGAATTTTATTAGATTTGTGAAGTTAATTTTATATAGGAAAATTAGGTTTTAGTTGTTTACATTATTAGGATAAATAATGAGATTGTGTTAAATAGATTGGAAAAAACATACCAATTAATTTACCTTTCTGGTACTGCCGATGTGATAACTCAAGTAAATGATTACTTGTAGACAACTCTTAATTAAGAGCATATGTTAGTGCTACTACACTCCATTCTTATTTTAACCAATTAAAAATTTAACTTTATTATGTGTGCAAAGTGTAATTGTAGGTCTCCAAAAAAGTCCCACTGCATACTATAGATTAAAAAGATATTTAAAATATATGACTGTATACTGTCTAGTAGTTTTTGCATAATTTTTTCTCACCAATAATCAATGTAAAATTAATGGTCTAGATAAACCAAGGATTAGTTGTATCTTTCGTCAATTACAGAAAATTTATCAGAAATGAAACATAAACTTATAATGTCCAGAAAAACTTGTTTTACTTTCACTAAAGGTCTAAAATGCCTTGGTGTACTTGACAGGATCAGAAATTATCCTGATGCCATGAGAGGGCTCTTTGTCCATAAAAGTGATCTTGTTGTTGATGCGGTGGAAATGGACAACATGTTTGTTGTTGAATTTTCTGAGGAAGGCAGTAACAAATATATTAATGAATTAAGAATACAGACTTACTGGAGAGATTATTTACTTGAAATAGAAGGTATCTGGTATCTATTATCTTACAATTCAGACTTTTTGTGCGAGATTGTATGCATAAATGTGAATTATTAATTAATAATTAAGGGTCCTCGATCAACACCTTTGTGAAAATATTTTCAAATTGTCATGAACTTATTTAATCTTTTAAGATATGCATATACATGTATGTATGAAATTGAAAAATTACTGAAAATAATGCAACATATAAACATGTATTAAATTACAAACATGACTTTCAAAAGCATTTATCAGTTCATACATGTATAAACAAACTCTAAATCTGTGAGTCAGTAGTCTCAATGCCAAATCAACAGAGCTTTGAAATTAGACATGACGTAAATTATATCAGTAAATATAAATCTCACATTGCTTATATGTACCATTATAGGTATGAAAATTTAAAAAAAAAAGAAAAAAAGTTATGATTTCTGTCTGTGTAGCTGCATGTATTTTTTTTATTTTGTAGATACACCTGACAAATTCAAATCCATCTTGGTATTTGTAACTGGTTTGGATTCGGTCCCCCCTTTAGGGTTTTCTCCACCACTGAAATTGAAGTTTCGTCATCCAGAAGCAGATGAAAACTTCAGTGTTTTTGCTACCCCTTACGCAAACACATGCTTCAACACTTTGAGCATTCCTGTCACCGAAACATACAATGCATTCAAAGAAGTCATGGACAATGCACTAGATTTGGGATGTTTATTTACAGATCATTAAGAGATGTTGGGTGATATATATTCCCATGTATAATTCACAGATTAGAGTTAAGATACTAACAATATAAGAGCACGCTAGTGCATGCATGCATGCAAGTATAATTGAATTTGTATTTACCGGTAGATTTATAAAGAGAAAACAGTGTATAAATATAAGTAAAAAAAATTACTTATTTACATAAGGAAGCTTACTATTTGCATGAATTGTTACATGGAAATTTTAATGGCACCTTTGTACTTGTGATTTTATGGTATTTGCTGGGCCTTTAATTGACAGTCATTAAAATGATAAAGTTAATTTGTTTAGATAAAAGCTAGGGAATGTCAATGGGCCTTAATTTTATTTTTAGTTTGTGATCATTTTTTTTGTTTGTTTGTATTTTTGCAAATGTTAATTTGCACTTAGAGAGGGGAGCAAAATTCTTACTCAGTTGAATGATGTAGCAAACATTTTAAATTGCATGTATAATTTTCAATATGATTTATTTTGTTACAATTTTTAAGATTCATATGTACTGAGAAACAGGAGCATTTTTACATTAATGGGTGCCAATAATATTGCATTGAACAATAAAATTTTAAAACTTTTAAGCCCAAATATTTCTTCTTTGAAAAAATTGTATTGATGAACATATAATGCAATTTTAGAAATATTCCATTTTCAACCTTTACCATTTCATAAGAATGAGTTGCAGTTCTCAAATCAATAGATTTGATCGTGCCATGATCGAAATTATCACCTCATAATATTGAAAGAATGATTCCTTATTACTTATACTTAAATAGTTTTCAGCAAATGTAGATTAAATATTTGAATATAAATAAGCAAACCCCGTTGCGCCACAAGTTTAGATCATTTGATTTTATTGGACTGTATGGTACAAAACTGATACGTAGTGTTATCACAGGCAAAGACACTGTAAAATGTAAATATTTCAACTTCAAAGCAGGGACCTAGGCTAGCTTATTGTTCAATTGACATAGATATCTACTACCTAGGGGCTAGGTGAGTGGCTACTTAGAGGAAATTTAAAATTAGGCTTTAGTTATTTACATTACAACATGTTTTCCAAGATGAAAGCCTTATTTCTAATGTAAACAAATATTCCAAATAAATTGCTGAACATCTCAGAGTAGGAGACATTGTTATGACAACCTGTCTTTGAATTGTTTTCAAATCTTAATAACTTAATTGGAAATTGTCATCTGACAAAGTCGGTTTGTGTGGTCTTAAACTAAGATGGCCTGTAGAATGACTTGAAATGCATGGTTCATGCCAGGGTTTAATTCCACAATATTCCCCTTCCTTTCAAAGAACTAGGTACAGTTTCAGTCATACTGTGGTTTCATTGATATTCAAGGGTATCAATTTTCGTGAATAAAGCGAGAATCACAGTTTCAAGGATACCTATAGATATTCATGGCCAATGACCTTATCAATACAAAATGTTAATAGAAATTGCACTTCAATGAACATTTAATTTCGTGGATCAATTTAACAATGAAATCCACGAAAATTGGTATTCAACGAATATTAATAAAACCACAGTATTTGGCCCTGTTTTTTAAAAGTCCGCAGCTGTTGCCCACGATGAAACTCGCATAATAAATTTATCATGTGATATCATAATATATACTAATTTCGCTGTGAGCGATGGCTGCGGACACATTTTCGTCTTCAAATAACTCTGAGAAAATGTGCAGTTTTTTTATCATTTTTGACCAAATCTTAGAAATATGCCAAAGTGTTGAAGTCATAATTATTTTTTGAAACAAGATAAAAGTGTATAATTTGATATTTTACATACACACATGTTCAAGATGGCATATGTGTATTTTTATAAGATTTAAACAACTTTTGAATTTTAGGGCAAATATTGAAGGAAACTGTACCTTCTTCTTTATTTATACTGTTTACTAGATCATGATATGTACATAAAACAGTTAATACTCTTCAGGGTTAATATGTACATGACCCAGACTGGGTTAAGATTTCTTTGGGGTTGTATATAGACTTGCAATGAGAAAGATACGACAGTCAAGTACATGTAGGCTTCGCTGTCAAATTAATTAGTACATGTACGTGGTTGAACACTAGACTAAAGATGCAGGGGAGATAAGTTGGTACATAACTGGAAACTTAAAGGCCAAGAGCAATTGTAAATAATTTTAAGGTGATTTTGGAAATTTAAATCATCCTGTACTGACCTTCCATCATCTACATTAAAAATAAGTTTCCTTAATTTGTTAACTTTATTCCAATAAGTTTATTTTGATAATTCTATTTAAATGAATGCAACTTTCTGAAAACATACTTGTATGCTCAATTTACAAAGAATGATATTGTATAACTCTTTTTCATATCATTACATGTATTTGTACATGGTGTTCATCAGCAATCTTGTTCATGCATTAAAGTAAGATACGAGCCATTCATACAATGCAAGTGCTTCACTATGATTTGTTGGCAACAACAGCGAATTTTCAAACATAATGTTTTTACATTCCTCTTCAAATTCTGGCAAACACCCAAAAGCACTTTGATAAATGCAAAATTCTTCAGCTGCATCCACATCAGCCATATCTATCTCCATTTTGAAATCATGTGTACCTGAAAAATTAAAAACTTCATTGTGATTGTAGATCCCCTCTTCCCAAATGAGTTTTATCATTGGTCTGTAGATTTTGCCAGTTTTTGGTACTTATAAAGCTCTGAGGCACATTTATTTAATGTGCAATTAAACTTAGGATAAGTTGTATATAAAAAGCTCTGGGGATTAAGCTTGGAAATAAACACTTTTATATGCTTGATAATGATGTTTAGATATAGAATCTACCTTACAAAAACATTTTTAAATGCCTGCTTTGATTTTTTAGTTCAAATTTTTAAAAAAGTGAATTCAGTGTTATAACGGGCAAGAATAGTGTTTTTAAAAGACTTATCCTTGGTTCAAAATTGATACTTCTCCCCAACCAAAATATAACTAATAATAATAGTTTCTTTACTTGCCGTATAACTCTGGAAGATAATACATCAAGTCTGGTTTTCCACCAGGCAATTCAGCAGACTTTGTGTGTCGAATTCTGTGTTGATTCCACTCCTGAGCACACCTATTAAGATCATCCTGCACAAGTTTTGTGAAGCAAAATCGTAGACATTCCCTGTATTTGTTGCGAAAGAGAAAAAGCAGTGGGTTTTTTTTATTCAGCAGTTTTAAAAAATTGTTTCCCTACCGAAGATGCTCAACATTGATTTGAGGCATCCTTCTATCCCTTCAATTTATGGATAGGGCCATTTAGGCAACACACCCAAAATGAATAAGAATTATTTCATGTTTGTTTAAAAGTTAATTCCCAATTTTATTAGCTGCAATAATGTAACCCTCTCCAATTTTTTATATCTTAAATTTCTTTCCACCAAAAAAATAATTGGGAGAGGAAAGGCTACATTATTGAAGCTACATTTAAAAAAAAAGTTAATTCTTAAACTGATGAGTTTCTAAACCTTGCAATGCTCATGGTGTGACTGAGACATAAAAAAGCTAGAAAAGAGACAGGAAAGCATATACATGTACCATAATATGTCTTGTTAAAAGAAGAATGAAAAGTAGTATAAATTGGGCAAAACTGCATGTGACATTAACCTAATCTTAAAAGAAGTATGTAGATCCTAACCAATTTACATTTATTGGATAAAAACAATACAATAATTCAGTAATTAATCCAGAGACATTGAATTTGAGCTAGTAGCCTCATTCTCTTTATCACAAAATGTTTAATGATACTGCCACAGGCAGTCTACATTTCATCCATCAAAATGTGTTGGTAGTATTAAATGACACAGCTCCTAGTGTAAAAATGTATGTACCAGTGTATCAGCTAGATCTACATCTATTACTTTGTGCAATAACTTACAGCTGAACATGGTCCGAGGTAGAAAACTTTCCCATGTGCTCCAAATTGCTGAAAAATTCAATCCAGAATTGTCCACCACCTTGTTTGTTGGACAACCACCATCGTTCGATTCTCTGAAGGGAAACAGTCAGGAATAATAAACTGTAGCAAAACATTATTTTTTATTTCTAGTTTTAATTCATAATACTGCAATTGTAATGTATGTAAAATTTATTTGGACATTATTTGTTATACTTGATTTGAAGGTGATGATCCTGTAAGAAAACTTTTCTCTCCAGCCATATCATCATCATGATACCACCGAAAAGCCCTTTGAATATCAGCGATGATGCAGTTTTCTGTTCCTTCATCTGATCTTATACACCTTGGAACTCCTGTAATTCATCCAAAGGATTAGACAAAATAATCACCTATAAGTTACATATAATTTTACAATTTAATTCAGATGAAGCCAGACCATTGCATTTACAGATGTCTTTCTACTAGGAGGAAGTCATGGCATTAAAAATAATAGACTTGAAATATTTAATACTATGCACATATGATAATGTATTGGATTTCGTATAGCTTTGAAAAACTTCACTGAGAAGAAGAATTCATTAAGAATTCATCATCATGATTATTTTGCCCTTAAACCTTAGTTCTCAACTGAGATCACATATTCAAATTTAAGTTCAGCTACAGTTACTAGTTATCCAAAAGCAATTTAAAAAGCTAATACAGTTTTTTTTAACTCAAATGATAAATAAAATTTATAACCAACAATTTGATTTGTTGTAGAGCTCTAATTTTATATAAACTTAATTAAAAATGTTTCAAGAACTGATCAAATCAGTTCTAAGATTATGGAAGACTTTACCTCTCAATTCTCTTAAGAAATCCAAAAAATATGAGGCGATCACCTTGGGATCATTGTTTGATCTGCCTACTCTTAGCCACAACACACGTCGAGAAAATCTTTTCAAAAAATAAAAAGCACAATCATGTATTCATGCCAGGAAAGATTTTAGACTAAAATTAAATATGACATTATAATTAGTTCATGTTTAAATTAATCTTTTTATGAAACTGAATTATTTCAAATAATCAAACCATTATGAATATATCAGATTTTGTCAGAGAGAGGGTTTTTCCTTAAAGTATAAACAATGTGTGTTTGAGAAATACTCTCCAATTAACTGGTTTAATATGTAGCCAAATCATATTTGGGCAAAAGCGATCTTTGACCTTGACAATGAACCCATAATACATGTGACCCTAATCTAACTTTAAAAAAAAATTATACATAGACTGCAAGACATGTTTCAGTTGTGAAGAAGTTTAAAGACATAATTTCTGGGCATAAAACTGTTTCATTTACATATATTAAATTATCATTTGACTACGTATATATATTACATAACTGACACAGCAACACATACATGTATATACCTGCAAACACATCCATGAATTGCGAAACCGAATCTTTTAAGCTTATCATATCCATCGACATGCAATAGATAATTAGGGCCTTTGTTATGATATACTCTTCTCTTTAGACGCCTCTGTTTTCTTTCCAAAACACCAATAGGGTCCAGTTCCTTTTGAATGGCCAAAACCTGTTCTCTTAATGATTCAATATATAATGCCATTGATCAAAACATACTAGTATTTCACAATTCACAAGTATGTTAAAATCTATTAAAGTTTTTCAATAAATTGCATTACTCAGTTATATGTATTATTGTTTTCATACAGTATATTTTGTTCCTTATTGCCTACTACCCTTTTCTGGCATGATGTACAAATACCCAACCTTGAAACCACGAGTCCATGTGACAAAAGACGACGCTGTAGTCCACGACATCCAAGAGAAGAACCACTTCCATTTAATTCCTCCTAATTTAAAAATAAATGTAGTTTGAAATATATATTTTATTATCAATACATATGAATAAAATATAGTTATGTCATTGTATAAGGATATATGCTAACATGCATGTAACACATTAATAAATCTACCAATTGATTACTTTACCTTAAATATTTAAATAATTCATAAATTCAACAATTATTTATTCATGTAAGTTAACTAAATGCAATTGTACATTTTAAAATTTCTTTGTTTTGGTAATATACAAAGCACCTGACATGAATTTGTAACATGTTTTAATAAGTAGTGTATATTTTTGTGAATGAATAATTTGACCTTAAATTTGATCTTGTTTTAATTTTATTCACAACAAAATAATTAGCACTTTTGTTATTATAACTAATAACAGAACAGTTATTAAAGATATAATTTACATGAGCTCCATGTAGTAGTTCAAATTATGGTAATGAAAGAAAGGAAAATATATAAAAAGGACCTTTAAGATTTATATATTTTATTTTGGATTATTTGAAATAACGTTTTACCATGATAGCATAAGATGCCTCAACAGTGTTTTGCAGCATTCGTCTTCTTAGTCCCATCATCGCCAATATTCTTTTCAGATGTCTTATACTGGGTGCCAAAAAAATCTGGGATATATTTTGTTTCTACTATGATATTAATTAATTGTGCTTATACACATTATAAAAATCATTAAGCAAGCTATTGAAAACACTATAGCTATCAGTACCTATGGCTGTTATTTGCTGTGCAGCAATAAATTATATCTTACATCCAGTGGATGTAGGCTTATTGATGCCTGTGCACTTTTCAAAAGAGAATACATGTGCATATCACCTGCAGCATTATTTGTTACTTGGCTCTAAAAATGATATTTTGGTTGGGACTTTCATAATCAATTTATAGTAAATACGGGAAATGCCATGAAACAATGTTCAACATAATTATACTGATCAATCTATATATTTACCTGATAACTATTTCATGTCGTAAAAGCAGGATACCACAAATCTCTAGATTTGTGTACCCACCGTAGAAATAGTCTCGAATGAGGTCTTCTCCTTTATCAACAAAAAATTAATAGTTTGTAAAAATTACAAATATGACAGAAGAAAATATATTATATAGGGCATATTGAGAGAAAATTCGGTCTCTAAAATTTTTTCATTTGATTAATGAAACCTTTTTAAAAAGATAAATATCAAAAGTTTATATTTACGAGTAACGTCTTCCCTGTGATTGCCTTCTGTCAAAGACGAATATCCCATTGGGTTCATTCTGCATTTTAAAAGTGATGAACACGTTAATTGCAATCAGCATGCGCAGTCTTATATTTCCGGACACGACTTCCTTATAGACTGTGAAACTTGCAAAGTTGCGTTAGCGCGACGGCGTGTTGTGCAAAGTTGTGTTAGCGCGACGGCGTGTTGTGCAAAGTTGTGTTAGCGCGACGGCGTGTTGAGTGTTAGCGCGACGGCGTGTTGTGTGTTAGCGCGACGGCGTGTTATGCAAAGTTGTGTTAGCGCGACGGCGTGTTGTGTGTTAGCGCGACGGCGTGTTGTGCAAAGTTGCGTTAGCGCGACGGCGTGTTGTGTGTTAGCGCAACGGCGTGTTGTGCAAAGTTGCGTTAGCGCGACGGCGTGTTGTGCAAAGTTGCGTTAGCGCGACGGCGTGTTGTGTGTTAGCGCGATGTCTCGTTTATCTGAACGCGATGTCGCGCTAACGCAAATGGCCCTATCCGGACACCATACTTGTTGGACTCTACCGAAAAATAGTATTACCTACTGTATTGTATGGATGTGAATTGTGGAACAATTTAAATCAAACAAATTTACAAGTTTTAAGCAAATTTCAACATTTCGTGATAAAAGACATCCAAGGTCTGATAATTTCAACAAGGTCAGATATGTGTGAGAGTATGCTTGGACTACATCCCATCGTTTCGGAAATAGATAAAAAAAAATTAGCCTTTTTTTGGAAAACTGTGCAAGCTTGATATTAACTGTCTGGCAAAAAATATTTTCTTACTTAGATTATGTGATCTTTTACAGGACGGCGTCAAACCATTTTCCGAATTTCTTAATGATATTTACGAAATTCTAGCCAAATATGATTTACTTCAATATTTACATTTGTTTCTTGAAGCTGGTAAATTCCCTGAAAAAAAGATTGGAAAGCAGTCGATTCATAATCACCATACTGAGGAATGGAGAAGTCGCACGGAAAATGATCCAGACTTCCGAATGTTTAAAGTTTTTCACAATACAGTCTCTCCTATCAGACTCTGGAAATTTTAATTTTCATTTGATAAAGTTCCATTTTTTAGATTACTAGCCAAACTCTGGACCATTCCACCCATGTATATGGACCAAAACTGCAGAATATATCAATGCTCTTACAGAAACCAGTTTCAGCATGCTGTATTGGGGTGTCCATCCACAGCTTTTGTTAGGGATTCTTTTTATATCAGTTTGATCAATAATTTTGACGTCCATTTATATGTAGAGCTTTCAGAGCTAAGAGATGACGTTTTATACTACATTTTGCTCGGGGGATTTGAACCCACAACATTATTAGATAAAGAAAGCAAGAAAGAATTTATCTGCATTTGCGCAAAATGTGTAAGCAGTGCATCAGCACGCTATAGAGCTCTATTATTCTTAGAGCATATGTAACAATATATAAATATTTTCCTTATTATATAATTATGTATATACGTTGTCTTCATCATTATTACCCTTTTTGTACTGTTCACTGATTTTCTTTATGTATTGTAATTTATAACATGAAATCTCCGCAAGGGGGAAATAAAGATTGAATGAAAGCTGGCCAGTCATTCACTCTACTGTACAAACGGGGAAAAGTAAATCTCCAGAAGAAAGTAGTTAATCTCAGCATTTTATGGACAGGCAGAGTTGTCCCTCTTTAGCCTCATCCAGACGGTTTATTGCACACAGGTCTCTCTCTGTGAACTACTCTCTCAGCCGATACTATCATATAACATAAAGTTTGTACATGAAAATAAAAGCCCAAACATCATTTAACATCTCTCTCTCTCTCTCTCTCTCTCTCTCTCTCTCTCTCTCTCTCTCTCTCTCTCTCTCTCTCTCTCTCAATTTTGTGCAGCGTTTACATCTGTCAGTAATAATGTGGATTAAAGTGCATTATAATCATCGTTTTTTAGAATTTTATCATTTTATGCATATTTATGTTTATCAACAATTTAGTACTAGTATTCACCTAATTAAGTTATTGTAAAACATGCTGGCGATCTTTAAAAAAATGATTTAATTCTAAACGCTCTATTAAACTTAATTATATTTGTGACGGACGTTTATGAAAAAAGTACCTTCGAGGAGAGGACACTAATTAATTTTAAAATCGGGGGCGGATTAAATTTTCCATCAAAAACTGTTGCGAAATTTAGATAAAAAGAAAATGATATGATTATGACAGCGAGACGCAGATGTTAGTTGTGGGTTTATTATTTGTATACTGCATGGGTTCAGGTCTCAAAAGAAAGAAAGAAAGAAAGAATATGAAACAACAAAAGCCAAAAAAGACTCCTTTTCATTAAAAAAAAAAAATCAATGAATAGAATAAGTGTGAACATATTTTGTCAGTGAATTTTTGTCAAAAAATATTTTGACAACAAAAAGATCTTCTCCTATACATTGATACCAACGTAACTTTTGTCAATCATTGCTTAAAGGGCGAAACCAACCCCCTCTCTTCTCTTAAGTGACTATGCTATTAATCAATTATCACAAAATAGCGCTAAAATACATGGTATAATTTTGAAATTATGGGAAGAATTGGTGTTCCATTCGCAGTGTTTCCAGACCGTTATTTGGCTCGAATCCGGTAAAGAAAAATTCTCTTCATACTATACACTCTCCTCAGATAGAAAAAAATTACTTATTAACCGATTTCGTTTAAGCACGTAACATAAAGGGAAGAGAGTGGGTTGCTTATTCCTACTTCATTTTACAACGTATATATTTTTCTTCAAGCAACCTATAGAAAATTGAATTTTGAAGGAGCTGCCCCTCCCAACTTCCCTTTGTTGGGGGGGGGGGGGGGGGGGTTAAGATAAAGTAAATTTTAAATATTACATTGGAAAAGTAGTTTTATACTTAATCTAATGGTATTTTAATTTAATTCTTAAATTTTTCTTAATCAAACTTGTCATGTTCGTGGAGATACAAAAAAAACGTAAACAATCTAAACAATCAAAACAATAACCTAAGCTGTGTTGCAATTTAAACAATTGTACGTTTTATATGCATTTAGGTCTATACCGTGCACGTTCGTTTAAACATAGTGTATCTTTAGTTTTTAAATTCAGTAAGGCTTAAAATACAGGCACATGCGCGAATCTAGAACTTTTTCCAAGAGGGGGTAGGGGAGAGGTCCGATAGATATTTGAGTTTGCCGTGGGAGACATATTTTTTATGAAGAGTTTTCATCGGACTTGCATCAACAAGAAATTGGTATCATAATTTTTCAGGATTCAAATAACAAACACGTAAAATTCAACCCTACAAGCATATTCCTAAGTCAGTGGTTTCTGATCCACGCCGCTTCTAACAAACCCTCGACCCGGGAAGATGTCCTACAGGTGCTCAAATTGTTTTCTTCTTAAACTCCATTTGTGGCTTGAGACGCATGGCAGGTACAAACGAAGTGGGGTGAGTATATGGTTTTTAGGTGATCATTCGTCTTATAGATTTTAAATGTCTATTGTAAAATTCTACCATATGCCTGTGCAATGTAGTTATATTTACATGTTGTTAAGCAAGTTTTGCGTTGGAACCAGGGGGTGGGGCTAGGGAAGGGGGGGTTTAGCCCTCCCCCAACTTTTTTCTAAAGTTAAAAAGAACCTTAACCATATATATTTTCTTGCTTGTCATGATGTTTGATAAGTCTACCCCCCCCCCCCCCCCCCCCCCACGTTCTATATTTGCTTCCGACTCCATTGAGATATATACCGGTATGTAACAGAATAGCCTCAAACTCCAACCCCTCCTTGGAGTTTTTTGTTGATCCATGCATTCATTCTATATGCATTGTAGTTCTATATTAACTTTTTTTTAAAAGTTGCATAACCTATACACTAAACAAAATCCGATAGTATAGCACGCATATCACAAAGACATCGGTGTCCCTCCTATTCTCTTTTGAGAAGTGGACAGGCATAGCCTACATCCACTTCTCTTCGCAAGCCCTCATGTTTTGATTCTGGAAAACGTGTAAATGTCGGAACCAAAGACGGTTTACACTTCGAGCCATGTTTCGACTCCAGTTTCCCTGAATTTTCGTAACAGACCTATTATTTCTATATTCTAAACATAAATGCATCCATATATCACAAACAAATCACCACTAACCCGCTTTCAAATCATTTTGTCAACCTCTACATTCCGGGTTTAAATTATGAGATCACTCGCTATAGGTGGTTTAAAAAGTAGAAATTTTAGAGTCGGAAAAAACGGAAAATAGTGTTCCGATTTTAGACTTTAGATTAAAGGTATTTTTCTTAAAAATTACAGAACTATATAGAACGGTTTTACAATTTAACACAAGTTAACAAAATGCATACGATAAAATAAGTAACTTTGCCACATAAAACAATGAAAACTCTTTATTTTAATCTTACTTGTATGCTATATTAATCAATGTTCGTTTTATTGTTTAAAAATAGATGTAGAACAAAATTTGTCACCATAAAAGATGGTTAAAAAGGGAAGAAATACCACTTTGTAATTATTTGACTCAGTATTTGTTTGTATGTTGTAAGATTTAGTTCATTCAGTTACGTTTTGGACATAATTGTCTTAAATAGGTTTCCAATTTTATCCGAAACATAAACATTTAATCTGCGATGACCTAGATAAACATTTTGATACCCAAAATTTAAACCCGGGATGTAGAAGTTGCGAAAATGATATGACAGCGGGTTAGTGTTGATTTTTTTGTGATATATGGATGCATTTATGTTTAAAATGTAGAAATAATAGGTCTGTTACGAAAATTCAGTGAAACTGGAGTCGAAACATGGCTCGAAGTGTAAACCGTCTTTGGTTCCAACATTTACACGTTTTCCAGAATCAAAACATGAGGGCTTGCGAAGAGAAGTGGATGTAGGCTATGCCTGTCCACTTCTCAAAAGAGAATAGTGTCCCTCCATGCTTAACGTTTGATTGATTATTCAAGGTAGGAGGTCAGGAGATTTAAACATACAACCAGGAAGTTAACTAGACACGATCTCGTTGCGAGCAACGAGGAGGTCTTCCGTCTGATTTTAGAATTTGAGATATATGTTAGATCTTGATATTGCTAAACATGATTTAGAATAGAAAAACGGGGTCTACATTCTAAGGGCCGGATACTATTTTGTTTCAGGGATAAGAGCTTTGTTCAACAAGTGTTTAGAAATTCGTCACCGTTCTTGAGATATCTGAGAAAAAAAAGTTTTAGGGGCGAGTCCCTTACCTCCTTATTGGAGCCGCTGAACCAAATTTTGAATGTTGCATTTTGTAAAGTACATCATTTTGAGTATCTTTTTTTCTACACTGCATTTCAAAACATTTTCCTTTTTGAGATATAGCTGGTCATAGTTTATGGACCCTTAACCCCTAAAAAATCCTTATTCCATAACACATGAAAATATCATTACATTACTTGGATACAGAACTGTAAGATAAACATATTTGCTTCTATAGCCTTTCATTAAATTTCCCTCAGTAAAGAGCTACAGATGAAACATTTTAGAGCCCTTTAGTTTCCTAATTTTAGGGGCCAGCCCCTTTTTTGATATCAAATAAAAGGTCAATTGAATCTCAACACATTTTGTTCAACAACTGTTTAGAAATTCGTTACCGTTCATGAGATATATGGGAAAGAACGTTTGAGGGGCTGATCCCTTAACTCCTTATAGGGGCCATTTAACGAAATGTTGAAAATTGCATCTTATTAAGTACATCTTTCTGAGTATCTTTTCTTTACTGCATTTAAAAATATTTTTCCTTTCTGAGATATTGGTGATCAAAATTCTATAATTTTGGCCCCTAAAACCCCCTTATTATGTAACACATGATAAAATCATTACATTGCTTGGATACATAACTGTAAGATAAACATATTTGCTTCTATAACCGTTCACAAAATATCCCTCAGTAAAGGGCTACAGATTAAAGACTTTAGAGGCCTTTGGTCCCCTAATTTAAGGGGCCAGCCCCTTTTTCTTGGTATCAAATAAAAGGTCATTTAATTCTACACAAATTTTGTTCAACAAGTGTTTAAAATATCGTTACCGTTTTGGAGATATATGAGAAAGAAGGTTTTAGGGGCCGGTCCCTTAACTCCTAAAAGGGGCCGTTTAACTAAATTTTGACGGTTGCATTTTGTTGAGAACATCATTTTGAACAATTTTTCGTCTGTACTGCATTACAAAATATTTTCCTTTCTGAGATATGTGTGATCAAAATTTTAGACTTTTGGCCCCTAAAACCCCTTAATTACGTAACACATGATAACATCATTTCGTTGCTTGAATACATAACTATAAAATAAACACATTTGCTTCTACATCATTTCACAAAATATCTCTCAATAAAGGGCTACAGATTAAAGACTTTAGAGGCCTTTGGATCCCTAATTTAAGGGGCCAGCCCCTTTTTCTTGGTATCAAATAAAAGGTCATTTAATTCTACACAAATTTTGTTCAACAAGTGTTTGTAATATCGTTACCGTTTTGGAGATATATGAGAAAGAAGGTTTTAGGGGCTGGTCCCTTAACTCCTTTTAGGGGCCGTTTAACGAAATTTTGAAGGTTGCATTTTGTAAGGAACATCATTTGAAACAACTTCTCTTCTGTATTGCATTACAAAATATTTTTTCTTTCTGAGATATGGGTGATCAAAATTTTAGACTTTTGGCCCTTCAAAACCCTTAATTACGTAATATATGATAAAATCATTACATTACTTGGATACATTACTGTAAGATAAACACATTTGCTTCTACATCATTTCACAAAAAAATTCTCAGTAAAGGGCTACAGATAAAAGACTTAAAAGCCCTTTGGTCCCCTAATTTGAGGGGCCAGCCCCTTTTTCTTGATATCAAATGAAAGGTCCTGTAAATATTCACCTTTCTTACATTACATGTATTACAAAATATTTTTCATAAAAGAGATAAACAAAGAAAACAAGAAAAAAATACGACATTTTTTTAAACTAAATTTTCGGGTCCAGGCGAGCTCCGGCGCCTTTCAATCCAGTTCAAAATGAAAATAAAATTGCAAATCTACAATCTGTTGTCTACCATTCCATGAAAGTTTGAACTCAATATCTTTTATAGTTTAGGAGGAGTTAGAGGAACAAGCCACCCCTCTAAAAATCGCTAAAACGTCAAAATTTCAAAAACGGAAGTGACGTCATCAATATCATAAAAAACCTATAAGGTTTAGATCACTATCTATCATATCTGAAAGTTTCATGAAAATCGGTCAAGCCGTTTCTGAGAAATCGCGTGCACAAAATTTGTAAGAAAAAAAAAGAAAAATAATAATAATAACTAGACACGATCTCGTTGCGAGCAACGAGGAGGTCTTCCGTCTGATTTTTAGAAGGAAATATGACATCATCGACTTTGATTTTTTACAACAAAACATGATATGGAAAAAGGAGTGAAGTACTAATGCTTTATTGTATCGCTTTTTATAAGTTCTCTTACATTGCTGTTTTAAATACTTGCATTTCTACCAATTAAGATGAAAAAGATTAATCATGTTCACCTCTGGTCCCTAAAAACCCTTATTGGGTAACACAAGAGAAAATCATTATATTGTTAGGATATATAAACGTATTATACCTAATCTAGCTTTAATAACCATTCACAAAATGACTCCCATTAAAGGGCTATAGATAAAAGATTTTAGAGCCCTTTGATCCCCTAATTTAAGGGGCCAGCCCCTTTTTCTTGATATCAAATGAAAGGTCATTCAATTCTGAACACATTTTGTAAATAAGTGTTTAAAAATGTGCTACTGTTCTGGAGATATATGAGAAAGAAGGTTTTAGGGGCCGATCCCCTATCTCCTTATATGGGCCGTTTGACGAAATTTTGAAGGTTGCATAGTGTTAAAAACATCATTTTGTACAACTTATCATCCGTAATGCATTTCAAAATATTTTTCCTTTCTGAGATATGGGTAATTAAATTTTTGGACTTTTGGCCCCTAAAAACCCTTAATTACGAAACACATGATAAAACCATTACATTGCTTAGATACATAACTGTGAGATAAACACATTTGCTTTTATAACATTTCACAAAATATCTCTCAGTAAAGGGCTACAGATTAAAGACTTTAGAGCCCTTTGGTTCCCTTATTTGAGGGGCCAGCCCCTTTTTCTTGATATCAAATGAAAGGCCATTTAATTCTGAACACATTTTGTTCAACAAGTGTTTAGAAATTCGTTACCGTTCTAGAGATATATGAGAAAGAAGGTTTTAGGGGCCGATCCCTTATCCCCTTATAGGGGCCGTTAAACGAAATTTTCAAGGTTGCATTTTGTTAAAAACATCTTTTTGAACAACTTTTCTTCTGTACTGCATTACAAAATATTTTTCCTTTCTGAGATATGGGTGATTTAAAGTTTGGACTTTTGGCCCCTAAAAACCCCTAATTACATAACACATGATAAAATCATTACATTACTTGGATACATAACTGTAAGATAAACATATTTGCTTCTATAACCTTTCACAAAATATCTCTCAGTAAAGGGCTACAGATTAAAGACTTTAGAGCCCTTTGATCCCCTTATTTGAGGGGCCAGCCCCTTTTTCTTGATATCAAATAAAAGGTCACTTAATTCTAAGCAAATTTTGTTCAACAAGTGTTTAGAAATTCGTTACCGTTCTGGAGATATATGAGAATGAAGATTTTAGGGGCCGATCCCTTATCCCCTTATAGGGGCCGTTTAACGAAATTTTCAAGGTTGCATTTTGTTAAAAACATCTTTTTGAACAACCTTTCTTCTGTACTACATTACAAAATATTTTTCCTTTCTGAGATATGGGTGATCGAAATTTTGGACTTTTGGCCCCTAAAAACCCCTAATTACATAACACATGATAAAATCATTACATTACTTGGATACATAACTGTAAGATAAACATATTTGCTTCTATAACCTTTCACAAAATATCTCTCAGTAAAGGGCTACAGATTAAAGACTTTAGAGCCCTTTGGTTCCCTAATTTAAGGGGCCAGCCCCTTTTTCTTGGTATCAAATAAAAGGTCGCTTAATTCTAAACACATTTTGTTCAACAACTGTTTAGAAATTTGTTACCGTTCTGGAGATATACGAGAAAGAAGATTTAAGGGGCCGATCCCTTATCTCCTTATAGGGGCCGTTTAACGAAATTGTGAAGGTTGCATATCGTTGAGAACATCATTTTGAACAACTTTTCTTCTGTACTGCATTTCAAAATATTTTTCCTTTCTGAGATATGGGTAATCAAAATTTTGGACTTTCGGCCCCTAAAAACCCTTAATTACGTAACACATGGAAAAATCATTACATTGCTTGGATACATAACTGTGGGATAAACATATTTGCTTCTATAATATTTCACAAAATATCGTTCAGTAAAGGGCTACAGATTAAAGACTTTAGAGCCCTTTGGTCCCCTTATTTGAGGAGCCAGCCCCTTTTTCTTGATTTTAAAAGAAAGGTCTGGTAAATAGAAACTATTTTTACGTTACATGTCTTAACAAAATATTTTTCAGAAAAGAGATAATTAAAGAAAACCACAAAAAATTACGACGTTTTTTTAATACCAATTTTCAGGTCCAGGCGAGCTTCGGCGCCTTTCAAGCCAGATCAAAATGAAAATGAAATTGCAAATCTACACTCTTTTGTCTACTATCCCTGAAATTTTGAACTCAATATCTTTTATAGTTTAGGAGAAGTTAGAGGAACAAGCCACCCCTCTAAAAATCGCTAAAACGTCAATATCTCAAAAACGGAAGTGACGTCATCAATATAATTAAAAACCTATAAGGTTCCGATCACTATCTATTATATCTAGAAATTTCATGAAAATCGGTTGAGTCGTTTCTGAGAAATCGCGTGCACAAAATTTGTAAGAAAAAAAAAGAAAAATAATAATAATAACTAGACACGATCTCGTTGCGAGCAACGAGGAGGTCTTCCGTCTGATTTTTAGAAGGAAATATGACATCATCGACTTTGATTTTTTTCAAAAAAAACATGATATGGAAAAAGGAGTGAAGTACTAATGCTTTATTGTATCGCTTTTTATAAGTTCTCTTACATTGCTGCTTTAAATACTTGCATTTCTACCAATTAAGATGAAAAAGATTAATCATGTTCACCTCTGGTCCCTAAAAACCCTTATTGGGTAACACAAGAGAAAATCATTATATTGTTAGGATATATAAACGTATTATACCTAATCTAGCTTTAATAACCATTCACAAAATGACTCCCATTAAAGGGCTATAGATAAAAGATTTTAGAGCCCTTTGATCCCCTAATTTAAGGGGCCAGCCCCTTTTTCTTGATATCAGATGAAAGGTCATTTAATTCTGAACACATTTTGTAAACAAGTGTTTAAAAATGTGCTACTGTTCTGGAGATATATGAGAAAGAAGGTTTTAGGGGCCGATCCCTTATCTCCTTATAGGGGCCGTTTGACGAAATTGTGAAGGTTGCATATCGTTGAGAACATCATTTTGTACAACTTATCATCCGTAATGCATTTCAAAATATTTTTCCTTTCTGAGATATGGGTAGTTAAATTTTTTGGACTTTTGGCCCCTAAAAACCCTTAATTACGAAACACATGATAAAACCATTACATTGCTTAGATACATAACTGTGAGATAAACACATTTGCTTTTATAACATTTCACAAAATATCTCTCAGTAAAGGGCTACAGATTAAAGACTTTAGAGCCCTTTGGTTCCCTTATTTGAGAGGCCAGCCCCTTTTTCTTGATATCAAATGAAAGGCCATTTAATTCTGAACACATTTTGTTCAACAAGTGTTTAGAAATTCGTTACCGTTCTAGAGATATATGAGAAAGAAGGTTTTAGGGGCCGATCCCTTATCCCCTTATAGGGGCCGTTTAACGAAATTTTCAAGGTTGCATTTTGTTAAAAACATCTTTTTGAACAACTTTTCTTCTGTACTGCATTACAAAATATTTTTCCTTTCTGAGATATGGGTGATTAAAAGTTTGGACTTTTGGCCCCTAAAAACCCCTAATTACATAACACATGATAAAATCATTACATTACTTGGATACATAACTGTAAGATAAACATATTTGCTTCTATAACCTTTCACAAAATATCTCTCAGTAAAGGGCTACAGATTAAAGACTTTAGAGCCCTTTGATCCCCTTATTTGAGGGGCCAGCCCCTTTTTCTTGATATTAAATGAAAGGCCATTTAATTCTAAGCAAATTTTGTTCAACAATTGTTTAGAAATTCGTTACCGTTCTGGAGATATATGAGAATGAAGATTTTAGGGGCCGATCCCTTATCCCCTTATAGGGGCCGTTTAACGAAATTTTCAAGGTTGCATTTTGTTAAAAACATCTTTTTTAACAACCTTTCTTCTGTACTGCATTACAAAATATTTTTCCTTTCTGAGATATGGGTGATCGAAATTTTGGACTTTTGGCCCCTAAAAACCCTTAATTACATAACACATGATAAAATCATTACATTACTTGGATACATAACTGTAAGATAAACATATTTGCTTCTATAACTTTTCACAAAATATCTCTCAGTAAAGGGCTACAGATTAAAGACTTTAGAGCCCTTTGGTTCCCTAATTTAAGGGGCCAGCCCCTTTTTCTTGGTATCAAATAAAAGGTCACTTAATTCTAAACACATTTTGTTCAACAACTGTTTAGAAATTTGTTACCGTTCTGGAGATATATGAGAAAGAAGATTTAAGGGGCCGATCCCTTATCTCCTTATAGGGGCCGTTTAACGAAATTGTGAAGGTTGCATATGGTTGAGAACATCATTTTGAACAACTTTTCTTCTGTACTGCATTTCAAAATATTTTTCCTTTCTGAGATATGGGTAATCAAAATTTTGGACTTTGGGCCCCTAAAAACCCTTAATTACGTAACACATGGAAAAATCATTACATTGCTTGGATACATAACTGTGGGATAAACATATTTGCTTCTATAACATTTCACAAAATATCGTTCAGTAAAGGGCTACAGATTAAAGAGTTTAGAGCCCTTTGGTCCCCTTATTTGAGGGGCCAGCCCCTTTTTCTTGATTTTAAAAGAAAGGTCTGGTAAATAGAAACTATTTTTACGTTACATGTTTTAACAAAATATTTTTCAGAAAAGATATAATTAAAGAAAACCACAAAAAATTACGACGTTTTTTTAATACCAATTTTCAGGTCCAGGCGAGCTTCGGCGCCTTTCAAGCCAGATCAAAATGAAAATAAAATTGCAAATCTACACTCTTTTGTCTACTATCCCTGAAATTTTGAACTCAATATCTTTTATAGTTTAGGAGAAGTTAGAGGAACAAGCCACCCCTCTAAAAATCGCTAAAACGTCAATATCTCGAAAACGGAAGTGACGTCATCAATATAATTAAAAACCTATAAGGTTCCGATCACTATCTATTATATCTAGAAGTTTCATGAAAATCGATTGAGTCGTTTCTGAGAAATCGCGTGCACAAAATTTGTAAGAAAAAAAAAGAAAAATAATAATAATAATAATAGGGAAAAAGAAACCGAACGAAAACAATAAGGTCTTCCGTTGGAAACGGAAGACCTTAATAATAGGGAAAAAGAAACCGAACGAAAACAATAAGGTCTTCCGTTGGAAACGGAAGACCTTAATAATAGGGAAAAAGAAACCGAACGAAAACAATAAGGTCTTCCGTTGGAAACGGAAGACCTTAATTACACAAGTCTCGTATTCTCTCATTCCAATCTCATGATCAGGGCGTCATTCACCCAGTTATGGCTGAAATAACTTAAAGGTCACATTGATACACACGGTAAGTAAGAATAAGCGTACATGTATGGATATCTAATTATGTAAAAACGTTGACATCTATTATATATACAATCGCTTCCGTAAATATTGGATTTAGCTCAAGATTATTAAGTCGATAAACAATGTTATGTATAGATTCTTATTACTGAACCGAAAGTAGTGGCTATTTTTAAACATACATGTAGGGGCATGAATTTATCGAGCTCCTATTGTCTCATCAATTCATCTAGTTTTGGGGAGGGATTTTTTTTTTTTTTTTTTTTTTTTTTTTTGGGGGGGGGGGGGGTTATTTTGCCTTGTAATTTTTAGGAGGGTACAAATATTGTATTAATACGTGACCAATTGCTGAACAAGCGCGGATCCATAAAATATTTCCGGGGGGGGGGGGTGGGGGTCATAATTAAAAGTCGGAGGGGGGGGCTTCACTAATCATCACAAATCTTGACAAGAAAGAAAACCAAATTCCTAACGTCATGATATTCCTAATCCGTGGGGGGAGGGGGGTAAGAAAAATATAACTCAAGTTCATACCTAGGAAAAAATGAAATTTCCTGAATCATGAAATTATCATGGGGGGGGGGGGGGGGGGGGAGTAAACTTATTGCTCAAATAAAAATCAAACCTAGGAAAAAAAATTATAAATCCCATAATCATGAAATTTCTAATACGTAGGGGGGGGGTGCGTTTACCAGGGGTGATCCGTGGCATATTTGCGAAAAATTTATTATCTATTTAATAAATTTTCATTTTCTAGGGGGTCAGGACACCCCCCCCCCCCCACCAACGAACCCTCTCTAGATCAGCGCTTTCTGCACATTTAATCAACATATAATTGTATACTTTAAACCAAATGACCTGGGTCAAAAAAAAGCCGCCCAACCGGCAAACACAACACAATTCCATGGGACCATCCTCTGGAAATTTTTTGGATCCATGCATAATTATGTACCTTGCTTAATGAAATTTATCAAATTTCTGTTAAGCACCAGAGATATCTAGAGACTAGCCAAAATAGAAAAGTATCTAATGATAAGAAATGGAAAAATTCTTGGTAGATGTCAAAATGACCATCTACTGTTCTGAGATTAAACATTTGCTTGCATATCGTTTGTGTTGTGTTGTTGGGGAGAAAATGATTGTTTTCTAAACGTTTTTTAAGCAAAATTAATACATGTTATGTGCAGCTTCCTATAACTTAATTGCACTTTTCTGATTTCAGATGGCATTATCTGAGTCTCAAATACCACCTGACGCCCAGCATTATTTGGTGTGTGGCACTGAAGACTGTGAGAAGAACTGCCAGTTTTACTGCAATGACTGTCACCATCCAATGTGTGAACAATGCAGATATGGACATCAGAAGAGTCCAGACACCAAGGGCCACGAAGTAGTACCTTATAAGCAACGCAAACGTCAGCTTCCGATGCAGAAATGCAAGATCCACCCCACAAAAGACATAGATATTCTCTGTGAGGAATGCCAAATTCCCCTTTGCTCTAAATGTGCAACCACTAAAGATCATCGCGGTCATGTGTTTACCGACCTAGAAATGGTCTTTACCGAAAAATGTTCGTATTATAACGTAGAAATTACTAAAATTCGAAGCTATTTTGAGCCTACTTCTCAAGATCTGAAACAGGAAATTGCGAGAGATGTAACAGAAATAAAGAAGATCATGGAGGGTATAAGAACATCCATGAAGGCTGAAGCTGAGGCTGTGAAAAAGCTGGTAGATACAGTCACATCAGATAAAATAGAACAAGTCAACAAAATAGAACAGTCATTATTACAAACAATAAACAGTCAAAACCAAGAAATAGATGACTACATCAACTATCTCAATGATTTAATCAAAACATTTTATGGTTACTTATCTCCCTCAAACATAGAACAATTAACATTTGCCCTCAAATCTGAAAACTTGATCATAAGACCCATACCAGAGACATCTAAACCAGTCCCACCCGTATTTACTGCTGGTCAATACAGCAAGGAAGATGTTGCCAAACTACTGGGTAGGATAACTGTTCCAAACATTAAGCCAGAGAACAGAAAAATAAAACCCATGGAGACTGTCCCTATTCAGTTGAAACCTACAGGGAAACAGAGAAAACAAGAAATAGAGAAATCTGACGTGAAACAAACACTGTCTCTGTCTTTCTCTGTCACCAAGGCCAGGGAGTACACAGTACCAGGTGTTAGCAGTGTATATCATATATCACTGGGTAAATCAGGCAGACTCTGGGTCAGTGATAATATTGGTAACCTTGTCCAAACAGATCTACAGGGAAATCAGCTACAGAAGATACAAACCAGTGGTGAATCTGATGGCTACCACACAGTCACACAGGACGGGGATCTGATCTATACAGACAGATACAACAAAGTCATCAATAGGATAACACCGGATAATACAATCACTGAATTCATTGAAACAGGGGACTGGGGACCAATCAGTGTACACTGCTCCCACATCAACGGGGACATACTGGTGGGAATGTATACAGATGAAGAGGGTAAAGTCATCAGGTACAACAAGACAGGGACAGAAATACAGAACATACAGAGAGACAACAAAGGACAGGGCCTATATAGTTACCCACACTTCATCACAGAAAACATCAATGGTGATGTCTGTGTATCAGACTGTACCAATGCTGCTGTAGTGGTGGTGGATAAATCAGGACAACACAGGTTCTCCTACACAGGTCAGGGGTCAGGGATTCTTCCCTTTGGAATATGTACTGATGTACTCGGTCACATCCTGGTGTGTGATGTTAACAGTGACACAGTTCATCTCCTGGATCAGGACGGTCAGTTCTTGTCTCTACTACTCACACCACAACAAGGGGTAAAGCTTCCCCGTAGTGTGTGTGTGGATGATGAGAACAATCTCTGGGTGGGACAACCCACCAACACAGTGACAGTGTACAAGTATCTACAGTGAACATTATATATCCAAACAATAATTACATGTATGTACTATGTGTGTGTTGTGAGACAATGTAACAACAACACTGTGACAGTGTACAATGACTGGTATCTACAGTATACATTGGAGTACATATCATTCATGTAAACATGTGTATGTTAATTTGTAAATATAATAATTATATAGAATAATTTAACTGCTGAAGAGTTATAACTATTAAATATACAGGTATTAACACTCTTCGTTTTTAGTTTCTTGCTGCTAGTTAAAATTATAATTATTGACAATTATTATTCAGATAATGTTAATTGTTTGACACCTTCTTTTGTTGTAAATTTTAAAGGAAATTGTCGGAAATTGAAATCAAATATCATCTGAAGAATATCGGAATTTTCTTGTATCACAAGTATTCTTACCTACAGTAGCTGAGAATGAAAGTATTATTATTTCACTATTAAAGTTAGTGCATTGAAGAGAGAGAGAGAGAGAGATAGAGAGAGAGACAGACAGACAGACAGACAGACAGACAGACGGACGGACAGACACAGACATTAAGAGAGGAACATACAGAGAGAGAGAGAGAGGGGAAGTTGTAATATTCTCTATGATAATTCAATATTATGAAAAATTCCCAAATTTTTGTCAGCGCGCATTGCTGATAGAACGCATTGCTGTATGTATGAATGAGTGCATGTGTGAATGTTGTGATAAATCACGTGGTTTTTCCATTTCTATGATTTAGTGACCAGGTACATGTATACATGTCTCGACTTTTAACTCATTAAATACGCATGTTTTACTAACTTCACTCACTATATAAGTGCAAGTCCCGCCAAATCCAGTACCCACATATTCTACCCTTTACGGCGCTAGTATCATTTACTGTTATATTCAATTCATGATTTTCAAAGATTCAGTTATTGATTTATTATTTAAAGTCCCGGATACCTGGTAAGATCACTGTTAAACATATTATTGTAACATCATATTCAGTGATTTTGTCGGTAAATCACCGGTATTATAATAGGGAAAACCATTGTGTTTGTAATTTTAATTATATATGTAGTACATGTAATTGTCTCTCGTCAACGTGTGTGTGCTGTGAATGTGTTTTCTGTGTTTTCTAGGTTTATTTTCATACATAATATAAAAGCAAAGTACGAATCCAGAGATTTCGTTATTTATTTAACGACCCTTTGACATGAATGATGACGGAATGACTGAAGGATGGAGGGACGGAATGACGGAACGGTGTAATAGTCCATGCGCGGATCCAGAAAATTTTTCCAGGGGGGGTCCGAAGGATAATTGTGTTTGCCAGGGGGGGTCCGAGGCATATTTTCGCGATAATTTTACTATGTAAATTTAATAAATTTTCATTTTCCAGGGGGGGGGGGGGGTCGGGACCCCCCCGACCCCCCCTCTAGATCCGCGCATGAATACTATATGCCCCAGCCTTTTAATAGCGGGGGCATACACAGGGAGCTATCATCGTGATAATTCTTTTTACAAAAATAAAACGGAAACATGCACGTAGCATCGTTTTTGAAAGTGGGGGGGGGGGGGTTAGACTCATCCAAAAAAATCTTGACAACCCCCCCCCCCCAAAAAAAAAGGGGGGGGGGGATATTATATTCTAAAATTCTGAAAATCCTAATCAGTGTGTGTGTGTGGGAGGGGGGGGGGGGTAGTAGTATACCTTTTAACTTCAATTTCACTGATTATTTCCTTATTTTCAAATCAATTTTATACATGGTCCCATAAAAGTGTGGGGGGGGGGGGGGCAACTACATTTTAATTCAATTTTTTTTATGTAAATTTAAAAAAAAATCTTTGCTCCCCCCCCCCCCCCCCATGCTACGTGCCTGGTCCGAAATAACACACTCCATCATTTTAAGGATAACATTGGTAATCTTATGACAATAAACAGAGAAAATGATTTGTTACTCGGGGTATGAACCCGGGTCGCCTCTGCACAAGTCCAAAAATCTAACCATTATGACATGGGGACCTTCCCTTCGGGATTATAAAGCCCAAAATCTAGTAAATGCGTAAATTGATTTTAAAACAAAATAAATAATCTGTATTTATTGAAGCGTCTCTATCAGCCTTACAATATAACAGAAAACTATTGAAAAACACAAAAGTTGAAATTAAAATTTGCTTTTGGTAGCGACGATTCACGGACGAAATATTGTACACGAAACATCTAAAGAACGACTAAAGATATGAACTAGAGACTTTTCGGAGATGATATAGCTTGGCTTGCGTAAGGGGAATTTCGTGATCTAAAAAAACGACAACAAAAAATTAAATAAAATTCATACTGGAACGTTTTAGCCCTAAACGTTTCAAAGAGATTCTTTTTCTAGAAATCCCTGCACATTTATGTAAAATTATAAAATAAAATCATACAACCGTCCCCATGATAAATCAAGGGACAAATAAACATGTACTCACTTCTTAGTATATACGTCCCTGATAAATCTACACTCCAAAAGTACATGTCTCTGACATAATTATCCAAGTTATTACTCGTTTTTACAATGGTGTACCCTTTGACCTATTTTGTTGTTTACCTGTAATAAATAATCTCACCTGGATTTAAGGTGTCGGTACAGAATAGATAATACTCTCCGTAGTTCACAAAGGTCGACTAAACTTGTATGATTTTATGGAATTACGTTTGTTTTATACATAGTAATTTGTGTGTTCCTGTGTTTTTTGCATAGAATTGGTCAAATAATTCTGATATCGGACGGGAGAGGATTTTAGGGAAATACTTTAGTAATAGCGGTATTTAAAAGTTCGATCAAATTTATAACTTATATTCTTATTTTTAAATACTTTTTTTTTTTTACAGATTATTAATAGATTTATCTATTTGTCGTGTACAACGTTAAAAAAAACCTAATAAAATCAATCAAATCGTAAAAAAGAATGTTCTTTGTACACATACTTATCCATGTTATGAGGCAAAAATTTATGTTTAGAATTTAAGGTAATACTAAGATGTTTTCACTTGCGTTTGAATTTTCGTGCTAATACTTAATGTAATGATTCTTTTTTGTTCTTGGACCGTGCAAATATACCGGATATAACTCTCATTGAAAAGCTTGATAAATAGTTTCTACCGTTAAAAGAAAATGGCAACCTTTGGGAAACAAACACATTTAACAAAAAAACCCTCAATCCGGAAAAAATCAAAAATACTTAGAAACCAACGCCTTGGCGAGATTTCTTTGAGAGCGATTTTCTGACACTGGTCAATGAAATACAGAATCCATTTGTTACTTTAACCGTTGGTTCCATCTCCAAAAGAATCAAAGACAGGGAAAAGCAGGGTCCCTTTATTTAGCGTGATTGTGTGAATGAAACAGATAAATGTGTGTCTTTACCGCAATCTGATGGCGATTAGAAACTCGTTACAAAGTCGAAGTCGCAATTTTCACGGACCAGCTTGAGCCACAGCGGGGGTTACTGGCAAGTCCCTGCGTAGATTTATGACCCCCCTCCGCATCATCCCCCCTCCCCTCAAATTAAGGGAAGTATCTTTATATGATGAGAGATGACCCGTTAGAAGATACACTTGTTGAATAGGACAGGAATTAAACAGTAGTAGCCGATCTCTATATATCAGTATAGAAAAAAATAAGATGACAGAAAGTACGGAAAAGGATGTACCTGCTTTTACGGTCGAAGGTGCTCATTCATCTGTTGATCTAACAATAGCCGATAAAGAAGAAAACGAGAAAAAAGAAAAAGGAACCAAAAAGTTTGACAAACTTAAACTTACGGAAGAAGAAATCGAGGAGAGGCGACGCTCTGCGAACAACATGGAACGCCGCCGCATGAAGAAAATGTCGTCTGCCCTGGCGGATCTGCGCAAGTGCATCCCCCAACAATACCATTTGTATCATCGACGAATGTCTAAAATACGGACTCTTAGACTCGCCATTGCCTACATCAAAGCCCTAAAAGATATTCTGTTAAAAGACGACCAAAGACGCCAACTTGTCGCTATGTCATCACAGTCATCCTTTCCTCATGGCGGTATGCGACTTCCTCATGAACCGTTTTCTCCGATGAGCAGCAGCATGATCATCGCCGCTTATGCCGCTCACGGAGCTCAAGTTCCTAAGCGACAACTTATGTTTTCCCCGGATCTCCGTTTCCAGGAAGTTCCCGAACCTCGTTTCCAGACACCCAGAGTCCCTCGCCATTCTGCCTACCAAACACCCGTCAATAATCCTATTTATGGACAGTCATTTTTCCAGACCCCGGTGTTGAATAAAACTGCCCCGGAACACACAATATCTTCCCCGGAGGAGGAAGAAAAGCAAGTAAAGCAGGTCGTAATAGCCGGTTATACGGTATTCCATAACAAGGAAGATGGAACCTCCTGTCCGATCGGAGCCTCTCGGAGTTCTTCCTGTAGATACGTCACGGAGGGATTTGATGGAGTATGTTCGCTACCAGAGGACGACGGGGCCAGGGATCAATTATGATCGGTATGTAATAGTTTGTGGGATTTTGTTCATGAATAAATATAACTACATGTATATACATTAAATGTAAGGTTATTTAACATTTAATTTTTTTTCAAAAATTAAATTCATAGTTAAGGCCGATGGGAAATATTTACTGTATTAAATTTTAAAGCTGCAATAAACATGTCCTAGTTACATGTACTTGCTTCTTGTACATTTAATTAAAGTTAAATTATCGATAGGCACTATATTCGCCCGCACGATTTGGAACGGATAACTTAATCTTCGAATAAATCTAGTGGTAAATGAAAAATAAAAACAATAGAACGCATAACTTAATCATCGAATTAATCTATGGGTAAATAGAAAAAACCCAATAGAACGCATAACTTAATCTTCGAATTAATCTAGGGGTAAATGGGGAAAAAACGATAGAAAGTTTTAAAATTCTTAAAATGTTCCGAATTTTTTCCTTGGCAGTCTTAAACTCGTAAATGTGATTAAAATAGATTAAAACTTACATCAAAATTAAATTGTATTTTCATGAATTATTATATTATTATAATAAATGATATTCTTAGAGCAGATTCAAGCCCCCTTCAATCAAAAAAGATAAATAACATAATGTATCCGTCAGGTTAAATCAAACAAGAATAAATAATATAGTTGTGTAATCCGAAGTTGTAAAGGAAACGAATGAATAATGGAATATACTCTGTACATGCATGTAAGGTTAAGTCATCCTAATGTTAATGTTATCCTAAATTATCCTTATGTACATACAATTCTTATCCATAAATAATCAATCTTATAATATTGTTTAAACATTTTCTAAATAGTTTTATACAATGTTATAAATTTCTTAATGAATTGATTAATTAAATATTCCACTGATCATTATTCAAAACATTAACCCCCCCCCCACCCCCCGTTTCTCCAAATTTAATTCAAACGCGATCCCATACAGTCAATGTGATAAAAAGAAACTACTGCGATAAATAAGAGAATTTTGTTTGACATTAAGATATTTCCTACCAGTATTAATTGAATTAGTTCGCATTTCTCAAGGGGTATTTCCGTCGATTAGAATAACCTCTAATTGTTTCATAGGACGCGCGAGATCTCGCACAATACCGCGATATCATCAGAAAAACATGGCACCTAAGCGACTAACGACCGATGATTCGGTAACACGACAGGGTGCCAGCATCCGCTAGTAGAGGTTAGAGATGAATATCAAACGCTAATTAACATTCATTAACAATTAGCACAACATCAAATGAAGAAGAAATCAGCGTCGTGTCAGATCCTCGGCAAATTTATAAACCTTAGATTTTCCTGAAATTGAATAACCTCTGTAGCCCAATGACTGCATTGGATTTTTTTATGTGTTGTTAAACCTTTTTGTTTGTTTATTTTTAGAATACAGAAGAAGTATGCATTTGCAGATAGTGCTGACAGTGCTATATAGGATCAAAGTCGAAGAGGATTAAACATATTAATAATTTCTTTTTCTAACTTTATAATTTTTTTTTATAAAAATGTCAAACCATCAATTGTCTTCTCTTTGTTTGTTCAAAGAAATTGTCTCAAAAGCTACATATACATGTAAAAGTATGCGTGCATATACATGTAGATACTACATGTAGATACATGTACATATACTGTGATAGTCAAATAGAATCAAAATATTGATATTTGAGCAATACTCATTTTTCGTGCGGCGATTTTGATCAGTCGCGTATAGAAATGTTAATGTTAAAAAATCTAAAATTTGGTAAAGGGCATCATTTTATTAATTTATTGATATAGCTAATACAGAATGTCAACTCAACATTGTTATGGGATTCCGTTTGATCTATCAAACTAAAAATTAGTAACTATATAAATGTAATGAGCAAGCAGTGTGCAAAATTGAAAATTGGCAAGAATGGACAGTAAATGATTTCAGGATCGAAAGGGCGGTATAAGGGATAATTATGTTTGCCGGGAGAAAGGGCGGGGGCGGGGGGGGGGGGGGGGGGGCCAATTTTACGGCCTTCTTCTAATTAATTTACTATGTGAATTTAATAAATTTCACATCCAAGGGGGGGGGGTCTCTGGACCGACCCTCCCTTCCGGATACACCCACGCATGTGCAAGCAATCTACAAAATGTACTATCAAGACATGCACGAATCCAGAAATTTTTTTCAGAGGGGGGGGGGGGGGGAGGTCCGAACGATAATTGTGTTTGCCAGGGGGGTCCGAGACATATAAATAATTTGCGATAATTTTACTATGTCAATTCATATAATAAATGTTCGTATTCCAGGGGGACCCCCCCCCCCCCAACCTTTAAGTCCGCGCATACAAAATCACTAAGACAAGGCATCGCTTTATTCATTATCAGCAAGTGTATAAGTTTATAAAATACATTTATCAAAAAAGCATGCTGATATGCATAAGCAATATATAGACTTGTATAATTAAGCAGATAAAAAATCTCTGACACTGCTATATATCCATCTTCATAATTAGTTCGAATTATGGCATTGACAAATCGTAGATGATGTTTATATATATTTGCACGTATTTCTATAAGGGGGGGGGGGGCATACATATTTTTTTATTCAGTTTTAACAATTAAAATAAGCTTGTGACCACAAAATGCATATATTCCTATTGTAAATACTAAAATGACAGTGTCAATCGGACACTTAATTTCTAGATGTCTGAAATTATCAGGGGAGTGGGGGGGGGGGGGGGACAACCTCTCACCCACCCACACCCACTTAATCCATGCATGACCATAACGCACATGCATTAATAAAATCAGTCATTGAAATACAATTTGCGCTTTAAGTGTATCTAACTTCATGCAGTCTGTTTAAAAAACAGTCAAAAGCTGCATTAGTTTTTATTTTAATGACACAGGCACGTAGCATCGTTTTTGAAAGTGGGGGGGGGCAGACTCGTTCAAAAAATCGTGACTAGCAAAAAACAAAACAAAAAAACAAAGCAAAAGGAAAAAGGTTTCTCTTAAAAAACCTGAAAATTTTAATCGAGTGGCGCAAAAAGGTGGGGGGGGGGGCACCCCCCCCCCCCCCCCGTGTGCTACGTGCCTGTAACATCATAATCGAAACGTAAGATCCCATATAATTTTTTTTTCGTCTAATTTTCTGAAAACCAAATAAACAACGTGGATTACATGTGCGGATCCAGAATATTATCCCAGGGGGATCCAAGGTTAAAAACTTTACTTTTTGTTTGCAAGGGGAGAGGGAGAAGGTTGAGGCCTATTTTTAGTTACTGTGCTGCGTGCGTGTGGTGGTGGTGGGGGGGTCAAGACACACACAAATCCTGCTGACTCCCCAAACCTTTTTAGATCTGCTCATGGGTTATGAGGTATTGTAATACATGACTGTATGTTAATGCATTTGTATCTAGTTTCGATCAAATGTTTCTGCTAACTGTCGCTACCTTTTTTTTTGGAAGGGTGGGGGGGGGGACAATTTAGTAAAATGACAACATGCAACCACTAAACCTTGGCTTATAATATTATTCAAATTAAACATTACTATTGAAAACTTTGGGACATCAAACAAACTGCATCATTTCTTTGATCCTTAATCTAAGGGTCATGAAAATGTTTAAACTGAAAACTCAGAAATTGAGTTTGGTATATTTTATTGTTTCATTCATTAAGTGAAATAAACATCAAAGTCAGACACCATGTTATCTCTGACCATGTTTTAATCTGACTTATCATAGGCACTTAAAACTGTACGACGTACAATGTCCAGAACAAAACAATAAAATGTTGTCACAAATTATTGTCTGTGCAATGTTTATAATTTTTTATATACATAGGGTTAAATAATATTTACTATATAATAACATAATAAATAAGAAATTAAAAGAAGATTTTAGATGATTGACGTGTAGTATTCATGCATGTAGTTCTTTTTGACATGGATTGGAATGTAGAAAGAGAGATATACATGTATAAGCTAAAAAAATCTGCATTTTTTATAACTAAAAGCAAATCAACATTTCAATAATTTATATGTAGTAAAAAATATGAGCAAGTGTCACTGCAGTCAACAATAATAAGATCATAGTGTTTTCCTACTAACATTTTCTAATTAAGCTTTTATCTAAAAATGTGTGATGTGTTAACTAAAGCATTTAATATTGGCAACTACATGTATTTTATAATCTGAACATATTAAAAATTTAACACAACCAGCACAGTCTGTGTGATCACAGAGCAAAATTTCCTGAGAAAATTTAAATTAATTTTTGCCAAATAGTAATAACAAAATCTAAAACTATGGATACAAATTTCTGTGAATAGTCGGTGAATCTAGGTGCTTGTGGATTTTTGATCTTCTACTTCTCGCCCAACACATTTACAATTCAATCAACCCTTAAAAAAAATGGTAAATGCTTCACTAACCTTTAAATTTCAGGCCCTACCCCCCCCCCCCTCTTCCTCCATCAAACCCTATCCCTGAGAGCTCTACCTTTGTATGAATGAATAATTTGTACAAGCAATGTATAGAATAATATATCTGTTTCTTTGATACAAGTAAAACTAAAAATGTGTAATGTGTTAAGCATTCTTGGCAACTTTTTATACAAATTTAAACCACCAGCACAGTCTGTGTGATCCCAGAGTAAAATTTCCTGAGACAATTTAAATTGATTTTTAACAGATGATGAATAGTTGGTGGATCTAGGTGCTTGTGGATTTTTGATCTTCCACTTCTCGTCCAACGCATTCAATATTCGATCAACCCTTAAAGAAATGACAAATGCTTCACTGACCTTTAAATTTCAAGCCCTACCTCCCTTTATTCATCAAACTACTAGTATATCTCTGTGTGCCATTACAGATTTGATCTACCTTTGTATGAATGAATAATTTGAACAAGCATGTACAGTACATAGAATATAAATATATCTGTCTCTTTGATAGAAATCTGGAAAAAAAAGTAAAAGAATGACTATTTCTGCTACAGATTTAGCAGCATCTTAGTCAGCTTCCATATTGACTATGTTTACAGCTGGCCAGTCATTCACTCTGTTGTACAAACAGGGAAAAGTAAATCTCCAGCAGAAAGTAGTTCATCTCAGCATTTTAAGGACAAGCAGAGTTGTCCCTCTTTAGCCTCATCCAGACTGTTTATTGCACACAGGTTTCTCTCTGTGAACTATTCCCTCAGAAGAAACACCATCTTCTAAAAACATAAATACATGTATAACATAAAGTTTCAATTTTGTAAATGAAATCATTTACTAGTAACACCCCTCTCTCTCTCTCTGTCTGTCTGTCTCTCTCTCTCTCTCTCTCTCTCTCTCTCTCTCTCTCTCTCTCTCTCTCTCTCTCTCTCTCTCTCTCTCTCTCAAACACAGTCATGATGTCAAAATCAATTAAAAAATGAACATTAATAAGTTAGTATCAAAACAAAAGATGGGCTTACTTTCTTTTTTTAGCTTTTTAGAATCAATTTCTCATGATAAATATCAGTTCAATACCTATTCAAGTTTTGAATATTGAAATTTAATCAATTAAAAAGGATGAATTTAAGAATGGTTGCAAGTTCAAATAGGTCTTCCATAAAAGATACGTGCATCTTAAATGTGACAATTTAAAATCAAGAGTATGGTATTGTGCCATTCATCAAGTATCAAGGTTAGACAATTTTGACATTCAGGTCAACAAAAAAGATCTAGGTCAAATTCTAGAACAAGAAAAAAGATGTTTACCATTCAGGGGACGGTACTTTTCTTGTCCCGATTTACTGGAACAGTTCGCCTTCCTCTTAGATGATGATTCCTCATCTTTGGTGATGCCCAGAGCGCGGCCAATCTTAGTGGCCACGTACTCACAGGCTATAAGAAATATGGTATTTATGTAAAAGTCAATGCATGAAATTAATCGGTACATCAAAATAACAGGATTTACAGAAATGACACTAAAATCTACAGGAATGACACTTCAAATACATTAAAAAGTTTATGTCTCTCAGGTAAATGCTTCATAACCAAACAGAAATAAAACCTAAGTTATATCGCATTTATTGAAAATCAAAGAACGATAACTCTTACAACAACAATAATGATTTATTTCTTGTATAAAATAAGCTATCATGAAAAAATCAATATAAATTAGTAATTTCTAATTAAAAATACATATTAGTACAATAAATGAGACATTTTAATTGCATGCTTTTAAATATCAGAGGGTCCAATTACATGCATGCTCATCTCATAATTTTCCAACTATCCAACCATTTTCCGTCTTGCAATTATACATCCATAATTATACATATATACTATTTAATTGTTCATGTCTGTCATAGTTCTTTTAATCATCCAGCTCTTTCCCTCTTGTATATGTTTATTGAATGTTTTATGTTCATTGGATGTTGTATGTCAACAGTGTTCATGTTGCCCCTTGAGGGCCCTTAATTGGTTAATAAAGAAATTGAAATATACAAATTATTTACATGATAATTACATTAATTGATACAATTTAATATATTTGTGGTGAAAAACATTTTTTTTTATAAAAATTAAGTGTCATTTCTGTAGATTTAAGTGTCATTCTGGTAATTACAGGCGTCATTTTGGTAAATACTGTTATTTTGGTAATTCGGGTTACCCAAAATTAATCATGTTGATATATATTTTTAAAACAATTTTTTTTTTTAAATTTCCATTTACAATGTATGTAAGAAGAAATATACACCTGTTTTATCTGTTACTCAAACATAAAAAGTTCAATCAGCTGTCAATATAATCAAGATAAACAGCTGATAAAAGGAATGTAGACACCCCCCCCCCCCCCCCCCCCGAAAAAAACACCAAAAAATGAATATATATTTATCATGATAATCATTATAAATTTAAATATAAACTGTCTACATATCATATTTATGTGGTAGAATAATGCAAATATGCGTTTAAAAAAACACTTTACACTGGGGGGAAAAACCAGTTGAGGTCATTGAAACCTTGACCATAAACCGTTGCAGAGAATACTTCTTTCAACTGTTTCTAGTGAATATAGTTGTTTAAATGCTTCATTGAACAAGATTTACTTACCATTTATTATTAATCAGACCATCTTGGAGTTAAGATCTAGCGCAAAACTAGTTTCAAAATGCAAAATTCGTGTCGAATTTCAGGTGACAGTAGTACTCGGAAGTAAACACACGTAAGATAAAATGCAAAACCAAGCAAAACTTTCCGGACGAAAGTCACGTTCTCAGAATTATAATTAGGATAATTTACCATATATTAATTATTCAACATTTACCCAATGATTGTAACTAAGTTCATCATTTCAATAACTTCATGAGTCAACAGCAAAAAAATTTCCATTAGTGCAAACTTTATCTTTAATTTACGGGCTATACTAACAGAACGAATAGATTCCCGCGCGCGGTTATTGCCGAAAGTAAACTGCATGTAATTTGGGGGTTGGGGTTGGGGGGGGGGGGTAGGGGGCGACTTGGGCCCACTTTTTTGTTTTGCAAAGTTAGACATAACTCTACATGTACACATTCCTCTCGACCCCCCCCCCCCCTTTTTTTTTTGGCTCGTTAAGATTTCTGGAAAGGTCGAGCACCCCCCCCCCCCCACACACACACACACACATACACACACTTTCAATTTGCTTCCTACGTCACTACTTATGTTCATAAAACATAAATAAATCTGTATACATGTATGAAAACTGTGTAGGCGGGTTATATGTATATATCAAACTTAATTATATAATACTTAAATATAATTATTTTTCTCGAATGATTAAAATGTTGTCCCTAAAGTCGTTACGAATCACCAATTGAAGTTCTCATGTTGATAAAACATGCCTGATGTACATGTAATCATGCAAACATGTTTTTTATATTTCTCTTGTATCTAAAATGTACTTCATTATACATTTACATGAGTGTACATGTCCCCGATTTAGAGCCAAGGGCATTTGAATCTCTTTGATTGAAAACTTACAATTTCTTTAATTTCACGTGCATGAATATAACTGTTGATATCTTAGAATATGATATGGATATCTTCTACGAAATACATGTCGCACGCAAAAAACAATTATCAAAAGCAAAATAGAATTATTTTAAATGAGAAATGCGTGTAAGTAAACCGATATACATCGAGTGTACATGTAATCAAACAGGCCCCGATCAGTGAATATCAACAATATAATTTATATTTCACTTTCATTATATATTTTTTCTTCAAAAATCACTATAACATTTTCCTGACCCAAAAATAATGTTTTAAAAAGATACAGTACATATATCTGTTTATAAATACATGTATATCCATTGGGACATCCATTATATAAAACATATAGAAACATATAGGTCAAATGTGCTTAAATCAAGACAGGACAGAACGTATAAATTAGATTAGAAATGTATTATATAAGAATAATTCAATAAAGTCTTGGGGGTCTGCATGTATGTACTTAATCGGTTTAAGGGTTAGAAAGACCGGAAGTGTGTGTGTGTGGGGGGGGGGGGGGGGGTCAGTCCTATTTCTAAAAAGCTGTGACATACATGTACTACATATAGGTGTATCAAGTCAGCTAGATATTTTTTTTGGTAAAGCTAAAATGTTAACAAATTCCTTTTTTTTTTTAAATCCGACTTTTTAATTGATATTTACATTAATTGATATTAACATTGATTAACAGCGTGGGCAGCAGTCCCCTGGACTGGTCACTGGGTCGTCACACAGTGGCAAGGGGCAGGGTATGGGGTGGCAGTAGGTCTGTCCCCCAATGGTGCAAGGGTGAGGGCAGTCCTCTTTCTTCTGTGTCTCCTTTTCTGAAAGGAGTTGTATATAATAATACAGTAAGTATGCTATTGCAAAGTAGAAGTATATACATGTGCACTCAGAGTGATATAAAATCTTGCTTTAAAAAAATTCCCAAAATGATAATTGGAAAAAAAGTGGGAGTTGTCTTTCTTAGAAAAGGATATTGTTACTAAGTTTGAATAAATTGTATTTATCATATTTTTTAATTGGCGCAGCGTTTTTCTTTGATGTTTATTGACTTTAATTTCTATTGCATTCAGTGGCGGTTTGCTGGTTGTGGCAATATTGTGATATTTGTAAAATAAATATACATATGTATATATAATGTATATGAGTTAATCTTTCTCTTTAGCCAGCATATAATTGTAATTACAAACGATCTTCGTGAAATTATAATCAAAAGCAAAGTGTATATGCAATATGACGATATGATTGAATCAAGTTATGCATGTAACTATAATACTAAAAACAATATACTCGCATAATGCATACCTGAGGGGCAGTGCGGACAGCAATCCCCGGGGGTGGTGACGGGATCCTTACACGGCGGGTGGGGACAGGGTATGGGGTAACACATGGTCCTGTTGTTGATCTTACAGGTTCCATGGGGGCAGTCATCCGGACACAGGGTGCAGCACTGACCCGAGGCGTAGATAGGGTCGGCGCAGGCCGGCGGGGGACAGGGAGGGGGGTAGCAGAAATGGTGACCGTTCACGACGCATGGGTGAGGACAGTCGGAACTGCGACCTTCAAGATATTTTGAGAAAAAAAACCTGTATGCGTGTATAACCAAGCAGTTGTTTTACATTAAATCGTTTTGTTAGTTTAAAAATTATATAAACAATGTACAAAGTTTACAAAATCGTTTTGCATTTTCATCTACCCGCTAAAGTCAAAATAATATGTCACGAATAGTTTATGAATATTTAAATTATCCCATATTAACATCCAACCAGTAATTTCAAAAACTACAATACGACACTTGTATGCGATGATAGTGATGTTCCATTCAGTAAATTATAGTATCGCGATAATGTTAAAATTCCTTGATTGTGATGCATTTGACCAAACACTTACTTAAAAGTTTCAAGCACAAATTGACGGAGTAACGTTTTCTTACCTCCAAGGGCGGAACTAAGGTTGCTATGTAAAATTACTAGAGTGATAAACACTACGTAATAGACAGCCGCCATTGTAGACAAAGATTTGACAGTTTATCTTGACTTGCACAACGTAAAGCTATTACAATATCATATCTTAATTCTTATCATATACTATATAAGCAATCTATAAGAAATAATACTAAGTTTTGTAAAATGGCATGCAGTAATTACAGGTATAGATATATTTTGAGGATGTACATACATTAACTTGTTATTCAAATTTATTTGATTTTTTTTTATTTGTTGACTAATATAAATCTTTCTCTGCATGACTGACTTCTGTGTCTGAAAGTGAGTGAACGCCGCATATGTGTTGGGGGTGAGGATGGGTGGTGGGGGTGAGGATGGGTGGTAGGGGTAGACTTGAAAGGTTTAGAATTTCCTCGTATTGGAACAAAATTATACCAAATGTCATTCCATTTTCATAACATTTACGTGATTTGACCCTGAATTTGCTGACAATAATAGATAATATTTGAAAATGTGATGACAGACATAGCCATGGATAAAAATATAGGAAGGTTTTTTTTAATGGGAACCCTAATGGGTTAACGTTCAGGGGTCTGAATAATTGTCGTCATTACCAGACTGTATTAAATTCCTTTCGATGAAGAGCTTTGTATAAAGATGTAGACGGTAAGTATTCAAATAATACAGCTAAAATATTTGGACTTTTTCCTCATTAATGAATAGTTAAATTTACGACCAAAAATATCGATCATATTCAATATTTTTATGGCAAACCTGATCGGTAAGTTGTTCACCATCCAGCTTCCTCAAAACGATTTTTTTTAAAAATCAAAATAATAAAGAATTAAAAAATCTTTAAAAACCCAATAAAGTCAAAAGGAGGAATAAAAATCCCAGGCCCCAGGGCCATAAAACTTTGATGAGCATAGTTTTGATCTAAGTCTCACTTTTACAAAAGGAACATATAGTTGAAAAGTGAGACTGAGATCAAATTTTTTTTTTTAGATCAACATAAAATCAAAAAACAGTGATTTGAAGTCAGCCGAAAGTAAAGTAAAAGCAAATGTTTAAACAATGAAACGATGTCAGCAGAACATTTTATTGATGGAGATTCTTGGCTTGGTGTCCGTTATAAGACGGTGCCCGTGGGACAGTGCGGGCAGCAGTCCCCCGGACTGGTCACCGGGTTGTCACACGGCGGGAAGGGGCACGGTACGGGGTGACAGTAGGTCTGTCCCCCGGCGAGGCATGGGCGGGGGCACTGCTCTCTTTCCTCTCGTGTGTTATCTGCAAGGAATGAAAGTAGCGTGGACAATAAAATTAATTAGTAATATAAGCGATGTGTAATCTATGGTACTATATCTACTGATACAATGTATAGTCTTTACAATAAGAAAGTGTATCACAAACATTTGCTGTGAATGGGAAATTCAGGTTCAGCAAACTGAAGCTACATGTATACACCGATAAACCTTAAGGAGCCCGATATTTAGAGACATGTTTCGGAGAAAGATTTTTACAAACATTTTTACACCCTGAACGATGCAGCAGGAAGTATAATTTAGTTTTTTTTCACAATAATTGTTGAGCTGACAGGTAGACGCTACTTTCGAGCTCCGTAGTTTTGATCAAATTTTCTTGGATTTTGACGACGAATTGATATAATTAATGGTTTTTGTGGACTTGCATTGACTTTAGGATATACCTGACAATTTTCCTGGCGTTAATGTGAGTTTATGTGTTTTTTTGTATATATAATACCATTATTTGTGTATACCCGAGACTCGGTGATTAGTTCTCAGAATGTCGCAAATCTCGAAACCGGTCTATTTAAAGAACAGCGAAATCCTCGCTCCAGCGGTGGGTAAAATTACTAATTATCTATTAGTACAGTGTGTTACCAAAGTGGTCGGAGATACCGTTAAATGTATACAGTTAGATAGAGATTTATGGAGAATCTATTTGACCACCAAAGAGGGCAGGGACAAACTATTGCTGCAAGGCATAGACGTAGATGATCAGCATATCAGTGTCTATGATTCCAATCCGTATTCTACAGGACTGGAAGCGCCCGATGACAAATCTTTAAAAATCACAATCTGCGGTGTTCCTCTTTCAGTGGATGATAGCGCCGTTTTCGAAATGTTATCGAAATTGAAGGTTTCTCCCAAAACAGAAATGTATTATGAAAAAATTAAAAATCCTGAAACCAAAAAAATGACAAGTGTACTAAACGGCAACCGCTTTTTGTACATTGAGCCAATTCCATCAAACACATATCTACCTAGAAACGTATATTGTGCGGGGCTGAAATGTAAACTCTTTCATCAGGACCAGCATGTCGACAAACCAATAATAACGTGTACCAAATGTTGGCAAAATGGGCACAATAGATTTAATTGCGAAAATGAACCATGCTGCGCAGTGTGCAAAAAGTCGGGGCATAAACCTGGGTGCGACAAATGTGAATTCTACATTCCAGAAAAACCAAAAAACCTCAAAACCTTTCAGGGAGAAAAAGATGTTCTTTCAAATTTTTATCCTTGTGAGATGAAAATCTTTGGGGAGACCTTTAAGTCGGCGGAGCAGGCTTTCCAGACCACGAAGGCGCTTAGATCAGGCGATGTCGTTGCAGCGGAGCGCATAAGGAACTCCAAAACGGCGCTTGAAGCTAAACGCATCGGTAATCTAGTCCAAAAATCTTCTCGATGGAAAGACACGGAAAGGGATGTGATGGAACAAATTATCTCTGCTAAAATAAATCAATGCGAGGAAATGAGGGACACTCTTAGTTCCTGCAAACCATCGGTGATCTTTGGTCACCCAGTATACGACATGTACTGGGGCACTGCTCTATCATACGAGGAAACCGTCAAAACCTCACCGAGGGCCTGGCCAGGAAAGAACATCATGGGGGACATCATTGCCCACGCAGCAGAAAATTTACGAAAGAGCATTAAAAAGAAAAAGTCATCAGAAAAATGGTAACTTCTTCAAATACATGTTTGTTTGTTAAATGAACTCATCGACCATTTTTGAATGTCAACTTTAAAGTTATTGTCGCTGAACGCACGCGGACTTAATGATTACTGTAAAAGGCAAACTTTATATGACTGGCTTAGAGATATTAAGTGCCAAATTGTATTCCTACAAGAAACCCATTATATAAATGGAAAAGAAAATATTTACAATGCACGATGGCAGGGTTCAAGCTATCATTGTTTTTCTACATCGGCGCATAGTAGAGGTGTTTCTATTTTATTTCAAAAAAATTTATCTCTTATTATACATAATGTACATAAATCAGGTGATGGAAGAATATTGTTAATCAATATTAAATATGAACAAAATATATTTACACTTGTTAATATATATGCACCTAATTCAGAAAGTGAACGATGTAAATTTTTAAAAAACTTACATCATGGGTATCTCAGTATTGTTTAAATGAAGAAAATATTATCATTGTTGGAGATTTTAATTCATCCTATATTGCCAAAAACAGAAGTTCGAAAAGTATAAATAATATGAAATATAAATTTAGTCTAACTGATATATGGGACAAAATTAATCCCGAAAAAGAGGGAAATACTTGGTGTGATTCAAACAATAACCCGAAAAGTAGAATAGATTATATTTTTTCTACTGAAGATTTATGTTATCCTATTGAAAAAATCTTTCTTAGAAAACCCCCAGATGTTTCAACTTCTAGAATGAGTGATCACATGGCCTTCATTTTTTATTGTACAGTATCAACAAATAGGAGGGGTAGTGGCTATTGGAAAATGAATACGTCGATTTTACATGACATAAATTTTTGTAACATTATTAACAATTTTTTTGACCAGATACCTGAGAGCATAAGTAAGGAAAACGACCCACAAGTACGATGGGAAATCATTAAATATCAGTTAAAAAAACTATGTATCGAGTACTCGATCAAGAAAAATAAAAGCATACAAACCCGTATAAAAAAAAATTGAAAAAGAAATTGAGGATATTGAACTTTCCGATTTAGAAAATAAAAAGGTTAAATATAAACAGAATCTTGTAAAAGAATTAGATACTCTGTATGCATATAAATCTAAAGGGGCAAAGGTAAGAGCTAGAGCTCATTGGATAGATGAGGGCGAAAAGAATACCGCATACTTTCTAAGATTAGAAAATAAACATCAATCACACAATGTAATAAATAAATTATCAATGGGAGGAAACAGCTTAAATGAAACACATGACATTCTAAACGCATTAAGTTCTTATTATGAAAAGCTGTACATGTCTGATCATATCTCATTATACGATATTGACCAATACATTGAAAACACGGAACTAACAAATTATTTATCTGATGAAGACAAAGAAATCTGTGATAAGATCCCCACTATCGATGAATGTGCGGAAGCCGTATATAACATGAAATTAAACAAATCGCCGGGTTTAGATGGAATTCCTATAGAATTTTATAAAATGTTTTGGAAACGTATAAAACTTTATCTATATGCAAGTCTTGTAAGGTCTTTCGAAGTGGGTGAACTATCATCCTCTCAGCGGGCTTCTGTAATATCGCTTATACACAAAAAAGGGACCCTATTAAATCTTGATAACTATCGTCCAATAAGTCTTACAAATTGTGATTATAAAATTCTAGCTTTTGTATTTGCAAAGAGGCTCCAAAAAATAATGAATAAACTTATAAATAGAAATCAAACTGGGTACATCAAAGGAAGATTTATAGGGGAAAATGCCAGGTTGGTTCTAGATATTTATGATTATTGTGAAGAAAATAATGAGGAAGGAATTCTATTATTTACTGATTTTAAGAAAGCATTCGATTCAGTTGAATGGGATTTTTTGTTTAAAACACTTAAAAAATTTAATTTCGGAAGTAATTTCTTAAAGTGGATAAAAATTTTATATACAAAGCCATGCTTTCATGTAAAAAATAATAATTGGCTGACTAGAAGGTGTAAAATGTCACGAGGCATAAGACAAGGATGTCCTGTCTCTGCTTTACTATTTATCTTTGTTATAGAAATTTGGTATTAAAGATCAATGCGTCTGAAAGTATACAGGGATTTAATTTAGGACAAACAAATAAAATAAAATGCGTACAGCATGCAGATGACTGTACGTTTCCATTAAAAAACGTAGAATCATTAAAAGATGCCATAAGAATTATAGAAAAGTTTGGGAGAATGTCCGGTACTAAATTGAATATAGAAAAAACAGAAGGTATCCTTTTGGGACCACTGAAAAACTCGCTACAATATGTAGATGGTATTAAAATGACAAATAATCCAGTTAAGTCACTTGGAATTTTCTTAGGACATGACAAAGAAGCTAACGATGAGAAAAATTGGTTGAATAAACTTAAAGAATTCGAGAAAATCCTAGACTCCTGGCGAATTAGAAAGTTGACGCTATTTGGAAAATGCACAGTTATTAATTCTCTAATAGTATCCAAACTATTGTATCTGTTTACAGTTCTGGAAAACCCAAATATTGAATTCATTAAAAAACTAAATAAAATTATTTATAACTTTTTATGGGGTAAGAGAGAGAGGATAAAACGTAAGTCACTTGTAAGATCAATAAACGAAGGTGGTCTTGGCCTTATAAATGTGGAGTGCAAATTAAAAAGTGTAAAAGCGGGATGGATCAAAAGACTCTATAATAAGGAAAGTTCTCTTAGAAAATATATAGAAGACATATTGAAAATCAACGGAATAAATTTTGAATATTTGTTGAGAAGCAATATTGTTAAACCAAATGATCTAAATGTTCTACAAAAATTCCCAAAATTTTACAAAGAAATTATATGCAGTTTTAATGAATGTAAATCCTCACATGTATCACGAAAACAGCTCACCGAAAACTTGTGGTTAAATAATTTTATCAAATGTAAGGAAAAACCACTTTTCCTAGAATCGTGGATAAAAAGTGGTATCCTATATGTTAAAGATATGTTTACAATAGATGGTATAAAAGATTTAAATGATATTACAGAAAATCTTAAATCAAAAAGAAACTATTTATGTGAATATCTTATCATAAAAAACGCTATCAGAAAGTTGAATGTAGATTATTCAAATGTAAACAATACTAACATTCAAAATCCATACTTTCATTTCTGCGGAAAAATAAAACAACCGGAACATGAGAAATCGGGATTCTATTATAAAATTTTATCATCAAAAAAGACACAAAAACCAATAATGGAAGCAAAATGGTCAAAAGAATTTAATATATCAAATGATCAGTGGAAAAATATATACACGGCTAAGATAATAAACGCATTTGATAAGCAGATAGCAGAATTTAACTGTAAACTTCTACACAATCAGCTGAACTGCAATTATAATGTAAATAAATGGAATAAAGATGTTGGAAAAAATTGTGTAAGTTGTGAACAAATTGAAAATATAGAACATTTAATATATGGATGTCCTGATACAAAAAGAATATGGGAAAAAGTATCAGAAATATTAAAGTTGAATATAACATGGAAAACAATTGCTGTAGGCTTTTTCTATGAGTTTACAGACACAACGAAAACTCTCAATAATGTCATATCTTGTGTAGGGTATAAGATATATAAATATAAAATGAAGTGTAGACTACAAAACGAAATTCCAAATGAGAATGCGCTTTCAAATGTTCTTAAAACATCTCTTTATTATTATTACTTTACCACAGTGAGTGCAAAAAGTGTCAAATCCAGTTACAAAATTTTGAAAACACTAGCAGACCAATTGTGATTGTATTACTATTTTTTTCCTTTTCCATATATATTTGTGTATGCATATATATAAAATTTCAAAATATATTTTGATTTATATATTTGTATAATATTGATACGAACATTCTACATGCATCAATGACTGAATGTTATCCCCGTTTCTATTTTACATTACTATTATGATATATACATGACTTTTGTATGCATATAGACAATATGTTAGACAATATTTACGTCTATTTATATATGTTTTAAAAAATACAATCATAAATACTAAAGAAAATATATATATTTTGTACATTTATATACATAATTATTAGATTTATCTATACTGCTGAATAGCACTACTGATCCAGGGGGCCCCAGGCACCCCAGGTGAAGTATATCTTGAGAGCCTCTGCGGAGGTATTATCTCGAATTTAAATGTACATTGTTTAATAAAACTTCCTTCAAAAAAAAAAAAAAAAAAAAAAAAAAAAAAAAATTGTTGAGCTAAGGTTAACCCCAATTTACCTTATCTTAGTCCCATGTGAAAAAAATAACCCAAAGGCTTAATTATATTAATAAAAGTTTGATGCATTAGAATGGCGAAATATCAATAACTACATGCGATATGTATATTGACTTCATTATATTTATGTATTTATATATACAGTGTATGTACCCTCTGGACAATGCGGGCAGCAATCCCCGGGAGTGGTGACTGGGTTAACACACGGTGGTAGAGGACAGGGGACGGGATAACACGCCGTCTTGTTTCCGATTTTACACGTCCCCTTGGGACAGTCCTCTGGACAGACCCCGCAGCATTGACCGGGGATAGAGATGGGATCACGGCATGCGGGGACGGGACAAGGCGGGGGCCTACAGAAGTGATGGCCGTTTATAACGCAAGGGAAGGGACAATCTGCGCTGCGATCTAAAATATCAAATATATACCGGTATTATCTTATAATCATTATACGAAGACCCCAAATTACGAAAGCGCATTTAACTTCTTCAATCGTTCGCAAAAAAAAAAAATTATTATTAAACCATTAAGCAAATTTTTATGGAAAAGAATACCTTATTAGTACGATTAACATCATTTTTTTTTCAAATCAAAAGGTGCAGATCACCTAAATATACTGTACATGTAGATTAATATTTTCATTGTTCATACCACAGTGCATATAACCAATACTTAGTATAATTTATATATAAGTATCTGACTCAGTCTAATGGTCTTAATCTTGACCTATGACTTAGAATACAAGGTATTGTTATAATGTAAGCTAGAACTTTGGCCTTAGCCGTGGTTATAGTATGTCAAGCAAGATACGTGTAAATATATACGTTATTTCTACACAGTAAAGAAAAGCTAATAAAGATAGCTACGCATTAGGGGGTGTAAAACGGTGATAAGTTTTCAACAATTAGCGTTATAATCCATTGTACATGTAGTACCTTTTCTGTGCAATTATTCTACATGCATATATTATATACATGTATAAAATATTATATTCTAACAGAGGTTTCAACAAGACTCTCGACAATCCCATATAACGAGAGTTAATATTCTCGAATAGATATTTAACAACAATACGAACAGTTTGGGAAGCATTACCATTTTGTACTTGTTCTTACCGTCTATTGAGATACCTAGGTTCCCGATCACCAATACAACCAGAGCGAATGCGATGGAACGCATCATAGCAGGGAAAAGTCGGGACCTTATCTGTGTGACAGACAAATGAGGCAGAATAAAGACCGTTTATTTCACGAGCAGGAATATAGTAGCTATATATATCGAACTAGTTCACTTAGTACATATAGCTTATCACTTCAAAAAGACCATATTCTGAACTATGAAGGTAAACTGATTCAAGAAAATGTGGGGGCAAATCTAAATCAGTCTATTACACATTTCAAAATAACTATTATAATATATTAGTATACATATGAGGTGTTCATAATGATACAATGTACATTATGTATCATACATAATGTACATTGTATCATTATGCACACCTACATACATGTATGATATATTTGTTATAGTGAGTTCAAAACCGCGTCCATTTACGTCGTATTTATTTCTGATTTTTTTTATAGGATTTGATCATCAAAAATGTCACCAATGCTGGTGAAACCTAACAAGTTTTCCACTCTTGTTTTCTGCCAAAATAGGGCATGCAACTGCATATAGCCAATGCTCAACATTTTGGCATGCAAAGATCTAGATGGGAGTCACCCCCCCCCCCCCCACAAAATTCAAATTTCTTTAAATTAAATTATCAAATTGCCCAAATGCCTCTGACCCCCCCCCCCCCCCCCGGTACACTCAAATGACAGTGCCCACCCCTCCTCCACCCCCACCCCCCGGAAAAATGTTCTGGGTCTGCGCATGTTCGGTATCCTCCTCCCATTATAGAAACAACTTTTTGTTAAATCAATGTTTAATCAAAAAGACCTCGGTTTTGTTTTTGTTTTTTGTTTGTTTGTTTGTTGTTTTTTTTTTTGGGGGGGGGGGGGGTGAGTTCAGTTAAAAAAAAAACGAGAAATCATTTCATAATACTAATCCCTTTTGCGAACGAAACTCCCAAATTCAATTGAGATTTTCATAAGTTTAATTTTGTCGATCTCAGCCATGTTTTCATCCTCGGGGAAAAACTGGTATATGGCACATGCAGAAGAAACACTTGTGTTGTACCTTAGTTACAACAGCGGTACAAAGCTAAGATCTACAATGGAGCAACAGATACTTCATCGTAGCATCGGTTTTCAAACTGGAGGGGAGGGGAGAGAGAGAGAAAAACGGTCGGGACTTTAATTGACTTTTCCTTTTTATTTTTTGTTTCATTTGTTTTTTTTAAAGTGGAGGGAACTGGCATCGCCCCCTGGGTTGCTAAGCATTCAGCATCACCCATTATTGAAGTCTTTGCAAAAACTAAACCATTTGACTAAAATGTTGTAGTTTTTCCTTTTTTTCTTTATTAAAAATTCCTCGTCGGTAATTTCAAGAAACCCAGCCTTATAGAGATTGCAAATACAATGTAATGTAAATAATAAGATCGATCATTTAACAAAAGAATTGCGTTGAAAATCTTAGTGGGTAGTTATTCGTAATGTTAATGTTTGCGCCCAATTGTCGTCCCATATTAATTCTTTATACAACCATACCTCGGTACTCCGAGGTCAAACAAACAGTTGTCAGTCGCAGTAATCTAGGAAACATGGCCGTCTGCAAGAAATGGACTCTCGCCAAGGCATTCTCCGGTCCCCCGGATGCCTCCAACTTTAAGCTCGAAACCGAGGAGTTGCCCAAGCAACTAAAAGAGGGAGGTACGCTGTTGTCATATTTTTATCTTCATTGTTTGTTCGTACTTATTCGAAAACTGATTCGGTGAAGCTATGGATTATGATGTAAGGGTACACCATTGTGTAATCGCTTGGATTTTAATTTTATTTTGGTCTTTAAACGGTAAAAATATTGTACGGAACGCCATACGGTATTGTAAATATCAATTCGGTGTTTCTTAAATAATTATCAAGCCTCGTTTTAAATTGTTTTTAGTTCTTTGTGTTCGAAGATTGGGAATACTATGTTATTTTGCTATGTCTGTCCATCTACTAGTACATGTATTTGTCTCAGACTACGTCTGTCCATATCCGTCTCTCCGTTTATCTAACTCTCCGTCAGTCCATCTGTCTATCTTTTTTTTTCGTTTTTCTGTTCTTCATTTTAAAGATAAAGGTGGGTGTTTTTTTTTACTTCGGTTGATACCTCTGCCTTTCGATACTTGTAGAAGTCCTCTGTGAAGCGGTTTTCCTGAGTGTCGATCCCTATATGAGGTAATCATAAAATCAGTGGGTTTTATTTTGCTTGTTTTCTTTTTAAGACAAACATTGCATTCTTATTGACTATTGTTTTTTTTTCTTTCATTTTTCAGATTATTTCCTGTAGATGTCGGCTCTGTTATGTTTGGTGAACAAATAGCCAGGTAACTGAATATTCAAAATTGTACGCTGAACAATGCATGTCTGTCATTCCCAATACACTGCATGTTCACGTGCAATGTATAGTATAACATGCACTTGACGCTTGCCCTGTTCATACCGTATAAATGTACTTCTAGACGTTGTAGGGAAAAATTATGACACATTTGATGCATATAGGACTGCATTTGTGGCTGTACATAAATGTTAAACGATAAAATCAAACGAACATACGGTCAACGAACCCCAAGCCCCAACCCCAACCCCCCACCCATGACCTCAATTTCAATTTTTTTTTCTACAGAGTGACCAAGAGTGAGAACCCGAATTACCCCGTGGGGACGTTCGTCCAGATCATGGTCGGCTGGAGGACCCATACCGTCCTCTCTGACCCCACCAAACTCAACAAGGTCATGGACATGGGGGATCTGTCCAAATCACTGGCGCTCGGACCTCTTGGAATGCCAGGGTAAGTAATCGGCTTGCAGATGTACATTGTTTTATAAATGTCACATGCAGTTGCAGTTTCTTTAAAAGGGAACGGTTTTGGTAACAAGTACTGTAAACCAACATTAAATTCGCACCGACTATAATTCGCGACTGACAAATACATGTAAGTGATAAATAGTTCGCGACGAGAAGCGTTTGCAATATGTGAAGTCTATGTATAATATCTATAACACATTAATGTATTTAACTGTCAGATTCGCGACGAATTAACTTCGTAAAATCTTCTCACACGCGAATAAATTTTGCGATCAGATGTTGGACAACAATGGTAATAGCCTTTTGCATTTACAAAAAAATGGTGTCATAAAAATTGTCATACAGTGAATTATCCGCGTGCTTATGATTATGGTACAGAGATTGGAATTTGGTTTGTATTCAGAAATGGCAATACAGTATTTTAATGTACATCGCTTTACGTAATGGAAGCATCAGTTTCCTAGCCAATCGCAATTTTCAACAGAAACGTTAAATTTGTTTTTTTTTGTTACAGCATGACGGCATATTTCGGTTTCTTGGATGCTTGTCACCCCAAGCCTGGTGAGATTGTCTACGTTAATGGAGCCGCGGGAGCGGTGGGCAATCTTGTAGGACAGATCGCTAAGATCAAGGTAATCTTAATTACGACTGAGTCGTAGATATCTGTATTAAGTCTTAGATCTTTTTTAAGGAATCGTATAGACGTGATCTTTATTTGAATGATGGGTCTACGTAATGAGTATAGTTCATCTTTTTAAAAAAAAGTCATACACGGTTAAACAAATGAATATAAATGGTCGTAGATTTTTACAAAGAGTTGTACCGGTATATATATTACAGTAGAAAGTTTAAGATTACGATAAAGAATCGTAGAGTACAACACAGATTCGTAAGTTGCTATTAGTGCTTTATTAAGACTGTGATCTCTTTAAAGAATCGTAAAACATGTATCTATTTAAGGAATATAAGGAATCTTTCTTTTAGTATTATGAGGTGATAATTTCGGTCGGGTCGTGATCAAATCCAATAAAACCCGAAGGGCTTTATGATAGATTTGTTCACACCCCGACCAAATTTATCACCTTATAATATTCAAAAATTGATTCCTTATTATTTATATTTATATGATTTTAAGCCATCGTACGATTAAATATTCAAATATAAATAAGCAAACCCCGCTGGCGTCTCAATTTGGCGTCATTTGAAGTTATGGGTTATTTCAAATAATATCTGCAATATGACTACTTTAAGTAGTCATATTGCAGATATTATTTGAAAAATAATGTATGTCAGAAAGGACAGTTATATAGTACTAAATCGATACGTAGTGTTATCACAGGCAAAGACACTGGAAAATGTAAATATTGATTTGTAAGCACAAAACATTTAAGATCTCTTTAAAACAACACCTGTCAGCAGTATTCAAATCCGTTTATTACATGAAGGAAAATTAGTATTTAAATGAATTTAAACACTAACCAAAATTCTCCGAATCAATATCTTATTCATATATTATGATAGCCTCCTGACTTCGTCTTTAGGGTTGTACGGTCATCGGCAGTGCCGGAAGTGAGGAAAAGTGTAAGTGGTTGAAAGAAGAGCTTGGATTTGACGCAGTGTTCAATTACAAGAAGACACCGCTAGAGGACGCACTGAAGGAACACGCCCCGAAAGGAATTGACTGCTTCTTTGATAACGTAAGATTTTGTCTGTAGTGTAAAAATGCAACGGTCAAACTTCACATTCTTCTTAGGATCTTTCAGACAGAACTTGTTTTACCGCATGAGGGTAAGTCCCAAGATGTTGCGATTGTCAGTGGCTATTCGTAATCCCTCTATGTTTATACAGGTCGGAGGGAATGACACAACTACCGTCCTGAAGCACATGAACAAATGCGGAAGAGCCGCCATTTGTGGCGCCATTTCACAATATAATAGGGAGGAGAAAGACAAAGATAAAGGTAAACGGGAGTGCAAGTGTCATATTTCAAATCAATCGCAACATCTCGGGCCTTTCCGGGAGGTTTAACCGAAAATGCCGGAAAAGCCCGAGAAGTAGCGATTAATTTCGAATAGAAGATTGTAATTTTTAATTTTTTTTGAAAAACAATTAGATATGAACATTTATTTTTTAAATTCAGAATCCATAGATAAGTGCATTGTATTTTTTTCATTGTCATGTTTTAGACAAAACAGACAACTGAAGGCAATGAAAAGAGGCAAAATAATGTAGATCGAAAGTTTACCGCAAGAATACCTGTTCTCCTTTTAATTAAAATACATATTGCTTAATTTTGAACTTATCAACTAATAATTACGTTTTTCAATGTCAATGTCTGTGATAACACTACTTCTCGGTTTTATATTTTCAATTTTGTACATGTTCTATACAGTCCAACAAATTCAAATGGCGTATAATTCGGCCGCAAGCAGGTTTTCCTTATTTATATCCAAATACCTATTTAATCGTACAATTGCTGAAAATTATATAAATATAAGTTATAATAAGGAATCATTCTTCGAATATTATGAGGTGATAATTTCGGTCGGGCGTGATCATAAAGCCATTCGGGTTTTATTGGATTTGATCACATCCCGACCAAAATTATCACCTCGTAACCTAAAAGAATGATTCCTTATTCCTTCATTATGGATTAGTCTGCAATTTTAAGGGGGGGAAATGACTAAATATTTCATAGGTGAGCTTCCATACTCCGCCATTTTGATGAACATGTTGCACGTGGAGGGAATACAGGGCTGGCATCACGTGGCCAAATGGCCAGAGGCACTCAAACAGATTCTTCAATGGATTAAGGAGGTAAACTTAAACAAGTCCATAGGACGCTGGATAGTAAACAATTTACCCATCAAATCCACTTTAGAGTTTTATTTATCTTTTTTTTTCAGCCACAAACTTTTATCATGTATAGAAGCATTCAAATATTTTAAATAAATAAATATACATGTATTTAAAGAGCTTTCTAGTTCATACATTCGCCCCTGTTTTCGCCTTTGTTGTAGATGCTTCAAATTATCTTTCTTTGAACACAACTGTATACAACTGTATACAACTGTATACCCTGGACAGTTCACAACTGTATCTGGGCGAATTCAAAACGGGTCGAAACTTTTTACAAGTGAAGAACGGCGAAAATGACATGGAGCAGAAATAACCCAAATACAGTAGTCTAAAAACATGGCCAGGACAAATCCAGCCTTTATGAGCTTGTATAGAAGGTTTAGCAATATCATAATGCATGGTCCTTATATACACTAATAGAACTACTGCATAACGTTTTATGAATTTCAAAATGGCAAATCCTTATTGCGATTTAATGCCACCCAATTTTAGTCGACTCATACAACAATGAGTACCTGCATATCAGAATAGATTTAAGTTTCATGGTCTTTCATCTTATATTTAGAGCTACATGTAAAAATGTACGTTGTAATGGTTAAAAAATTCATAAACGGCCTAATCAGGAGAAAAATGAAAGCTCAATTTTGTAACATAATTTTAATCAAACAATTATATAAAAATTTATTCAATATCAAAACAGTGAGTATAAGTTTTGGTATCATATGTAGTAACTGTAATTCATTCAAGTTTATCTTTTCTTTTGATTGCAGGGCAAGGTAAAGTATAAGGAGTCAGTAACAGAGGGATTCGAAAACACCGTCCCGGCATTCATTGGACTTTTTTCTGGTCAAAATATTGGTAAAGCTCTGATCAAAATATAAAGTGTCTCTAGAGCGTGGAATGTGTTTTGTACTTGTAGGTTTGAATTTAGCGGAAACGTTGTTACACAATATGAAATAAAATACAGGTATTGGTGTTAGTTGTTTTGTTGTAATATTGTTTTAAAAAAAAATAGATGGCAAAATACAGGTAATATGCGCGGATTTAGAAAATAAAACCATAGCGGTTTTTTTTCGGGGAGGGGGGGGTGTTTAAATTTCTTCTGTGAATTTCGATTAATTCAATGCGAGAGGGTCCGGATTCCCTTCGACCCATTTGGGTAAGGATGATCTTATATTTAAAAAAGAATGATCATATAAAAGCATAAAGAAGCAAGAACTTCTTTCTTGATAATTAGGCAGAATACTAGTAGATAACAAATTACCCACCAGATTCTACCTTAACATTTTACACATCATCTATTGTTAACAAAATTGATAAAAAAAAATTTTCTTTAAAATTTTAATATTTTCCCTTTGCTTTATACAGAGAAACTCTTCTCTGAAGGAGATCAAATTTGTACCGTTCAACGCTCACGACCATTCAGCCTTCTTAAGTGAACTTTTGGGGAAACTTTTCTTTGGGGAGATAATTACACTATTCCTGATTAACATTAACATATAATCCGTGTCTGACGCGCCTAACCGGTTTGACCTACAGCCTTTGACCTATAGAGGTCCATACAATATTTATTATCTATAATACATACATACTCTGTACCCAGGCACGTAGCGTCAGGGGGGAGGGGGGGGGGGGGGCTGCCCCCCCTCTTTTTCTCGCAACAAACAATTTTCTTAAATTTACATAGTAAAAATTGAATTATCATGGAGTTGCCCCCCCTTTTTTTGGGAGTATGTAAAAAATTGGAATAGAGATGAGAGAAATCGAAGTTAAAAGTTACAGATCCAACCCCCCCCCCCCCCCCCCCCCGGATTAGGATTTTGAAGTTTTGGGAAACTGCCTTCTTTTTTTTTTTTTTTTTTGCTTGTCAAGATTTTTGGATGAGTCTGCGCCCCCCCCCCCCACTTTCAAAATCGATGCTACGTGCCTGGTACCTGCATTAGTGGTAACTTTTTGTTCTATAGTGAAAACTGGCATGTATACTAGTATTGTTTTTGAAGCGCCATACATGCAGGTATAAAATCTATAACTTACAATTGACCTTAATCTCAATCAAACCGTTCGTAGCATAGTACACAAAAACGCATCGGAGTTTGCCTCTTGTTTTATGGTGTCTACTGAGTAATTTAAAATCAGACACACCTAGTCCAGTTGTCTGCTGGTTAATAGAATTAACATCCTTTCTAACATCAGACGTTTGGGGTTGAAATTTTGTAGAAAATTGTTAATTTGTTCGATTAGAGAGAAACTTTAAATTATCAATGTTGAATGAAATGTTATGTCAGCAAAGCAAATATTTAATAGGAAATCCTAAGCACTGCAATTGTTAATTTCTTTGAACAAAGTCACCACTTCATAACGCGCGTTTATTCAGGCATTACACGGTTAATTGGCCAGTACATGCAGGAGTCTTCGATATTCATTTGGGGAAAGTAGGATCTCACATAATGATTGTAAATCCTAAATGGTATCATGGCGCTATGATTCGATTTTCTATATGTGATCATGCAAAAATCTAGCTTAATTGCTTTCTTTACGAAGAAATGCATATAATTATTATGGAAATGCATAATTGGTACATGTATCATGGCCTGATGATTTGATTTTCTGTGTGTGGTCATGCAAAATCTTGCTTTCTTTGCGAAGAAATTCATATGATAGAATAATTATGGAAATGTTTAATCGGTATTATGGCCGGATGACTTGATTTCCGGCCTGTTTTCTTGCAAAATTCTACTTACATGTACATATAATTTTCAAAAAAAACGACTGTTGTACATATATGTAATTTGGATAATTCAACGAAAGGTTTGCCATCGGCTATAAGTACTGTACAGTGTACTTTTTGATAGGATATCAAATCAATATTTCTGGATTAAATATTTTTTAAAGAAAAACTTAGGGCTTTGATTTCATTGTTTGTTTTAAAAACAAACAAGAAGTACCCATATTCGCACTTTCAATGAAATTGCTCATAACGCAAATGTTTTGATATAAAACAAAATTAAATTAAAAGTACGACCCTACGATTCATGAGATACTGTAGAATCATTAGAATTCGTGGTGGCTCAATTTTCGTGGTATTCATGGGTAGCCCTCCCCAACAAATTTACATCCTCAACGAAAACGAATTAAGAAAGAGTAATCTTTGTTTCTCAAACTGAAAACCGGCACATTCATGAAATTACATCCCCACGAATGAGCAAGAAATCCACAATCCACGAAAATTGGCCCCCACGAATTTTAATGATTCCACAGTATATAGATTGGTTCATCCCACAGTAAAGGTTCCAGAAGTGTATTATTGCAGCAGTAAAGCTGAGATCGATAAAAAAAAAATCCTGAATTATATTACCTGATAAAATTCATTACTGCTGAAAAAATCAACACAACATTTTATTTGGTTCCACAACATTTAACAAATGTTTAATGAAAATCAACAGTTTTTGAATAATTATTTTGTGCGAGTTCTGTGTTCATCCCACCATTAATAGCCATTTAAGCCAAGGGAGTTAGATGTATAAATTTGAATTTTACTATTTATAAATCTATAAACTCCTTGATATGTTGTTAAAAGCAAAGAAGTTTTGCAAGAATGCTTTCACTGAAAACATCATTAAAAATTTGTCCAAATAAACTAATATCCCCGAGCTTTAAAAAAAAAACAAAAAACAACATCAAATCATAGATGTAAAAAAATTACAAGGTCATAGGTTATTAGACGGGCAGCCTCTTTGTGGCGTTGGGTTGAGATGCACTTTCTGAAGCTAAAGAGCGAGACCAGGATTTCAACCTATTGGATAAATTATATACAAGGATGAGGTTACATGGAGGCCAGTCGATGTTTGTCCACAGTGTAATGTAATTGGATGTCTTCCCTTGCTGCATCCTACATATAATCGTAGTGGAGAGTCTTTCGACGATTGATTTATTATAGAATTACCCAAGTATAATGTAAGTATTATATTCTTCTTTTTTTTTGTATTTTGTTTTTAAAAAATCTGAAAAGGGAAGGCACATTTTTGTATTTTGTTTTTTTTAAAAATCTGAAAAGGGAAGACATATTTTTTGTATTTTGTTTTTTAAAAAATCTGAAAAGGGAAGACATATTTTTTATTGTAATAGATAAAGATTTCAATAGCAGACTGTTAATAAGCTATCCTGCTACTAGCAATCTTTACAAGTTTCTTTCATTATGAAATTGTTTAACGCTTTTTAAAGGGACATGGTCAGAATTTCAGTTGAAATTTTTCATAAATCAATTCTCTTTGTTCCCCATTTTTGATTTTCGGGTCTTTGTTTATTAAGATAAACTAAAATCTGAGTCTCAATGGTCGTGTCATAAGCGAGATACAGAGCTCACGATTCTGTGTTATGTAAACAAATGTGATGGCATGTTTTTGTTTACATACTAATAAGTCCGAAGAGAAACTACAAGCTTTCATATTTGAATGTAACAAAAACTAAATAATTACTGCTTATTTGTGTTTATTACGAACTAACAAGGAAAAAATCTGCATGAAAGACAACATTTACTAGTATTCACATATATTTTACAAACGTAAACAAAAACACGACATGAGTCGATCTTGTTTACATTACGAAGTATCTTTCATATACTAGTAAATCGATTATTTATATTCGATTTGGGTGACCATTAAAAGTATCCCCAATGAAGCATTTCAAAAACTATAAATAGAAAAGGAAATTTTCAACTCAAAGTGTGAACATACCCCTTTACATGTAAACGAAACATTGCGGACTTTATGATGAAATGCTAGTAAATTGTTTGTTTGCTCTATTCATTAGATTTTCACGTTTAGACCAACGAAAATTCAACCTTACAAAATTAAAAAAATGTGTTTGTATATTTCTGTTAAGTGACTAACATTATAGTAACATACCCATTTTTCCTGTTTGCTGAAAGATTTAAATTATAGTTATTTTTTGAAAAATAGTTTTGCAATTGGAATTTTCATTTATGCTTTATTTTTCAAAGAAAGTAGTCCATCCTGAAACCAGGTACCTTCGGTGGATAATGACGAGATGACAAACAGAAGAAAACAATTATCATTTATTTTGGTTTATGCAGGTAATGTTGCATTTTAATAGCTCCAACTCAAAGGAGTTTTTATTTATTTCATTTCAATGAAAGAACAATTATTATAGCATTATGTGTATTTTAAAGCATTATTCCCTTATCTTATGATATATAGTAATTTATAAAAGAATCAGTAAAAAGGCGAGGAAAATAATGATAACTTTGATTTGCTGAATTTTCGCCTGTTATTGATCTTGAAAATTCTTAATAATCAGACCTATTCACGCCAAATTAAAGGGTTTTTTTCTTAAATTGTTGTATTAACATTGAAAGGGTTGACGTACGTATTACTAGTAGTGTCACATTATTCTTATTTTTCTCATCAACAGTGCTGCAGCTTCTAGTGGGTTCCGGACATGCGCAGTACACAACGACCCTGGAAGTCAATCTCCTGTCTGAACTATACAATAGCAACTACTCCTCTTTGGTGCGGCCTTCAGCTACCGTCATGGTCCGGACAAGTTTTGTGTTGTATACCATCAACGACTTGGTACGTGCATTGTACATTTACTAGATAAGTATTATATACCATATATGACTTTGCACGTACATGTACGTCTAGTTTTTTTTTTTGGTTTTTTTGTTTTTGTTTTTTTTTGTATAGTATCTGATTCAGTGACTTATAATTATCACGTACAAGTAATAGTCTTTTGCTGTGTCAGTCTGGTCCAATTAAGTGGGAAAGAACTTTTAACGACAAATAATTATTATTTGGTCCAGCATAATGTTTTATCATAATTTAAGTGTGCTGAGTCCGAAAAAAAATATGCTGGTCTTCATAAAAACGGCGTTATGTAGGTCAAATATATATATTAGCATCAATGAGTTAGTATGTACATATACTATAGTTTTGGTTTGTATGCAATCAACGACTTGCTATGTATTAGTTTTTCTCACAAATTTGTAATGAACATACTGATGTCTGGAAAACATTCTTGACCTTCGAGACTATCTTTGTGTTTTTCAACTCCTAGAATCTCCATCGAATTACATTTGTCTGTTATTTGACGTATAACTGAAGAGGTAAGGGGACTAGGTGATCATCAAAGTAACCTTTAAAAGAAGAGCTCTATATAAAAATATAGTTAAATACCCAAATTTAAATTGTTACAGTAATATATACGGATTTGTTTTTTTATTAAATAATAATATATATAAACAAATCATATCTAAAAGTTTTCGGTCGATATGGTGGTTCGATTGTTGACCATCGAGCCTTCCTAAAATATAAAAAAAAATTGCCTTGTATAATAAGATCAAAATCGATCTCCTTGTAGAATATGAAAATTTCCTTTTTTAAAGCGCAAAGCATAGCTCAGCGCTTTATTGTCGTTAGACGAATAACCGCCCCCTATAATTAAGCAGAAGTATACATCATTAAAACTGGATGTAATTTACGGGCTATTGTGAATTTAATGTACGGTGCTTACATACATGTACATCATTGCAGGGACTGTCATGCAGTGTGAGGAAATATAGTGCGTATACAGAAGCTGAAATGTTATATACATGTATCTGTTATATACATGCAGAAGCTGGGTCAGTGCTTTTCAGTACTATCAGTACTTTGATTTGTTTTACTAGTTGTCACTCTTCTTTGTATTTGTTTCAGAGCATAGTGGATCAAACCCTGTCTATTTCTGGAATGCTGTCGATGGTCAGTATCTACTTGAATTAAATCCTCAAGCATAACAATGCCGGCCGGGTCGAGCCCATGCTTGAGTAACTTTGTTTTCAATTCTGTGCAATTGTATGTATATATATATATATATATATATATATATATATATATACATATATGGACCCACCAGAATACATTTCCTTTCTATGAATATTGTTATCTCTGATAAATAGATATTAACTTTTAAAATTTATAATTATAGGAACTTTTATTTACGTAAGTTTTAACAATAATGCCAAAAGTGAACAAAAATGAAAAATGCATTAAATCGGACCATATACACTGTAATTAAACGGTTTTAAAATAAAGAGAAAGAAAAACCAATACAATAATAGCTCCAGTTATGAATTTACGTGTATTTATATCCATGTAGCAATACTTTAATTTATAGTTTTGTTTTTTACGTGTATTTATATACATGTAGCAATACTTTAATTTATAGGGTTTTTTTTGAGGTTTTTTTTGGCGACAAGTTCTGATTCAATTCTTTGTCAATCAATCAGGCAAAAGGCAATTGAATAATCGATCAATCGATAAATTCCAGAAGTGGTTCGATAAGCGACTGGCCTGGGACCATTTACCCGACTATCAACATGTTCAGTTTATTTTTGACACGGATGAGAATACGTGGACACCAGCGGTATTTGTGGAAAACTCGTAAGATTCATTAAAATGAGGGTTTTTTTTTTCTTTTACAAAGTGGAATTACAATTTGATCAACATGTGCATAATCAATGGTAGTTTTGTTGCAAATTCATCTTTAAGTTTTACTTACAAAATTAGGTATACATGTACATTTTGTGGCTTAACGTAAGGAAAAAACTTTAGTTTATTGAATTTCTTTTGCAAAATCTGTTGAAAATGTACAAATACATGTAGATGAGAGAGAGAGAGAGAGAGAGAGAGAGAGAGAGAGAGAGAGAGAGAGAGAGAGAGAGAGAGAGAGATTTAAAATTGTAAAATTAAAAAAAATCCGCTGATTAACATTCACATGTTTTTTACATACTTACTTCCTAGTACGTATTTATTTGTAGTGTGGAAGATTTGTCAGTACTGAACGATTCCAACATGCCGATGAGAATCACTCCAAACGGAGAGATACTGCGGGATACATCCGGGATCTTCAAGGTGTCATGTGAGTGTGATATCACGTACTACCCTCTGGACAAGCAAGTCTGTTTTATGAAGATAACTACCGGCGGCTACACCCAAGGGGAAATCGACCTTGAGTTTGACCCCGAAGCCGTTGACCTTTCTGATTACGTCATCAACGGAGAATGGAAGATTGTTGCCGTAAGCGGCTCATCCACTTCTGGGCAACAAATGGCGAAGACGAGAAAGGGGCTCAAGTTCGCTAGTCTCAGCTTCAGAATCGAGCTGAAAAGGCGCCATTTGTTTCACATCCTTAACACGGTGTTTCCAGTGTTCTTGGTGGGCATGTTGATTCCTTTCGTGTACCAGCTGAAAGAGGTGTCAGACAGGATTGCCTACTCGCTGACCGTGCTTTTGTCTTACGCTGTGTATCTGAGTATGATCGCCGCAAACGTACCGAGTACGTCTGTGTCTGTCTGCTATTTATGTAAGTACAAACCGATAAGAAATTTAAAAAAAAAACGTTCGAACAAGAGTAAAGCAGAGACATAAATAGAACCATTTTAACAAGGCCTTGGACTTCCAGTAGGACGTAACTATCTAATTCTTGAGTCAAAACAAGTTTAAAATGACGCTGGCTTCAGGTAAAATATACACCGGTTGAGTAGTCTCAAAAGCCAGACAAATCTTGTTGATTTCAAAGAACCATGGCTGAGTGACCTACAATGAAATAGACAGGCCTACGTCACATTGCAGTTTGACACCAACTACCGAAAGTCCAAGCTCTTGTTAAAATGGTCCTAACATAAATGGTATTTATGTCTCTTAGTAAAGGTACAATTTACACATTTATTTATTTACATGAACATTGATTTGTGAATACCTGTATACATGCAAACATGTCTTACTAAAGATAATTTATACTATTTCCGATTTTAAAAACCATTTTGCTCTATATACAAAAATTTTCATTTGTTCTACATACAATATGTTGACACTTCTAATGATTCTGACATATGCTCGTAAATCAATATCAAATCAAATTTGGTAACGTTTTCTGTTTTTCTGGTATTATTTACATGTAGCTTCGATCTGGTCATATCTGTTCTGGGTGTACTGTGGCTAAACATGCATTAAGGGTAACATTGTTTGACAACTGAATGCGTTTGCATTAATAAATTGGAGACAAATTAAAGCATTAAATTTTGATCTTTTATTAAGGAGGCCGGATGGTCAACGAATCAGAAATCAGGTCTGCCTTAAAATTTTAGATATAACTTTTAGAGCCAAAAAACTACAATTTCATAAGGAAAAAAAAACCCGATATTAGTATTATACATGTAGCTTTAAATTTTGAATATTTTCGTTTATATTTTTTTTTCCAAAGATCTCCTTCTAAAGGAGATTAATTAATTACATGTAAGTCTAAAAATAGCCAATAGGATACAGCCGTCTTAGAATTGCGATCCGGTTTTTTTTTCTTTTACAGCGGTATACTTGGTGGCTATTTTCACGGCATCCACATTTTCCATCGTGTTCGTGATTTGGATCGCCAAAATCGCCGACTACGAGAGTAACATGTCTCCCTGTACCAAATCAATTGCTTCTTGGTTAGCAAGGATCCCATGCTGCGGTAAAAACCTCAAGTCCTGTTGCCGTCGCAAGCGCAGTGTCAGCATTTCAGCCGCAAAAGGAGAAGAATTACGAGAAAATGGTCGATTCTCTAGAAATAACAGTCGGGTGGATTCGGACCCGAGTCCAGATGATGACGCTGGTGCTGTTTGTGGTGGTGACGTCATAACATGGCAGGACTTTGCGAGTTCCCTGGATCAAATTTTATTTGTTTTCTTTTTTATTTTCATTGCCGTTTCTTCTTTGGTCCTTTTCATATTTTGGGGATTGGAATACGAGCGTAACAATTGAGAGAAAGTTTCAAACAATTCTGCATATTTCTATATGATCGAGTACAAGTTGCTTGAGCTCACTTACCGTGCATATCATAAACCTGTACTTAGATACTACCTCTATTTGGTTTTAATATTTTGTTCACGTTTTGTTATTTTTATGACAATAAAAATCAGACGGGAAATACATATACGAGGGCAGATCTATCACTATATATCGAATAAATTTACAGAATACATATGTATAATTGTTTATTTTATTATTTTGATTTGCCTTTAAATCAAATCAATAATCTTATACACCATCTTTCATATTAGCAAACGTAGATGAACTTGTCCATGCATTTACATGTAGAATACGCATATGGTATATTGTGTTGGTCGATACTTTCTTTGGATGCTAGTACAATGATAATTATATCACTTTGTGTATTTTTAAGCTATTGTGCATGTTAATACAAATTGTGTAATAAAATTTGATATAATATTAATTTACAGTGCATGGTTCTGGGATTTCTTATAGTTACGTCCCACATACAAGAATCACCTTATAAGAAAAGTAAACTTTAAAGTCGTATTCAATCGCAACTTCTCGGGCCTTTCCGGCAAGCTCGGAAAATCTCCGAGCTTGCCGGAAAGGCCCGAGAAGTTACGATTGAAGTCGTATTATTTCTTTTCTGCTATTTAGTTACATTGACACGCAAGTTTATAATTATGTTCTGACAATTTTTAAGAGGTATCTAAGGTATAACTTCATTTACTCAATGCATGTATTGGTTTCCAACAGCAAGGTCGGTTGCAGATTTTATTTGAAGCAAATGAACATCCCTCTCCATAATACCGGTATATGAAAATGTGCATTCAGCATATTAGGTCATAATTTAAACTCTATTCAAAATTTGCACACGGCTTGCGTGTTCCTTAATGAATATATTAAGCTTCTGTAGCTATTCATATTAACTAATATCTACATTTTCCAATCTTTGTCTGTGATAACACTTCGAATCAAGTTTGCACCATATAGCGCAACACATTTCACCCATGACGCAATTGACGTATTGGTTTGCATTTGCATAATTATACGAAATGAAATAAGGTAGAAATGTTAATAATTTAAGTACTGTTTAATTGCATATACATATTTGGAGACAATAAAATCATTCTTTGAATATTTTGAGGTACGTGATCAAACATAATACGTACGGGCGTGGTCAAATCTATTGTAAAGCCCTTAGGGCTGCATTGGATTTGATCACGCCCGATCGTATTTGATCACATAAATGCATACAGAATGATTCCATTGGCGGATCCAGAGGGGGGGTTCCGGGGGTTGGAACCCCCCCTTTCTCTGGGACATATGAATTTTTTGAAAAACTTGTAATGCCTATTTAAAGGCAATGTTTCCCATTTATACTATAAATACTTTAATTATCTCAAATAAATGCTTTTAAAATGGTTCATTTAAAGAATTTCTTATGCGGGTTATGCTATTTTTCTGGAAAACTTGTATTGCCTATTTAAAGGCAATTTTCCCCATTTATACTATAAATACTCTAATTATCTCAAATAAATGCTTTTAAAATTGCTCATTTAAAGAATTTCTTACGCGGATTTTGCTGTTTTTCTGGAATGCTAGCTACCTTCATACCTGAATCACATACGAAGCCCTTTTTTGTTTCCAAGAATCGGAAATTACGTTACAAAAATACCGTGTAAGGGGTTTATATGTAAACCATTATGTAAATGCACAACTTTTCACAACTTCCTTGAATATGATAGCATCTGTACTAGTGCCGGGTGATGTGGCGCACCCATTACAGAGGTCACATCAAGTTCCCTGGGACGACTATTGCGTGTACCATTGTATTACACATGTAAAATCTATTCAGCAGATAAAGTATCCCCCCTTTTTGTCATATCCTATCATTTAGACCTTTATTTAAGAAGGCAATCGATAGAAATCAAAATCGATAAATAGTTCAGAATTTAAACATCAAAGACATAAAAAATATTACCAAAAAATTCATATTTATAATAGCTTGTCGTAATATGTCTGAATCATTTTTTAGTGTTTCTTTCTATTTTAAACCATAGACGCACGTTCTCATTGCTGGAGACTTGTTTTTTCTTCTAAGGCTAGAAATTGTGCAAATCTTCCTTACCTAACCCAAAACGCTTTGCAGTGCACTTTGATATTAAAATAGGTATGAAATACATGTAGATATTGACGAGATAACTGTTAATTAAATTTACGCACGGAAAACGTTTAAAAGGCCTTGTTTGTTGAAAATTAATGAATTTTGCACGTATTGATTATCATCAATTGGAACCCCCCCCTTTTCCAAATTGCTGGATCCGCCTCTGGATTCCGTATTCGATATGTTTATACTTCCGCCCAAGAGGAAATGCGGGTTTTACAAATCTATTTCGTTAAGAGAATGCGTATTTCATTATATAATTACAATCGATCGTTCCTAAATTATAATGTAAGTGTTTAACATGTTTATTTTTATCTACGCTTTCTTTTATTTGAACTTAAGATCTATATTTAACTTTAATCACTCTACGTCTTTATTTCGGCTCGTCAACATAGCCGGGTACATGTGTACTCGCGCTAAGTATAGGTTCGTAGCTTACTACTACATGTAAACAAATATAGTTGACTTTTCAATAATTATGGTCCTCATCATAGCCAAGCGATCTCTCCATTTTAGTTAATTTTCCCCTTATTTTAATTTTTATTTATAATCATATGATATAGCTATGTACTTATAAAACACAGATTTAATGTGGTCAATATTCACTTAGCATGTGTATATGTTACAGTTGTGTTAGAGTATGCAAAGACTCATTTTTATTGTGGTCCTTTTTATGTTGCATCTCTATACATATTTTGTAAAGACTCATTGTTTAGTACTCTGTTTTATTTGTCATCACTTTTATCATTTGTTTATAATTCACTTTATGCTGGACCCTTGTGGAATAAATATCTTTATTGTATATCGACTCCATTTATCAATTACAGTACAGAAAATCAACTTTAACAACAACAATCCTAAGCACGAAATATTTTTCGTGACACTTTTATGTATCCGATCCATATTTGGACCTTATCTTCTAACAATGAATAACCATCGTTTATTAAATGCTGGTATTAAATAATTCGAAGCATTTTAGAGTAAAAAGGATTTACCAAGAGAGTTTGAAAAAAGTTATTACCTAAGCAGTACTAATTAATTAAAGATGATTGCATTAATAAGGTCTGTGATGACCAGCACTTTTTTTTTAAAAATAACAAAGTAAATACTAAGAATACCAATAAGTGTTCTGATGAAAAAAAAATATATATACCATATAGATTTTTTAAAAGTTGATTCTTATAGATTAATGGACGGTAATGTAGCAACTCTTCAAAAACAGGAAAAAGTCATTTACTGCTGAGGACATATTCCTCTCTTACATACTTACAAAAATCATACCTAATCCTGAAAATTATGTCTACTTTAATGAGTATATACATATCTGTTATGCATCCCGATTTATTGAATCTGGGGCTATTATGGATCGCATACCAAAATTTAGAGCAACTGTATGCAGGCACGTAGCATCAGGGGGGGCCAGGGGGGGCCTGGCCCCCCCACTTTTTCTCGCAGCAACAAATTTTTTAAAATTTACATATAAAAAAATGAATTATAATGGAGTTGGCCCCCCCCACTTTTTTGGAAGTTAGTAAAAAATTGGTATGAAAATTAGGAAATGAGTAGTCAAATTGAAGTTACCTCCCCCCCCCCCCCCCCCCCCCCCCCCCACGGATTAGGAATTTCATGATTTTGGAGGGGAAAATTTTGGTAGGGAAGAATTTTTTTTTGGAAGTATAGTTGAGTCTACCCCCCCCCCCCCCCCCCCCCCCCCCCCCCCCCACGGATTAGGATTTTGAAGATTTTTGGAAAACTTTAAATTTCCCTTTTTTTGCTTGTCAAGATTTTTTGGATGGGTCTGGCCCCCCCACTTTCAAAAACGATGCTACGTGCCTGACTGTATGTATCTACGTGAAAAGAAAGTGGATTAGATTTTTAAAAGAGGTATTAATAGCGCACTTAATAAACGATTTGGCCTCAAATATACCATCGATCCTGGAGTTTTCAGCACAATTTTTCAATGGTTCACAAATTACTGTCAATCTGTCAGTGCTCTACAAAATGTATGTTATCAGATCCTACGCGCGATGCGTGTAATCATAATGTCATTCAATTTCGGAAAAAATTGAGTTAATCAGATGCGGTTTAGTTTTTACAGACGCCTGATCCTGCTTCCGGTTTGCATTTTAATGGATTCCCTAGATTCTCCACTGAATTTGGTAAATAATGTCCTTTTTTGCTTGACTGTGTGGTTCGATTTCGTTAAACAACATAGAGATTGACATGTCTGTGTAACTTCTTGGTATATGCGCGTTGTTACAAGCCTTTATAACGCTGACATGCTTTAAATATATGGTCAGGTGTTGTCATCGATCGAACTTAAGAATGAAGTTGTGGGTGTGTCATAAAAGTTTACACTCGTTGGTTTGGTAGACTGAGCAATAAAAATTCATTAGCTAATTGCACAAAAAGAAGTTTGGTAGATGTGGAGTCAATGATGTTTAGATGTCACATGAAAAGATTATCCATTTAGAAAAAAAAATACATGTACATGTATAGGCCTATTGCATTGAAGATGACAAACTTTATATATAAAAATAAAGGAAGAGGGGACAGTGGGCATGCCTCTTTTCCATTTTACCTTTTGTTGTTGAGAAAAGTGTAAGCAATGCTAAAAATTGTGATGACACTGTGAAAGCTTGTCTGATTTGTATTTCCTGTGTTAATAATATGTTTTACTGTGTGACCATTTGGAGAGTAAAACCAATAACACGATTTTAATAAGACATGAACAACGCGGCTATGTTAAGGCTGCCCGATAAATTTCACAGCGATATGTAGAAAGTCACTTGTCTGTACTTCATAAGATATGACGTCATAGTTAACTTTGACGTCACGATCTGCATTCCTTTCGATCGTTCTTAGGGAATGTATCGTAATGTAATAAGTGATATTCATTGTGCATAATAAAACCGCTTCATTCCTTTACATAGACACTGTTGTAAATGCTAGTGATACTAAATTCAATATCACCGATATGTATATGCATATAAAAAACGGCTTGGCGCAAGTGAAAGATAAAAACAATCTTAGTATATTTTTCGTTAAATCGGGAGAGAAAATAAGTACCAATGTGAATCTTGCTGGGGGAAACCTACCGATTGACCCGATTTTGTGTAAATCGAGTCTAAAATGTAAAAATGTGCCTAATTTCGATGGCAGTGCGAAATGTTTTGACAATATTTCAAATAAACGAAATATTTATATGAACCCCAAGCAAGAACTGCAAAATACATTACTTATCGAAGGATTTTTCATAAAAATATTTTTGATTTAATGTCATTATTCACTTGTGCCGATGCGATTTTTATAGAGTTTTTACCGTGTTAGAATACACCCGTCACGTGCTTAAGAAAAATATATGACGTCACAAAAATATGTCAAATATATAGATATCACTGTTAATTTATGTAATAAAAGTTTAAAGAGACTCATTTGGTTAAAGTATTTTTTGATAATCAAAATAGTATCATTTTTCGATATATATTTAGCTTCTGACAGCCTTAACATAGCCGTGAAGTATCTTAGACAAGATTTTAGTCTGTATCATCCAGACATTTGTGTTGTCTATATATAGCCGAGCTTTGCTCTAATGAGTGCCAGTGGGCTTTGCTGAGATTGCTTCACTCTCTGTATAGATAGTTCAAGCATCTGTAATGACTTTATGGTACATGTTTCAGTGTAATCTAGGGATGGGAAGATCCACCGATGCACCGGCGCATCGCGGTATTTATTTTGACGATATTTGGATCGATACATTTACCATTAATACTACGATACCTTACCGAACTTTTTTTATTTTTCAAAAATATCCGAGCTTCATATATCGGCTATTTTTAGTCCGCGAGCCTAATATGAAAGTACAAAGATGGCGGAAAACCTCGTAAAATTGTCAAAACTGTTAGGAAGCTAAATATGGAGTGTGGAAAACTTTTGGAGTACTTGTTTATGAAAAACTAGTGTACACGAGATTAAAGTAATTTGTAAATTGTGCAACGCTCATTATGAATATAACAAAATAACTTTGGACATGCGTTAATACATCGGCAGGTTGAATAAATTTTAAACTTTTATTCATGTTTTCATTTCATTGCAATGTATCGTGATATGTATCGTATTGCATCTCATGTATCGTGATATGTACCGAATCAGCTCAGTACAGTATCGTCCCAGCCCTAGTGTAATCCAGCCTTTAAGGTGGCTCACTACACCTTGAAATATTTTCTCAAATCAGCAGAAAATTACTTGATTATGATAGATATCATAATGGATAAGAAGTATTTAAGTCAAATAAGCAAAAAAATGTGCAATTTTGGATAAAAATTTACATTTTCAAAAATTACAAAAGCTCCAAGCGGATGCAAACTCATGATCAGCTGTTCAGAAGCCCAATACTTTAGCCACTGAGCTACGACGATATACAACCGAACGGAACAATATAAAAAAGTTTAACAAAATATTTGAATCGCCATCTTGTGACATAGTGTCTTAAAAAGTATAAGTCTGGGTGTAGTGAGGTACCTTATATGAGGCTACAATTGTTGTACTTAGTGCTGGTTGATTAAATGTTGTATGGTAGCTACAATTGTCTGTAAATCTTTTGCTCTACCTCAATGGTTTCAGTATGTCCAATAGAAACATTTTTTCAATGTAAAGATTTCAAAGTAGCATTTTGATAATACACAGGCATATGTCGGAAAAATTTGAAGGAAAAAAAACCTGCATATCTAATAACATTAAGTAAGGACAAACATTGAATTTCAAAAAAAAAATCCAAAAAAAAATGTTAAACTGTTAAAATGTCAAAATGTTAGAATGTTAAAATGTTAAAAATGTTAAATGTTAAAAATGTTAAATATGTTGTTTCTACCATAACTCATGATCAGGCCCTTGAGAACTATTGTGACTATTTTAAAAATGATTGAGATTATCAATATCTATTAAGGCTCATCAACAAGGTAGGAAAGCAGACAATCTTCTACAAAGCAAGAAATATGAAGAAGCCATTGCTTGTCACCGCAGAGCTGCAGGTAAGCATGTATTTAAGGTCCTCGGCTTTGAAATATTTCTTAAGGTCAGACGACACGTTCCTCAATTTTAGATAACTTTTTCCAGGAATTTGTTAATGGTTTACTACTACTTTGACAAGCTTTCTTGCAAAAAATTAGGGTACCTTACCAGGCATTTCTGCAAAATACTAGTGTATAGCTCAGCAATGAAAATTCAACCATCTGTTGTAACCATTTATTCCATTGTTTCAACCTAAAATTACATTTCAATAAATCAATGCCAATTTATGATGATAACAGTATTCCATAATTATTCATGGCTTGACAAGTTTGTTCAATTTATGATGATAACAGTATTCCATAATTGTTCATGGCTTGACGAGTTTGTTCAATGTTATTCTAAGGCTTAACCAAAATTTTGACTGTCAGATAATTACATATACTCAAATAAATCACTTTTCACTCACACTTTGATGGCTCCAAATTTACTGAGCTACAATATCAATATGTGTGTTCAGAGAAAACGTGGGAGTATCTATCCATGTACACTTCCGTTGATGTCTATATAAAAAACCATTCATGTCCGATTCTAAAATTTCCGGAATATCGTAAACGATACACTCCCCCCGACATTACTTAACAAGTTCACAACTAATTACAGTCCTCAATCGGTAGTATTACTACAAGTCTGTGAACAGATCTGCGAACGAGAGTTCCAGTACATCCGACATATTTTGCACCTGGGCCTATATTTTTGTATTGCACTGTAACGTCTCGTACTTTTCCATCTTTTCCTGGCTTAGCCTCAGTAACTTGAGCAAGCTTCCATTTTCCGCGAATAATGTTTGTATCTTGAACTAACACCAGGTCACCTCGTTCCAAGTTCCTCCTGCTAGTATGCCATTTCTGCCTGACAATAAGAGTGGGAAAATAATCCCTAATCCACCTCCTCCAAAAAGTATCCACTACCTGCTGAATAAATTTCCATCTCAGTCGTGGATTGCACCTGTCATCCATTTGCATTTGAGGAACCCGTACACTAGATCTACCCAACAATAAATCATTTGGGCATAAGTATGTTCCTTCATTTGGGTCACACACTTTGGTTCCAATAGGTCTCTCATTGATCAAGTTTGCGACTTCAAATAATACACTTTGCAATTCCGAAAAAGTCAAAATTGAATCCCCAACTGCAATTTGCAAGCATCTCTTTACAGACTTGATCAACGATTCACTACACCCATTCTCCCATGGAGCATCTGCAGATTTGATGACATTCCACTCTACATCATACTTCTTAAGTTCCTTTCCTGCAGCTACTAGTTGTGTGCCTGCATCAGAAATTATTCGCTTTGGATTGCCACGAATAGAAACAAATCTTCTGAAGACAACAATGAAATTCCCTGTGTCGTAACCTTCAGCCAAATCAATGTAAACACCCCTGCAGTTAAGGCAATTAAACAATACACCATATGCCTTTCCATGTGTTCGTTTTTTAACAGTGTCACGTATAGTGAATGGTCCAAATATGTCAATGGCACAGTTGTAAAATGGTGGTGATGGGTGAAGTCTGTAAGAAGGTAAGACACCCATCTGCTGTTGTATTGTTACCTTATCCCGTTTTCTACATGTAACACAATTATCTTTAATTCGTTTTATGATCTTCCGAACACAGGGAATCCAGTATCTACTTCTTATCTTTGCCAAGGTCACCTCTATTCCTGCATGATCTTCACAGTGAACACTGCGAACAACTAACTCGGTAAAACGACCCTTTCTTGGCAATAAAAAGAATTCCCTCTGATTCCATGATTGTTTGATCCATTCGGCCATGCGTTGTCCAACACATACAATCCCATCTTGATTAATAAATGGCCCGAGTCTCTGAAATTTCTTCATGCAGTCCTCAGGTAATTCCTTTTGTGCAAACTTTACCCACCACATTTCTGCTTCCAATGATGTTTCCGACTTGATTTTGTCCCAAATACCCCTAAAGGTCCTCCAGTGAACAATGGACAGAATAATGCCCGTCACTCGAAGTAGTTTCCTCAAGCTGGAAAATCGATCAATGTCTATGATAGTACTGCTATGGATAGTGTAATTATCAGAGGTGGCCGACATTGTGACTCCAATAATGTCAGGTATTTGATCATTATCCAAGGTGTTTTCTTGACTTATTGGCCATAGTTCAAATGGAGTTCTCAAGAAATCTGGACCTTTTTGCCACTTGGAGTCAGCCCCCAGAGCACTTGCTGGCGCAACTCTTGTAGTCATGTCTGCAGGATTGTGATCTCCCTGCGCCCACCACCATTCAGTAGGATCTGTAATACTCTGTATTTCAGCAACACGTGTGGCAACAAATGTCCCAAACCCATAACTCTCTCGTTGTATCTGTGCTCTGACAATCATGGAATCAATTATGTGCACAATTTTGCTAAATCTATAACTCATTTCTGTTACGAGTTTTCGACGAAGTCTAGATGCAAGTACTGCTCCACACAATTCAAGGCGAGGGGTAGACAATTGCTTTACTGGTGCTATTCGATTTTTTGCGATCACTAGGCTTGATTCAAATGTGTTATTGCTAGTGTGCCATCTGATATAAGCACATGCACCATATGCTTGTTGACTTCCATCAGAAAATATAACAAGAACTGGATCACCTTCAGCATTATCTGGCATAAGACACCTTTTGAATGTCAAAGTTTGTAATTCATAGAGCCCCCGAAAGAACTGAACCCATTTGGTCCTAATATCTTCACTCATAGGTTTATCCCATCCATCCTGAACCTCTCTGGAATATAAACTTCTCATGAGAATTTTTGAAGACAATACACATGGAGCAACCAGCCCAAGAGGATCATATATGCCTGCAACTTGACTTAGGACCATTCTCCGAGTAAGATTCTCAGGAATAAGATGCAATTGTCCCTCTGTGAGATCATCTTCTACATGTACGCCGCGTCTTTTTGATGAAAAATTCAGTTTCACCTTGAACACCCAGACATCGGTTTTGGGTAACCAACACATTCCAAGAATGTTTTCCTGTTCAGCATTTAGCACATTCATTCCTGCAAAATGTTCATCTACATCACCAGAAATTATCCAATGCTTAACACGAAATCCTCCATAGCTTAACAGCATTTCAGTGTTGCGAATTATTTTCTCGGCCTCACAAACAGTATCCACCGAAGTAAGTAAATCATCCACATAACTGTTTTTAATTATCAATTCAGCTGCCTCTGGATATTCAGTTTGGAACATTTCAGCTGTCATTTGCAGGGCCATAGTAGATATTGCTCCGCTTGGTCTATCTCCAAATGTCACTGATGTTAACGCATAGTGATCCGGCAATCTGTCCATCTGCAAGTTTCTCCATACAAATCTGTGTGTATGTTGATCTTTTTCTGATAATTTGATCGTGTTGTACATTTTGGTAATATCTCCCGCAACAGCAATTTTCCTTTGCCTAAATCTGAAGATGACTCCCAAAAGGTCATTAATAACATTAGGGCCTTTTGCCCAATATTCATTCAAAACATGACCCATATATGATGATGATGAATCAAATACAATCCGTACAGGCGTAGTCCTGGAATTCGGTTTCAAGATTTCATGGTGTGGAATGTAGTGAATGGGTCCTTTGTAAGTATCCATTTCTTCATCCGTTAACTTTCTTGCTACACTCCTCTGCACCATATCTTTAATCTGGTCACCATATGCTTTGCTGTATTCTGGTCCTGCCTTTTCCAATCTTTTTTCTGTGGATTTTAATCGGCATACTGCTGCGCTTAAATTGTTAGGGAGAAATTTTGGATCTTTAACCCATGGGTATGTAGCAGTCCAGTATCTACCCGTTTTATCATACTGAAGTCCATCCTTTATGAAATGTAACTCGCGTTCATCTTTCAGCGTGTAGTTTCCATTTCCTGGTGGACACTTCCCACACTTGCAACTTCCACACTTTGGAATACAATGTGTTCCGAGACTCTCTATGTCGAAAAATTGGTTAAGAGTGTTCTTCAAGTTTTCTTGATTTAATCGAATTGGTTCGATTATCCTTCCCGAAGCATGATGAATGCACACAAGATTTGATTCTGTCGTAAGGGGCACATGTAAATTGGCATGACTTCCTCTTAAACAGTATCCAAATTGATTTCGCATCAATTGGAGGTTTCCAATCTGATCAATTTTTTCAGGCAATAAGATGCAACAATCGGCTCCTATGAGAAGATCCACCTTTCCTTCTGGTCTAACAATGTCTCCTTCATTAATCCCTTTAAAGAATTTCACAACTCCATGTACATTCACCTTTGAAATGTCTGCTGTAATTTTGTTCATTCCATACACTTTAATTTTCCAGATCCTGCCATCAGTATCTGTCAGTGGTAGTAAATATTCCTTACTTTGAATACACTCAGAGGTATTTCCCACCTTTGTTACTGATAATGTTACTTCACGCCCCTTTAATCCAAGTTTCTTTGCTGATTCATGAGTCAAAAGTGAGATATTAGCGCCTGGATCCCATAAGGTAGTTAATGGAATACTGTTGCTCTTTACTTTACTAATCATGAGGATGACTCCCTTCTTCCCCTGCTCTTCATTAATTATGTTCACACTATGATGATGTGCACTTGCATTCAATATTGCCCCGTGTAAAAATGGATGGTGAAATCTGCCACATTTTCGTTGATTAAAATCTGTGATTTCACAAGGTTTTCTGTTAATACACCGTTTTGAGAGATGACCACTTTTTTAGCAACTAAAACAGGCACCATTTCTCTTTAGCAATTCCATCTTTGTTTCTCCATCCAGGGCGGAAAAGCCTGCGCAGTCTCCAATATAATGAGTATCAGTCTCATGATACCAACATTTTTTCCTGAGAGGGGCTCCATTTCTTGGAATATCATGTGTCACACCTTTTTGCTTTCCATTAAGAAGAACATCTGTTACTTGTGCTAGTCCATCAATCACTTGTTGCATTCTCTGTTCATTTTGCTGCATTTGACTTTGTATAACATTAACAAGCGCATTCTCAAATTTATCATTATCTTCCTCCTCGGTATTTGTTATGGTGTGAACTTTTCCTTTACGAGAGACACTGTCACTATCGCTATCTCTAATATCTGAAGTCATGTATTCAATTGCTGTTTTTTCATCCAAAAGGAATCTCAAGAAATCAGAAAAAGCTGTATGCTTCAGTTTTATTTTCAGCAATGCCCATTCTCTCTTCTGAATAGATGGCAATAACTTTTCAATCTCGCTGATCATTGTAGCATTATCCATTTCCTTTCCCAAGCCCATCCGCTTTAGAGTAAGCCAACATCCTTCAACAGTGTCCACCATTTCAATGAATTTCTTATTGTCTCCTTCCGGAACTATTTTTAGTGCGTTTATGTCAGTCAAAACAGTGTCTGCTAATTTTTCTGGCCTTCCATACTTCAAATCGAGGCGTCTAAACATTTCCTCAAAATTGTTATCCACTCCCTTAACAATTTCTAAAGGCTCTCCAGACAATGAATTTTTCAGAGCAAAAGGGTCCTCCCCATAAGTTGGAATCATGTGTGTTGTATAATCTGACTTAAAACTAGGATAATCTCGAATTTTGCCACTGAAGTGGGGCGGATCTAATTTTTTCACCTTGAGGGATTGTTTCTCAATATGGTTCTTTTTCATTGTATTTTCCTTTGAAGTTAGCTTGAGACAAAGAGATCTTGCCTTGCATAACTCTTTATATAAAGTGTTCATGTCATGGTTCACTTCGTTTGCTTTTGCTTTGTCATCTTCATTGTCTGAATCAAAGTTCTCTATATACATGTACTCACTATGCCGAACTTCCATGTCTTTGTATGAATGTTCCAGGTCATCTAACATCTGTCTGACTACACCAGCTTCCTCTTCATCTTGAATTTTCTCCAAAAGACGTCCATATATCCTGTGGAATCTTCCTTTCGCAGTACTCCGTTTTTTCTTTAACGTCTTCCGAATTTCCTCTCCCATATTGTCCAAAGTGTTGAAATGTATAGCTCAGCAATGAAAATTCAACCATCTGTTGTAACCATTTATTCCATTGTTTCAACCTAAAATTACATTTCAATAAATCAATGCCAATTTATGATGATAACAGTATTCCATAATTATTCATGGCTTGACAAGTTTGTTCAATTTATGATGATAACAGTATTCCATAATTGTTCATGGCTTGACGAGTTTGTTCAATGTTATTCTAAGGCTTAACCAAAATTTTGACTGTCAGATATTTACATATACTCAAATAAATCACTTTTCACTCACACTTTGATGGCTCCAAATTTACTGAGCTACAATATCAATATGTGTGTTCAGAGAAAACGTGGGAGTATCTATCCATGTACACTTCCGTTGATGTCTATATAAAAAACCATTCATGTCCGATTCTAAAATTTCCGGAATATCGTAAACGATACAACTAGAGTATGCAATTTCCTATATAATCTTCTTGAAAATACACTTGAATTGCTGATATAAAAAAATACATCTGCAGCACAGCGAAATTCACTATATTATAACTATATCTCCGCCGCGGCCGGGCTTTGAACTCACAACTTCTAGAATCTATACGCTTCTGACAGTGAGCGGCCACGGTTCTAACCACTCAACCATCTAGGCGTACAACCAAATCCAAGTAAATTTTGATCATTTTTAAAGTAATTTTAAAATTAATATTTTTTATTGGAACTCTTTATTACGAGGAGATACAAAAAAGATTCTTGAGGAACGTGTCGTCTGACCTTATAAACAGATAGCTTCCATAGGATAACTTGATAATACTCACAATATGACACAGTAAAACAGAGTTACAGCAAATTATTTAATTACGCTTTTAACAAATTCACAGTAACAGAGAAGTCAATTATATTTTCCTTATCCTTATATTGTAATATAAATAGATTGTATAAAACATATTGAAATTATAAACCTGATTAAGAACAATAAAAAGCTTGTCACTAGAGCTTCTCATTAGCTGTGTGTTATTTTTCCATTTCTCCAAAATCTAGATTTAAAAATTCAAAATATATTTACTGATATATACATATTCTCCTCTGCATTTTTGAAAATGCGTTTTATGAATTAGATTTTTAATAACTGGAGCAGAATAATAACCAGTTCGAAGAAGATTGATTTAACACTTAAGGTCAATCATACATTTTAGGTCAGACTCAAACTATCTTCCTTTTTTTCTATTTTTTCCTATCTCCACAATGTGAAGATTTCTACTTAATAATTTCATAATTATATTTTTATTTTATATGATTCTTTTTTTATTTACCGGTAGATATAAATTGTTCAATCAAAAATGTATAGTACGACTTTATTTATCAACATTCAAATGCATTTTGCATGCTATTTAAAGGAAAATTCAAAACATTCAAGCTCCAAAAAGAGCCTGGTAATGTACCATGTTTTTTGAGAATTAACAGGTTTAAATGTTAAAAAATAAGGAATAAAATATCAAGGAAAATTATATAAAATCGAGGAACATCTCGTGTATCCTTAATGATGATACTGTGGTTTCATCAATATTCGTTGAATACCAATTTTTGTGGATTTCGTTGTTTAGTTGATCCACGAAATTAAATGTTCATCGAAGTGCAATTTCTATTAACATTTTGTATTGATAGGGTCATTGGCCAAGAATTTACCTATCCTTGAAACTGTTATTTTCACTTTATCCACAAAAATTGATACCCTTGAATATTAATGAAACCACAGTATATGCTCAAGGTTGAGGTTTTTTTTTTTCTATTTTAGAGCACCTGCTACAGGCCCTGCAGCTCTCTCCTTCTCAATATGCACAAGAATCCATACACCTCCAACACAAGTTCCATCTAAAACAACAAGAAGCCATTCAGGTCAAAATTGAAAAAATCGAAAAGTTGAACAATAAGCTAGCAAGCAAAGGGCCAGAACTCAGGAACCAGTCAACTCAGACAGAAGCTAAGCTACTGTTCAGCTCCAATCATTTTGTAAATGACTCGCTATCTCAGGAATCCAATGTCAGGGTCATGCAGGCTCTTGCCGGGACTGACTCACTCGTTGGACATCTGCTGCTGAAGAACAAACATTCAAATGACCAAGATGTGGAAAAGGAAAACAATGTAGGATATAACGCCTTTCAGGAAAATGTCACCTTACCGGGCACTGACAAAGATTATGAGTTTGTGATCAACCAATTAATGCAAGAAAACTTTGAACTGAAGAAGGAGGTTTCACAATTACATAAAGACTTGGATAATTCTAAAAAAGACAACAGATATCTGACTGATAAGGTGTTTAGATCAGAGAGAACAAAACGACATTCATATCCTGATGAAGTACATGGAGGCTTGGCCATTCCAGACATGGAACTTCCACCCCTGGAAATGCCTCAGTTTGATTTTGATTCCTTACAAGTGTCAACGAGTGACAACGACAGGGGAGAAAGTATATTTTCAACACAGTTTAAATAAAACTATCATTGTTTAAAGTCATTGTGAGCATATTTACTTAAAAAAAAAGATTTTAATGAATATTTTAGTTTGTTATGATTTTATAGAAACACCAGAATTTTTGTTCATTCAAACATACTGTTTAAGGACAAGAGCTAACTGTGATGTCTCAAATACTTTGTTATTCTGTGGGAAAAGTGTTTAATTAAATGCATTGTAGAATAAATTCTATTTGCAAGAATTTAAAGTGACTTTTTATCCTGTTTAAAGATTTTTAGGGGTTTTTGTTATACAAATGTTGGACATAATTATAACTCAGCTTCACCAATATAAGTGATGCATGTTACAGATAAATTTTGATATGAATATCAATAAGATACACATGTAGAAACTGAACTAGAGATATGTTTTTATTTTTATTTTTTTTGTGTTCACATGCTTACGAGATATTCATGTAACATAGAGATCGAAATTTAAAATTAAGCAAATGTCTATGTAAGCCTGGCATGAATGAAAAGAAAAATATTCTTCTCTTGCAACACATCTAGTAATATACATTGCTGAGTTGACATGGGTCAAAAGATTATTTGATATATTTTATTTAATAATTTATTGATCTAACAGAGTTATCTCTCCTATACTGATTTGTTTGTCTTGCAACTAAACTTTCAAATCACTTTTAATTAATTATTAAACATGGAAAAAATCTCTCTCTCTCTCTCTCTCTCTCTCTCTCTCTCTCTCTCTCTCTCTCTCTCTCTCTCTCTCTCTCTGATGTTTTAACGAAAGACATACGTACATGAAACTCAATGAGACTACATGTGCACAATTTGCATAATGTGGCAGATGTGATATGAAACTTTAGTCTAAGTACAAATAATATCAAGATCTAAAGAATAGAAACTTTAGTTTCATAACAATAGATTATTGCAAATTTATAGAATAGATGTATGATTAAATCAAAAGCTTAGGTATCCCAATTTTTCCGTCATGCAGTTGAATTCGAATCCCAGGTCACAATAACATCTGGTTTTACCGTTACACCTTTCAGGTAGAGCTGTGCACATGCATAGTAGAAATGATACGACCAAATATTTGTTGGAGATATTTACACTTTTATTTCTTTGTCTGTGATAACATTACGAATCTATTTTGTAATGTACGGTCAAGTAAATTCAAATGAGATATTGTTGGGGCGCAAGCCGGGTTTGCATAATAAAAAGAAATGAAAGTCACATACATGTAAATACGTCAGTATTCTAATATTTAATCGTACAATTGCTGAAAATTATATAAGTAATAATTAATATCATGAGGCCATAACTTCGTTCGGGGCGGATGAAATCTATCATAAAGCCATTCGGGCGTTATTGGATTTGATTACGCCCCGACCAAAATTATAATCATAATACTTAAAGAATGACTCCTTATTTCTTAAATCTTACTTTAACTCAGGTGCCAAATTCGTGAAATCTTATACTGTTTAATGTTTTATATAACATTCCACAATTTAATCTACAAGATCAAATTACACCCCCCCCCCCCCCCCAAACAAACATTTTGCAAAGACGACAAAAATTTCCCATTTCTATGAGTACCGGTATTTGCATTATTTGGAATATTTTGCTCTATATATAGGCAGGAGAAATACTAGGTACATGTATAATTCTATGTATAGATCTGATAAATGATAAAGAATATAACTATTTTCGGAAACATCATTATTTAAAAATAACTATATATAGTTTGATTTTTGCAATAGTTACATGTATATCATATTTCAAGTAGTACATGTACGTCATGTATATACGTGATAGGGGATAGGGTGCCAACAGAAAGAATGCTGTCTGCAGCAGTGTCATGATATCGGCAAGATTTTCTTGTATTTATTGATTTTCGACTAAAGATGTGTAAAATAAAATGCTTAAAAAAGAGATCTATACCCTAGTTATGTCTGTAGCTATATCATGGAGTATGTATAAGAACATTGAACTGAAAGGTTGTTCAACTTCTATTTTTCAACATTTATTGTTTTCTTGGATGATAAAAGCGAGAGTGCAGGTTGAATTTATCTCCTACAATCAAATCTGTTTTATTTTTTATCTGACTATATAAACGATATATAAAACGAGATTTTCATATAGACGCGCAATAAAGGCAATATTTAGGTGACAATATTAATTTAATTGTTTTCAGCTGTTGGTTTTCTTTTTTTTTAAATAAAAAAAAGTTTTTTTTAATGTTTTTCCAATGTATGCGCAATTTTGGAGAAAAAAATGAGGTTGTCTGGAACCCTCCTCCCCAATTATTTTTAAAATAGTAAATATCCCATAAAAAGACCCTGACCCCCCCCCCCCCACAACCCTTTAGGCAAGAAAAAGTATTAACCCTCCCTCCTCCAATCGGAACCGGGTATTTTTATGGATCAAAGCACAGAACGCGTGTTTTAAAACATGGAGGGAAATTGACTAAATCCGTCCGCAATTATATAATTACCATAACAGAGTAACTATATATAACTCATAATCAACTAGTGCATGTGAACTACATTGTAGCTAGTAGTTACTAATTATAAAATAATCACACCTTTTTTTTGCAAATGCTGGATTTTAAAAAAAAGGGTTGTTTCGAAATGTCGAGACCCTAGCTCGTGAAATAAATTGCAAAAAACGAAAGTTTTATGATATATTTTATATACGCAAGTATACAAATATATAATTCAATGAGATTATATTTATCGTTGCCGGGGGGGGGGGGGGGGGGGGGGGGTATGTTATGACGTCGACGAGAGGATTAATGTTACAGCTAGATGTAGAGGTTTTGTCCTGATTAAATGTTGATTTTTTATTATTTGCGACAGAGAAAATAGACTTAACACAGTTCGACAAGAAATAAGATTAATACGTCGAGTTCATTTTTTTTTAACTTTACTTAATGTTTGAGATCAATATACCAGATTTACTCTTTTTAATTACATGTACCTCTATATAGTCGCGGGATATTTCTTCAGCGTTTCAGAGAATAATGCCAAAAATAAAAAAAATAAAAATTACAACGCAACCATTTCATAAAAAATATATATATAACATAAATCATTCTGTTTATGTAAATGAAAACCATGGAGCACAAGCTGTGAACGGTTATCGAACAATTAAAAGAGTGTCAGCAGTCAGCCCCCCCCCACCCCCTCCAAATTAGAATTTTATCTTGAGGGAGGGGACGCATATGCTAGTATAGAAAGACTTGTTTTCAATTTCTACGCAGGACGATATTAAAAGAAATTTATAAAGTGAAGGGGATTTGGTGTGGGTGTGTAGGGGGGGGGGGGGGGTTCGGGGAGGGGAAAGGGGTTATCAAAAGGGTCATTATTTGAAAGTACATTTTTGGAAACCCTATATATCTTCACTACAGTGCTATTTCAGAGACCAGATTTTCTTTTAATCCGATGAAATATGAGTTATTAGAACCCACCTATCAAAAAAGATTATCGAGTATATGTACATCTGGGCTGCTCCACGTACAATATTATACAAATATTGACTGGGGTTAAGGGCAACATTGATTATATTAGCCCCCAAGGGACGAAATATTGCCCGACGCGAATCAATGTTGCCTGAAAACACAGTCAACATTTGTTTTGTTATATGAAGAAACAAACCAAAAATCAAGAAAGGATTTTTTCCTTGACTCAACATAGAATTCACAAAATTAATTTTGCGCAAAGTTTATTTCCAAAATATCGCCGGCATCAAAAGGTCACTGGTGATATTCCACCGTGCGTAGGAAGTAAGCTCAAGATGTTTTACCTGATTTTACTTCACAATAATTCGCAATTCCATATCCCCGTTATGAAATCGAACCGTCGCATTGCGCGTCCGTTGTTTACCTGCCTTGACTGATGGACCGGTCAATATTTTTCGGACGAGCTAATATAACATTATTGACTATTCGTCTATATATAGCTATATAGTGAGAATATACTACTGAATATAACAACAGTTAATAGTAAATATGTACTATACATTTGGAACTATTTAATTATTGTTCTCTTTCTTTCTGTGTGAAATTAATCCTTTAATAATTGAATTTTATCAACAAGCGATCGTCAGTCTATAATCTTCAATTGACTGAGCATTGTTCTTCTCCAAATCTCTGCACCAGCTCTGCGGAACGAGGTCAGCAGAGCAAGTGCTTGCGAGCGCACGACCAAATTTGCTCTGCTGCTATTGTGAATTCACGCGAGCTCTCGCGAGCACCCGGCTGTTCAAGATCGTAGCAGCTAGCCTAGCCGCTAGGTCGTAGATATCTAGGTCTATTGAACGGACCGCTAGGTCTCAGATTTGAAGTTGGAAATATTCAACTAAAGACTAATTACATCGACATAATTTGTTAATTTTAAGCGGAAATATACATTCACTTAAAGGATGAATAAAATATCATTAAATAAATAGATTTTATGTTTGTTACAAAGTGGTAACTAAGGTGGCCATCTTGAATTTAATGCTTAATAGCATAAAATATTTAGGCTACGAATATCTACGTAGCGGCTAGGTTTATAGCTTACCGTTCAACTATGTAGTCCTTCGTAGCAGCTACGATCTTGAACGCAGCCATGAACTCGCTTCTAATGTTTCTTGCCGTTGCAGTATTGTTCAGCATGTATTGCACGTGATATAAAATTAAAAAAAAACTTTTGGCATTGTGTCAAATTTCGATTACTAAACAAGACGCTTGGGAACTTAGACCTCTTATTATAACATTTCTTGCCAATTTTAACCCAATATTTTTTAACCCAAACCAACATGATAAATTGCACTAATTTATCACAAGAAAGTTAAATAACTTTAAAGGAATTTGAAAAAGGAAATAAATATTGGATTCCATGTTTTGCAAATCATCCACTTATAAATCACGTTGTATTCCTGCACGACACTGGAAGTAATTGTTCTCGGATCTGGAAATTCCTTATCCGTCGGAGATACTCCCATGGTATTCCAATGTTGAATGAAATTCAATTTTTTTGGTCCGCGTTGCAAAAACTCTATAATGGGAGTGAATTTAAACTGGCTGCCCACCTTACTTTGTGATAAAAATGTGATTAATGAAGTATCATTGAAAAATGAAGTGCTATAGGCTGTTTTTACTGAACTGAATGATTACAAGATCGGAATTGAAATGTGCACACAGTTTAGAAAAAAAAACAACTTTATGTATCGATGTTGGTACATGGTATGTGTGTATATATATATATATATATATATATATATATATATATATATATATATATATATTATATCAATCCTAGATCGGCATAAGTTATGTAAAATATTATAACTGTAGGACGAAAGAAAAAGTTTACGCATAAGATGATTAAAACAGCACTAAAATACTAACTGTATAGTGTATTTCACATTTAGTTCTCATCCGTTACTTATTCGTACTGATATATAGGTTTTTACATGTAACAATAAAAAAATAGATGCATCTATTACTCCAAAATCCGCATTTTTATGAACAATTAAAAGATTGGTATATGCAGATAACTTTATATATATTTCGATGTACATGTTTATTAATTTCATACCATACATAAAAATGGTGATTCGTTTTATTTTAAGTAAGCCCCAGTTGACATGTTCCTAAAGGTCTCTTAGGACTACGTTTTAAGTACGTCTTAGTCTAAACTAAGTCAGTTTCTCGAAGCACTCCTAAATTTATGTATATACCGCGATATATTTCTCTCAGCTTTAGGAGAGCACACACCTTGTACTAACACCATCCTAATGTTACAAAATCACATTTTATAGGAACTTAGGACTGTTGTGACGCATTTTCTTAAGGCCGGTAGAATACGGCAATCATTTCTATAATAATTCCAGCATTTTCGACAAACTTAAACTCCTAATCCGGGAGGAGGGTGTATGTGTCTGGGAGGGGGGGGGGGGGGGTTACTCATTTATTCGAAAACAATATCAACTGTAATATATCACAATATATAAATAGTGCCTGTTTGGGAGGGTAACTGTTGAAATTGGCACCCTGAGAAAACCATTATCAACCGACGCGAAACGGAGGTTGACAATATTTTTCGAGGGGTGTCAATTTCAATTGTTATCCTCCCAAACAGGCACTATTTATTCTATTATACTGAATGTCTTATTTTTAAAGAAAATTTTACTGCTTTTTTATAGAAATAAAGTGAATTGTACGGCGAACCGTACGCGCATAATTTACGCGCAGGTAACAGTTCGTTGTGTTACCCGTTGCCAAGTGTGTTGCTAACGCAGAGGGTAATAGAACGGATTACCAACTTCGTCTAAACCAATTAGATATCAGTATTTAACATGAAAGTATAATAAAACTTAATGTTTATTTCAACATATATGGAAAGGGATATCCGTTGCTGCATTCCTGAAAAATTATACGAATTTATTTTTCCTTCACAATTTAATGTGTGTTTGGCGAAAGATGAAAAATATCCAATTATTTTTAATAACTACAATAAATACTAAGTAAGTTACATTCACTGTTTTGATCATTTACCCCCCCCCCCCCCCCCCCCCTAAAAAATGATACAAATGTCCTCGGCTTGAGAATACAGGTTTATATAAGCCATGCATGATCATTCTTAATTTTTATCACTTCAATCTAAAAAAATATATTAATCTAAAGAATATTCATATAATGTTGAATAAACTGTAGAAATGTATTTTCGAGATTGATTAAAAGTTTAGAACTAATTTTTATTTAACCTGTTAATGAATTCTCTATATTACAGATTACAGGGAAATCGGAGGTGTTGGTAACATCAAATTTTATGAAAAAGCGCAGGCTTATGTATTACTAGAATGACAAGAGTATAGCAATTTTTCATTTTTGCTAGCCAAGAGTTTATGATCCACTCTGCTTCTCTACATCTTTGCTAGCCAGGGGTTTACGATCCACTTTGCTCCTCTTCAACCAGCGAAGGGTTTACGATCCATTCTGCTTCTCTAAAACAGGGTATTGTAGGAGCAAGTTGGATCGTAAACCCTTCGCTAGTTGTAGGTTGTATAGCAGCAATGTGGATCGTAAACCCTTTCTAGTTGTATAGGAGCAAGATGGATCGGAAACCCTTCGCTAGTTTTATAGGAGCAAGGTGGATCGTAAACTCTTCGCTAGTTGTAGGTTGTATAGGAGCAAGGTGGATTGTAAACCCTTAGCTAGTTATATAGGAGCAAGGAGGACCGTAAATCTTTAGCTAGTTGTATAGGAACAAGGTGGATCGTATAAACTTTAGCTAGTTGTATAGGAGCAAGGTGGATCGTAAACCTTTAGCTATTTATATAGGAGCAAGGAGGACCGTAAACCTTTAGCTAGTTGTATAGGAACAAGGTGGATCGTAAAAACTTTAGCTAGTTGTATAGGAGCAAGGTGGATCGTAAACATTTAGCTAGTTGTATAGGAGCAAGGTGGATCGTAAACCTTTAGCTAGTTGTATAGGAGCAATGTGGATCATAAACCTTTAGCTAGTTGTATAGGAGCAATGTGGATCATAAACCTTTAGCTAGTTGTATAGGAGCAATGTGGATCATAAACCTTTAGCTAGTTGTATAGGAGCAAGATGGATCGTAAACCCATTGCTAGTTGTATAGGAGCAACGTGGATCGTTAAACCTTCGCTAATTGTATAGGAGCAAGGTGGATCGTAAACCCTTCGCAAGTCGTAGGTTATATAGGAGCAAGGTTGATCGTAAACCCTCCGCTAGTTGTAGGTTGTATAGGAGCAAGGTAGATCGAGAACCCTTTGCAAATGTTAGGTTGTATAGGAGCAAGGTGGATCGTAAACCCTTCGCTCGTGAACCCTCTGCTCGTACATGTAAACCCTCCGCTAGTTGTAGAGAAGCTGAGTGGATCGTAAACCCTTCGCTAGTTAAAGAGAAGAAGAGTGGATCGTAAACCCTTCGCTAGTGAAGAGGCAACTGTTTCATTACACAAAATTGTTTGTTGTTTAAATTATGATTGGTTTATTAGCCAAAAGCTGCCCCAATTTATATTTTCTTTACACAAAATAGTTTTTGGATTTCTGGGTTTTTTGTTTAAACTAAATTGTTAAAGTAAATGTATGTTTTTGTAAATGTTTACAAATTAAAATGTTCCCTGTCGAAATTTTCAATATTTAATCCTGCACACGTCTCTTAAATTCTATCTGTATGAATTAATGTAAAAAATAAAAATGATTTCAGTGGGATTGACCATCTTAACTTAAGATTTTCCTAAGTTACCACCGAGCTTCATAATTAAAACGTGTCATAAGTTGATCTTAGGATGTTCCAAACTTTTTTTTCCCTAAATTATATCTAAGGAACGCACTTAGGTCGAATCTTCTTAGGAACATACTTAGGTCATATCTCAAGAACACACTTAGGTTTTATCTTAGGAACACACTTATGTCATATCCTAGGAACATACTTAGGTCATATCTTAGGAACGCACTCAGGTCATGTGTTAAGGAACATGCCCGCTGTGTTCTTTTTTTAAAATTCATCTTGTAAACGGAATAATGTGTATTTATATGAAATTAATTTTTTTTAGTCTTAGGGTATATAATTAATTAAACGACAACTTTTTCTATCAATTTTTAAAGCATTGTTGTTGTTTCATGTATCTGGAAGCTAAAAACCGGCAAAATGACATGATGTCAAAAAATTCTTAAATTACATGTAGCAGATCACAAAGACGCTAAAAATCAATACCTTTCACACAGTACGTCCATTTCCAAAGTTTCTTAGGGGACAATAAAAGCGAGAAGGGCTTCACTATACGGATTTCACACCAAAACGGAGACTTAAATACTCAACTCTTTACCCAAAGGTTACTTAAACTTACATTGTGGGGAAAAAAATTCAAGGAAGTTTTAGAATTAATGCTAGCATATTAGGTTTAACTATTTAGGTTTAACTATTTACCATCCCAAGTGGAGTGATAATATCATATCTAAAAAAGTTACTTTTTAACTCTCAAACAGAATTGCAGTTTAAGTTCATATGCAAGATATTATAAAAAAAATAATCATTAAAGATAATGCACACACATTTAAACTTTCATATGCTTAGGAAAGGGAATAGAAAGTGCAATTGAGATAGCTTGGGAGTAGAAACATAGTTAGCCTACATCTGATTTATAATAATAACAAATGTAGACCAGATCACTCGGGTCTTTTCATTGTATACTATCTTTCCAAGCGTCTGTCCGCTCAAAAGTACTTCTATAATCGTGCAGTTGAAATCCCTAACAAAATATTTCAATAATCACATGTTTACTCTACAGCCTAAGTTTCAAGCTTTACAAATCTTCTTTTAATTATCTTTTAATATTCTATTTCCAGACTTAACATGGTCCCCTAGAAACACTTTTTTTCGGCGTCTTCAATCTTAGATTACATAACTCTGCACGTAGTAGTGCTCATGGATTTAAACGTTCAACAAGACTAAAAAAACAGTCTGACTTCTCCAATGCAAGTATCACCGTCTCCTGGTTTAATTGCTATGTAGCTATAGAAAGCATGTCTATTCAGAGAAAATTTAATTTTACACATATCAAAACTATAAACAAGAAACACGTTTCCTGTCGTTGTGACCATTAATGCAGTAATTTGTTCTTCGCAGGCAGGTTCAAGTAGAATCGTGTTTTAAAAGGGGGGGGGGAGGGGGGGGGGGCTCTTCCAAAAATCATGTTAAGAAAAAAAATATATAATGAAAGTAAAAATGGAAATTTTGAAACTCTTGATAAAAATCAAAAACTGTGGGGTCGGGGGGGGGGGGGTGGTGGTGGGGGTGCTTAGTATTTCTTTAGCTTCAATTTCACTGATGATGTTCTTATTTTCAATTCCATTCATTACATTCTCCCGAAAACGTGGGAGGGCAAACTCCAGCATTATACATATACACGTGTTATTCAGTTTCTAATATGTAAATTTCAGGAAATTGGCTGTTGCGATAAAAAATGTGATGCTACGAGCCTGCTTCGTATCTATGATATTAAGGAGGCTGAATGGTCAACAAGTCTTAAATTTTTATTTTGGAAATTTTTAGTGTGGAAATTACAATTAGATATTAAATGACCAAAGGATTGTGATTTATAAAGTTCTGTAAAGCATATTTTATGTGTGTAAAGTTATTTTACTTTGAAACCCTGATTGAAGCAAAATTACTTTTTGTTGCATGGCGTCCTGTACAAAGAAAAAATGCCATTTTTAAAAAGTTGAAAAAAAATATTCCTTCTTATAAAGCCTAATGATTTTTTTTCGAAATCTTATCATCATGAAAACAATTCAGCCAATATTGCTTTTGCACAAAATCGCGACATCATGAAATCGTGAGTGACTTTGTTTTTCGCGACATCCAGTCGTAGGGATATTAGGTATTTTTGTTGAACTTCGTTAACTGAGGTTCAATATTTTTAATTATCTACAGATTTATATATATATATATAGAGAGAGAGAGAGAGAGAGAGAGAGAGAGAGAGAGAGAGAGAGAGAGAGAGAGAGAGAGAGAGAGAAGTTGCATGGTGAAAACAATCGTGAATGAAAGACTGTATTTATAGAAATCAAAAACAACGTAGTACCTGACTTTGATTTCTAATATATATATATATATATATATATATATATATATATATATATATATATATATATATATATATATATATATATATATATATATTGTTTTCCCTCGGACTGAAATGTCACATTTTCATTGGATTAAACATGGCACGTGATTGCCTCATATATCTCTATGTAGGTTCTTTGAGGATTAATATTAGGCAATATGGCCGTCATTGGCCGCCGCCGCACCTACTCATCTCGATATTTCATATTATTTAACACAGAAATCGTGTTCAGTAAGTCATTAAAATATTAAGAGTAGTGGCCCTTTGAAATTATTTTTAAATTAGAGTAGTTGCCCTTTGAATATTGACGTCACATTGTTGTGTCTGGAGCAGAACAAAATGGCAGCGTCTAGGCCTAAATTTGCTCAAATCTCTGCAGAGGTTTAAAATTGAATAGCAACAAAACATTGTAAGTAATATGGGTGAAGCGAAGATTTTTAAAGCGCATTTGAAAGGTGGTATTGATAATTTTGAAGAGTTTAAATGAGTTTAATTGGACGAGATATAAGGCATCTTGTATACATGGCTTTGCGTAGATCACCGCTATTTGTGAATGAATATGTCGCTTGATAGTCCTCGGGAAAACAAAACACTTCGCCTCGCCATCTATGAGATTGATCAACCCAATATATTTCCGTAGTGAGTCAGTAACTAACCTAATAAGTAATAATATATATATATATATATATATATATATATATATATATATATATATATATACACACTCAAACTTGCTTATTTATTGGGTCTGCTTTGTATTTATGAACTATTGGGTCAAATGTTATTTGTTGATATGCGGCGACGGGATCAGATGAATAATATCCAAATTCACGTCGGGAAGCTATGTATACCATAAAAACAAGACTAAATTGTTAACCAACTGTATATATACCTATTGCATTTAAACAGTGGAATTGGGTCTTGGACCCTATTGTTGAAAAACATATATATATACATGTATTCCAAAATTAGTTGTTGGGTCTAATCAGTTATGATCGATTTATACTGGTATTTCCGTTAATTTGTGATGGCTTGGTCTTTCTGTCATTCTTGAAAGCTATGATTATATTGTTGTAAAAATATATCAATTAACAACTGTTTGAATAGTTTTGCAATTAGCTTATAGTATTGTGTCGTTGACCCAACTATTAAAAATATATTAGCGGAAAAAGAAACTGTCCATTACTTTAAAAACATATAAGGTGCGCAATTATTACTTTCAATTTAAGCCTTATAGAATACTAGTAAAGAAGCTGTAGAGTTTTTTCCGATGACCAAGTTAACATTACGTAGTAAACCAATGAGAACCACATGTCGCTGTTGAATCGTGTACACGCAGTAAACCGCCATGCTTTGCGATTCATTCAATTGATTGGAGAATGGGTTTGACGAAAACATTGTCATGTGTTGAAAAGTGCTTTCCATAAAAGGTCGTGTACCTGACTTATCACAAGGAATAACCATGTGAAATATGAAAACCCTAGTAGTTATGTCCAAGGATAAAACTTTAAAAAAGTAGGTCAAACTCGAAGTTCAAATTGTTGGTACGGTAGAGAAGGTCTTGTTACAAGGAATATACATGTAAAGTATGAAAGCACTAACAGCAACCATTCAAAAGTTATGGCCAATGTTAAAGTTTGGTAAAAATTTTGCAAAGGTGGGAAAAACTCTAAGGTCAAGGTCAACCGGTCAATATGTTAACACCCAAAGAAAGGTATTGTCACAAAGATTACACTAGTTTTTGCGGACAGACATACAGACGGATATACAGTCGAAAAAACTAAATGCCACAAAATTTTCGATAACTGGGTCATATATAACATTTGTAATTGTCAAATCAAGATGAAAATACCAGGTAACATTTTCATATAGTAGACAATGAGGGTACACATTTTGAGGGAAATAATGCAATAGTCTCCGAAAAAACAGATCCTGACAAAATCATTTTCTTAACAAATATACATATATATATTTAAAATAACCATCTATTTGGGTATGTCACTTAAACTGACTTATTGGGACCTAATAGAAGGAGCGACTGCACATACCAATGGGATATGTAATAAAGTTTCCATATGAAGCAAGTTACCATGTATATCAATATAGCCTTGATTTTTTTTATTAAAACATTTGCTACAGGAAACTACATGTATGTTCAAATCCTTCAATGGGGTCTGACCCCGTTGTAAAAATGTGTCTTTTGGCGGATCCAGGATTTTCCAATTGCAAAATTACATGTAGTAATGTTTAGCAACCGAACAAATTTTTTGTTTGGATTATCAGAAAATACCCCCAGACAATTATTGTTTTGAAACAACAGTACATGTACATGTATAAGGCATGTTCGTTTTCATATTCCGTTTTCCGTCATGCCGTGTACATAAATATACGGGTTTGAAGGACTGAGAAATCTTTTGTAATTAGTCCTGTATTTTCCGCATAGTTCAATTCATTTACAACAGCGTTGTTTGTATTGTCATGGGAAATGTTGTCGGTTTATATTTAAATAAGACAATACCTTATCTTCCCACAATACATGCAGTACAAGATAATTTTTTACTTTGGCTTGAGAAAACATTAATAACTTTCGCTCCTTGGCATCACGGTGATATAATAACGCACCTTTAAGAACAATACTTCAGCTAATGATCGGAGAATGTCAAGTTTACAACATTTCTTCCTATCTTTTCACCATATATAAACAAAGCTGTTATTACCACAGTGACAAACGGGATAGATAATTCTTATAAACACTTCCAGAACTTGATTAAATTTTCCAATTTATTTTAATGTTAAAATCTTGTTTCTACTCTGAATTTCCCCCTCTCTTTTACAAGTAATATCTGCATGTACATGTCAAAATGCATAAGGAAATAAAAAGTCAAATCTATTTCTGAGTATATTTATTAAAGCAAAACTCCTTGTAGGAGTGCATATATGATCAGTTTTAATATTTTTGTCATCAAAATAATTTGAAGTTAATCTGGAACAATCTTGACATTTCAAACTTATTACACAATAAATGCTTCAAAACTTATTATTAACTAATATATTGCATCAAAATGGTTCATACAGTTATGTGTGAACACTGAATTTGATATCAATATGCTAGAAAAAGTGATGATTTTTTTTATTTACTAGGGAGTATTATGACATTATCGTATATCAATATATTTCGGTCAAATAAACAAAAAAACCTGCATGAGTTTATTTATGAAGTATGTATTGGGTTTTTATTGTTTTGACCAAAAAGAAAATTCACTTTTTATAATTGTATTATGGGCTGAATACCTTACGATAGTAATAAACAAACCACAAACAACCATAGAACAGGGCAAATTGATTAACTATCAATCTTTTAATATTATGAATGTCAAATTCATATCATGAATGTCAAAATAATATATCACCGTAACAATGGTGAAAATGCTCACCTGAGCAACCATAGCCATAAAAAATCAGCTTTATAAAATTCTGGACAATGTAGTTTAAAAGATTCTGTATAAAAGTTTCAGTTTAATTTTTTTTTCATTATAACAATACCACATATTAAGCACCGCAGTTCTCAAGAAGATCTTAACAATTGTATATAAATATATTTACCTACATCAGATTTTGAACCTTTGTGGGGCCCCAATAATTGTCCACGGGCAACAACCTAAACAATTGAGAATTAACAATATGTCAAGAAGCTTGCATATAAGTAATACCATTTATCTATTTTAATAATTATTGCACTTCAGTTTTGAAAATAATTGAATCCCCCCCCCCCTGTATAAAATTTGACTTCCTCCATTGTGGCCCCATCATACCCCCTGGAATCACGATTTGAACCAACATTTTTTTTATTCCATTTCAAACTCTACTTGAGGATGCTTCTACTCTGAAAATGCTTCCGAATTGTGGCCTCTACCCTACCCCAGGGGATCATGGCTTGAACAAAATTAAATCTACACTACCCGAGTATGCTTCTACCATACATAAATTTAAGCTTTTCAAAGCATATGTTTTCAAAGGTTTTTATTTTATAAATTACCTACAAATTTTCAATAATTCTTAATTAATCACACAGACGGACACTGAACAAAACTTGATCAGAGAAGCTCATTTGAGCTTTCATCTCAGGTGAGCTAAAAAATACAAAAATCCATATACTGGGTAAACAAGAACTGTTCAAAAAGGATAAATATCCTCTGTGGGCCCTCATTTTGGATAAGTGCCAATTTGATAACCTGACAATGGTCATAGCCACTGACTTGTCCCCCAAAAACCATCTTTAAAAAATTATGGATCAGAATGAAAGTTGGAAGGACAAATGGAATGAGAAATAAACTGAATGATACATGTAAATTAATTGGATAAACAGACACTATAGTTTTATTACCAATATGTTCCCCCTACATCTTCACATGCATCTTTTGAGACAATATTGTAAACAATTTCTTAAAAAGATAAAGTCTTTGTTAAAAAAAAAAAACACCTGTTAACAAAAGCATACACAATGCACTGGTTTCTTAGATCTTATTTTATAGATAACATTGCCTACAGATGGACAGACATTGCAAAATACAATCTTCAAATTGTGTTTGCTGATGCATAAAATAATAAAGATATTTAAAATAAGGAAAAATAAACTTCAACAATTTGATTTCCCCAGTTTTATATTATTTAATTTTGCCCTTAATTGTGGCAATGTCCTTGTTGAGCATATCTTTTGGGCCTCCTTCAATTCCGATTGATGAACACTTTTCTGAATCCCGGATAAGTATCCTTTAAATTTCTTTCTAAGACAATCTGTTTCTTCCTTTGTCCATTGCCGCTTAGTACCTCGTTTTCCTAAAAAAGGAGAATCATCCATATGGCAGATTATTTCTATTTTATATTAAATCATCTTTTTAATAATGATGTTTGTAATGTAAATAAAGGTACAAGTTACTAATGCAATTTACTTTGGTAAGACCTATTCAAGTCAATCACGTCACTTCCAGCTCCGATTCACGCTCTAAGCATCAAGACCAAAAACTCAAAATAAACCTCGCTTTAGAGAAGAAAGTCTTACGGTTTAATCGTCTGATGACAGATCTGATAGAATGAATCACTGAGCAGCCTACTGTGAATAAAAGGCAGCTGTGATGGATGAAACAAACACAAGAGATTTGCTCATTCAAAAGACTGATGCTTTGCCATCCTTGGGCATCCAGGATTGAAGCATAAAGAGTGGGGCCCATGGGCTACATCGCTCACTTGAGCAACAATAGCGAACTACTTTAACTTAAAACAGTAAAATTTAATACTTTTGTAAGACTCAATATTCTATAGAGGGGTGGAGGTGAAAATATGTTGCGATATATATATTATATACAACACTGGAATATTATTTCCTGCAGTTTTTGCACATATGTAAAGTATTATCTCTTCATAGATAAAAAAAAATTTCATACATTTTCTGAGAATTATATCAGTTTAAAAATCAGCACCCATTGTGGATCTACCGGTACTTTATCGTGTGTAATCATATTTTGAACATGTTGAATCTACACAATTAAAGGATGCCAACATTTTATTTCATTAATAATTTGTCTAAATGGTCATGTTATACATATCTAGTATATATGATGAAAATACTGGAAAAGGTGGTTTACTTGCCATATACCTGCAATATTTTTTGTTTGGTGTATTGGAATTTATGAGAAAAAAAATTGAACTTAAATAAGTGTATTTTTAAGTGAATAATTTTTATGTTTATTTAAGATGCTAAGCTCTACAAATATACCATGGCAATGATATACATTTCATTTTCACAACTTTTATCTCATATGTGAAAGTTAACAAAGATTGATGGACATAAGATCGCCAGATAGTCTGGAAGGAGGGTTTGAAATTAACAGTTGCCCACTCGCCATTTGCAACTAAGTTTTCGTGTGGGCAATTTGAAAATGCAATTCCAGGGACCCACATGGCGATTAAACAATTCCTGATGCCAACACATCTTTTTTCCAAATTTGTCCGAATGTTTCGTATTTTCATTTAGGTTGATCACTCAGACGCTTATCTTTACCCATCTTCACTGTGAAGCCTAAACGTCTTGATGATCAAGACTACTGAAGGTCTTCATCAGTCAAGCGTTTCACAATGTATCAAGAAACATTACTTTCAAAGCGTCTAACTGATTTCAGCATTGTTTTAATATTTCGATTTATGGCAATCGTTGTATTAGGCAGCCAAAAGAAAAGGATTTTTATTTGTAATAGGAGATGGATTAACCAATACAGATGTAAAGGAACAACAAGACATGTGGTTGAATGAGAGAGAGAGAATTGATTAAATCATAGGTGATGCCCATGAGGAAATCATCACTAGTTATAAACTGGCAAACAAATTAATTAATTAAGATTTATATATTACATGTTTATCCTTTGTTGGTGTAACATTAAAGCGTTTTAAAGAACGATTGTGAAAACTTCTTTGGTCGTCGACAACAGTATCTTCATACACATAACTAACCAACTAAATTTTCTGGCATAGAGTCCATGAAAACGGGCATTAAATATTTTGAATATTAGTTATGAATTTAGATTCAGTGAAACAGAAAGGCAACGCAGGCGGATGTTCAGTGCAAAAATAAAACAATGGCGGACAAATTCGTCCTTAGGTAAAGAATGTTTCAAACTGAATAACCATGAAGAAAGATTTCAAACAAAGTAAAGTTACAACCTGTGTAATTCCAGGAAGATTCGGCATACTTTTATTAGAATACTAACGGTAACACTTGTAAAGAAAACATTTCTTAAATATTCGTACAGTTTTGATGTTTGAGATTACTTTAACCATTATCTATATATAGACATCGTCGTTCCCCGGTTAAAGAATTTCAAAACATTTCAAAGTTACATAAATTTATCACCAAGTCATGAGCGTAATGTCTCAACTCTGCCTACTAATCTACTAGTCTGATTGGACAAAGGTCAGTCAAAACATTATGTAGAAACTTTTCTGGAGTTACACCCATTAAACGCTTAGAGACATAGTTTGCTGTATCAGTTTTGTACTAAGGCCCATCAATTGTTTTCATCTTTCCTCAAAAACAACAAATGGCTACAAACCAAGATGATTTTCTTTAAAATAATGATAATGCAGATATCCTCCTAATAATACTATGTCAGAACTGTTTAAAAGACGTTGTTTTTACATGCTCATTTGAAAACTACCAAAATTGGTGCAGATTAATTCATCAAATGAGAAGGGACCAAACAAAGTAGTTATAGCACATCATCCTTTTGATTTTTCTGTATATAAATATTTAATGTTTAGTAAGACAGTTCTTATGATCAACAAACATTTCAGTGAAATTTCAAGAATTATAATCAACTTCTGAAAACTTATTCAATTTTTTTTTTTTTTTTAATGTATTCATTTATTATATATACCAAATGTTTTGTAATAGAGTTTGCCAAGTGACATGCACAAAATCAATTTATGCACCTCTGTGTATTTTAGAGGCATTAATCCTACCCTAGGACCCAATTACAACATTTTAATTATGAAGATGGTTGACAGTTTGTTATTGTCATTTTTTCATGTAAACAAATGATTAGTTACCAACTAATTGTAATATCAACACGAAATGTAATGAATATCGGTTGTAATTTTCAATGCACGGTATGTGTTTGCATCACCGGTATCTATAATCTCTACAGATTAAACAGTCACAACAGGGTTTAACTGAGAATGTGAAAGCGCCTTTCCAATCACATAAACATCATTTTTATGTTTTTGGAGTTAATTTACACATTCATGAACTCGGAATACATGGCACAATTTATTTTTAAAATATCTCCATCAACGAAAATATTGTCCGTTTAAAATAAATAGCCTTGAGAAAATGATATGCATTTTGACAAAACTTTTTGAATTAATCACCATTGTGACCCCTAAACTGAATTACCAATTGAATGAAATGTCTTTTAATATTTTGCTAATGCATCAGATTTTATCAGGTAAAAAATCAAGTGCCTATTTACCAAAATCTATGTTTGACTCTTTGCGTAAAAATTCCAAATACCTGAATACTGAATACAGGCAATCGTTCCCAAAGTTAAAAGCAAACTGAAACGACAATCAAAACAAGCTAAAACCATCGTCAAAAGTGAAGATGACAACACGTTGAAATATTTAACCTCAATTTACTTCACATTAATCTGCACCAATGTATCTTCCATGTTTCAAAGATTATAATTGCACGAGAACTGTTGCTGTTACACAACAAACATATTGATCTTTGTAAGATTGACAGCATGCATCCAAAATGGCTGCTTCAAATGGAGATACGGTAAACTCTGTTTCTACCATACGATAGACTGGCAATGCCTGTTACAGGATCAGTCTATATTGTACAAAATTGCCTGTCTACAAGATATGAAATAATGAACCTGCTTTGTAAGTATTTTTGTAATTAGCTCAAATTTGAAACATTATTAGCCCTTAAGTTTTGCAATTTATATTTTCCTTTTCATAAGGATGATTTATGCAAAATTACGTTAAGATTAACTCAGTAGTTCTTGAGAAGAAGATTTATTAAAATGCACCCCCTTTTTTAACAGTTTCCGGATTTTCTCCGCTTTGAATATAATCTGGCCTTTTATTTTTGCAATTTATATTCACCTTCTTACATGGACGCTTTGTGCTAAATTTGGTTGAATTTGGCCAAGTGGCTTTAGAGAAGAAGTTCAAAATGTAAAAAGTTTACAGACGAATGGACAGACGGATGGACTGACAAACGGACAACGGGTGATCAGAAAAGCTCACATGAGCTTTCAGCTCAGGTGAGCTAAAAACCACTTTAAAGTAAGTTTTTCTATGTTGTTTTTAAGTGATATACAATTGCAAATTCTTGAAACCAAAGACCATACGTGTTAATTAACCTTCAGTGATGAAAAAGAGGTAGATTTAGAACCCCTAAGAATAGAGGTAAAATTACGGGGGTCTTTTTCGCATACATTTTAAAATGCTTATATATGTAGATATAGATTAATAATCAAGGATATCAACTACAAAAGGCCCAGGGGCCACATTACTTACCTAAACAACAATAGCCAATTGACAAATTTTTAATCCAAACAGTTGAAAAAGTCAAAAAAAAATATCAGTATATTTCAAAATAATTGAAATTTGTTTAGTTTAAATTTTTTAATATCCATTTTTTTTTTAAACATATTTAACATCGAGGCCTGTTTAAAGATAAAGATTTAAATCATTTTTCTGTTTAATTTCCTATGCCAAATTTAATCAGGCATTGTGGGCCAATTCTAATCCCGCATTGTGGCCCAAACCCCCACAGGATCATGATTTGAACAAACATTTGATTTGAATCTACACAACCCCAGGATGCTTCCAAACAAGATAGAGCTTTTTGGCTCATTGGGTTTTGTGAAAATATTTTAAAAAGATTTTTCTCTACATATTCCTAGTATGTAAAAAATTGACACCCCCCCCCCCCCCCCCCCCCCCCCCCCCCCAGTGTGGACCCACCATATTCCCAGGGGTCATGATTTGAACAAACTTGAATTTACATGCACTTCCATACAAGTTTCAGTTTTTCAGGCCAATTGGTTTTTAAGAAGAAGATTTTAAAGATTTTTCTCAATATTCCATAGTAAGATTTAAATAGCCCCCCCCCCCCCCCCCCCATTTCGGCCTCACCTTATTCCCGGGGGTTATGATTTGAACAAACTTAAATCTACACACCTCAAGTGCTTTCAAACAAGATAGAGGTTCCCAGGGCAATCGGTTTTTGATAAGATTTTAAAGACTATCAACATATTCCTATGTAAAATTTGCCCCCTCCAATTTGTGGTCTTATCCTACCCCCAGGGACCATGATTTGAACAAACTTGAATATATACTACCTGAGGATGCTTTCACACAAGTTACAACTTTTCTGGCAAATTGGTTTTTGAGAAGATTTCTAAAAGCTTTTTGCTATTTATTCCTATGTTAAAATTTGAACCCCTCATTGTGGCCCCATCTAACCCCCCGTGAACCATGATTTAAACAAATTTGAATCTACACTAATTGGGGATCCTTCACCACACGTTACAGCTTTTCTAGCAAATTGGTGTTTGAAAAGAAGATTTTAGAAGACTTAACTCTATATATTCCTATCTAAAAATTTGAGCCCCCATTGCAACCTCACCCTACCCCTGAGGACCATGATTTAAAGAAACTTGAATCTTCACTACCTGAGGCTGCTTCACCACAATTTTTAGACTTTCATGGTAGAGTATGTATGCAAAAACTTTCTTACCTTTTGATCTAATATACTGTAGCTGTTCACTATCTGAATTTGAGGGCTGTTCATGATCTGAACAAGATGGCTTACTAGTATCTGCTGTTGAACTAGATTGGTCCTCCTTCTGTGCCAGTTCATAATCAATATCATCATCTTTTGGTAAAGGTTCAGGAAGTTCTGTGAATTGAGGAAATTTTTTTAATTTTACATAATTATTATGCATTATATCATATTGCAAAGACATATCGTGAAAACTGAAAAAAAAATTGTCTTGGAGGTATCAATGGGAGTTCATTTTCATAGTCCTTTAGTTTTTTTTATGTTACTCAAGTCAGAGGACAACATTTATTTATTAAATTATCAATCATCAGAGTAATAAAAAGCATTTGTATGCCATTAGCTGCAATAATGTAGCCTTATCCAATTTTTTTTATATCTGATGTTTACTGGAGAGGGCTCTAATTCCGAAGGATCTCCATAATGGAAAAATTACTTTTTTTAATGCGACTGACTTTGGCCTGAAAAGATTGTTTTTATGTTTTACTTCCTTTAGATAAGATGATTTTTTTAAATTCAGGTTGAAAAAACTAACCATATATTTAATATCAAAACCAGATAAAACACATTAGCATGTTTACCAGTCGTCTTTTCCAGCAGCCATGACAGTTCACGCGTGATTTAATGGGATTTACACTTGGAGTTTTGATGAGCGTGATAACTTGAATGTCAGTGTTAATAAGCGATCTTGCCTCATTCGATCACTAAAACATCATTTAGAAAATGGTATATATCATGAAAAATTCATATTTACCATGTTAATTATGTTTAAATAGGGGATTCTCTATATTCAGTTAAGATCTGCTTCTGAATTCTAATTGGCTGTCCCAAAATAAAACCGATCAAGGTCAGTAATAATGGCAGACAAATTCAACTTGCGTTGTCGACATACACGAAAAAAAGATATCGATATATGGATTATACTTGATATGTTTGGATTAATTCGTGCAATACACAGCTAAAATGCTTGAATTCAGGTAAGAAATGCAAATGTTATTGTCATTTATATACGATTTGAGCTAAAATCGTTGCAGGAGTGAATCACCGCAATGAAAGCAATGAAACTTTGTAGAAAAGCAGTGGATTTTTTAAAAAAAAGCAGTAGGTGGAAGACAGAGTGAAAAACTTATAGACTTTGGCAGAAGAGTTAAAAGTATGCAAAAACTTTCTTACCTTTTGATCTAATATACTGTAGCTGTTCACTATCTGAATTTGAGGGCTGTTCATGATCTGAACAAGATGGCTTACTAGTATCTGCTGTTGAACTAGATTGGTCCTCCTTCTGTGCCAGTTCATAATCAATATCATCATCTTTTGGTAAAGGTTCAGGAAGTTCTGTGAATTGAGGGAAAAATTATAATTTTACATATTATTATGCATTATATCATATATTGCAAAGACAGATAGTGAAAACTGAAAAATCAAATTGTCTTGGAAATACTGTAGATGTATCAATGGAAGTTCATTTTCATAGTCTTTCAGTTTTTTATATGTTACTCATGTTAGAGGACTACCTTTATTAATTGAGTCTCACAGAGTGCAAAATGTTAATAAGGTTTGAATATGCATAGAAAGTAGAAATAAACTCCTAAATAAGGCCATTGCGAAATACTTTGCCACACACATTTTTCCCCAAAGATGCATCAACTGATCAAGATGGCTCAAGGCCACACAGTGTGCAAGAAACGGTATGATATTGACCATGTTGACTCCGACAAATCATAGTCTTACAATTCCAAATTGAGGCCAGTGACTCAATTAATTTTAGTTGTGACAAATCTCCCCCAAAATATGCATCTTGGAGACCTTGTCAAACAGCATTCAAATTCCCTAAATACTTTCTGAAACTAATTAACCTTCTAATCATGTGTGAATTCAAGTCATAACATTGGTACTTACTAGTAAATAATAAACTGTATCTCCATAGCCTGTTGTCAAGTAAATGAATATCCAAAAAATGCATTCTCTTATGTTGGTAATGTGAGGGGGGGGGAGGGGGGGGGGGGGAAGCTTAAGTTTGAAGCACATATTTCTTGATATCAAAGCCATTCAGATCACAAAAAAATTTACAGATGAAAAATTCATCAAATTTAAAAAAGCACAAAAAATCTACTCCATAAGCACAAAAGTCCAGAACATCCAAATTAAAATCAGAACAAAAGGAGCATGCTTCAGAAAATTGAAAATTGTCATTAAAGGTAAGGAAACCAAAAGCAAACTCATCTGCCATCATATGGGAATATTTTTGGATGATTAAATATGGCTGATAACTTCCTTCCTGCACATGTGCAAAACAGTTTTTTCAAATTATTGGGTCAAAATGGTATACATAAAATTGAACATAAAAATACCAAATTGTAGGGTTGATTTCAATGTAAACTTCAAATAAATACAAATCTTGTATATGTGTGTGTACATTTCACATACTCAGAAAATTAAGATCTTTCAAAACAAAGGAACCTTCTTCTCATTACAATATTTTTTTCTTTCTTTTGTGTTCAAAACTATTAATTAATAATTTGCTTTTTTAGCATTTTACAACATTTTTTTTCCTGATGGAGCAAATTTAGAAAAAATGACTGAACTTAAAGTGTTGCTTGCACTTAACTTGCAGTTTGGATCTTTTTAACCAGTACAAACATGTAAAACCATATTTAAGAAAAGTTAAAACTAAAATGGAACATAGAAAATTCAAACAATCTTGACCGTCTTAGCCGATAAACCTACATCCTGTATATTGAACCCAGGGGCCATGAATTTCATAATTTTGGTAAAGCCCCTACTCCTTTAAAAAATAAATGTCTAAATATCTTTAAAAAACTTTTTTGTTATTCATTTAATTACTTGCCACATCTTTCTGTGCATCATCTTGAATGATTTGACAAAGAGACATAAATGATATTATTTATGCCTATGATTAAGTGTAATATTAATACCACATGGACATTATTCATTTTTCCGATGGAACATAATAAATATTCATACCATGTTTGAATTATCTGGCTCCTTTCATCATTCATTTATTTCAATCTCAACACCATTGCACAATGTTACACAATGATTATAATAATACAATATGTGGTATTTCTTAATAATTAACAATGCATGCGTAAGCGAGAGAGAGAGAGAGAGAGAGAGAGAGAGAGAGAGAGAGAGAGAGAGAGAGAGAGAGAAAAAAAAAACATATACAACTCTAACTCGTTAATACAAATGTGAAGTATGGGGGTTCTAACCTGGGGAGCATTTTTTATTTATTTTTCTAATAAAAGCACATAATTTCCTCAGAGAACAGTGTTTTGTTCTAGACATTATAAATTTAAAACTAATAGCATTTTTTATTTTTATATTTATATTTGATAAGCATTGATTGCGTTCTTGCTGCAACGAGTTACAGCTAAGTATGTAGTGAAATTCTTCTCCTATTTCGCACTTATTGCAATGAGCACAGAATCTTTCATGTCTGGGAATATTTGCCCAACGTCCACTTTCAATGGGTAGATGGTGATTACATGTTCGAAATGTAAAAGTAATTGCATCTTTTTTTGATAATGTATCAAAATAATGTTCAAATTTTAACTCTTCCTTATAAATTCTATAATTTTATTTTTGCCTTTAGCCATTGTGAGTTATCTATAGTTTGATTAATCCATATATTAGATAAACCGCAGTTATTTAGAATATGTTTGATATTTTCATACCAAGGGATTTTCCCCCCAATTTCATGATTCATACAAATTCCTAGATCATATATTAACTTTGCCTATTACGGATAGATTCAACTATAATTGCAATCATTAAAGGCAATTATTGCCTCAAACTGATCCAATCACAGACTATTATAATTAAAAGCAGAATTAGGTAGTACTCTCAAATTCAGTATAGTATTTTGCAATAGTTTATCCCTTGGGGCTCAAATAATGATTGTTGCCCTCAACCCCAGTCAATATTTTTGAATTATTTATTGCAAATTTAAGCCGCTAAAGTAACTAAAACAAGAAACGTTTGTGAAACACTTATGCCCCCCTCCTTGGAAACATCCATAAAGAAAATGAACGTAAACTGCAAATAACTGAAATTTTTCTATGTCCAAGAGCCATAACTCTGCAGAAAATTGCTCAATCTTTCCCAATATCAAACTTGACCTAGATATAATCATGATAAACCTATATACCAAATTTCATTTCAATATGTTCATCCTCTGCAAAGAAAATGAGCGGAAACTGCAAATAACTGGAATTTTTCTACATCCAAGGGCCTTAACTCTGTTGAAAATTGCTCGATCGTACCCATTATCAAACTTGACCTAGATATAATCATGATAAACATGTATACCAAATTTCATTACAATATGTTTATCCTCTGCGAAGAAAATGAGCGGAAACTGCAAATAACTGGAATTTTTCTATGTCCAAGGGCCATAACTCTGTTAAAAATAGCTCGATCATACCCAATATCAAACTTGACCTAGATATTATTATGATAAACCTGAATACCAAATTTCATTTTAATATGTTCATCCTCTGCTAAGAAAATGAACGGAAACTGTTGGTGGACCGACCGACCGGCAGACAGCAGCAAAGCAATAAGCCCTCCCTTCTTCGAAGGGGAGCATTAATAAACTTTTTTGTGAGTTTTCATCCATGTAAGAATTGTTCCTAGACTTTATTAGTTTCATAACCGGTAAATTTGGCATAAAATTGAACTTTCCTGAGACCACTTTACAATTACCATAGGCAACCAGAAAGCATAATTCAAAGCTTCTACTTCTGAATTAACAGTAATAAAGTAATCATCTTCCTGGACTCTTTAGTACACAAAAATACCCCAATACCTTGCTTCCCACCCCATAAAAAATAGGGATCCATCCCCATAGATTATTTTCACTGGATAGTCCTTAGTAAATAAAGACAAGAAGGTATGAAAAAATAAAACTGTTCACAAAATAATTACCTTCCAACTGTATGTCTTTCATTTTCTTTCCTGCCCATGCATTGACTTGACCATTCTCCACAGCATAAAGCATCCGAGCAACCTAAAACATTTAAAGATGCATGTATTTCATAAGGACCTTGCAAGAGATTAATTAATGACCTATAACTTATCAGCATTGTCAAAATACATGCTCTTTTAATATATACATGTAAGCTACAACTAAAGTATGATTAATTATTCCATATTAGCCATCACTCTATTTGATCTTCCAATTTCCTAATCTTCTAGGACTGATAAAGCTTCTGCTCTACAGGATTAATTTTTTTCATTTGGGAAGCTTGACCTAAAATGACTCTTGTATACAGTTTTTTTTTTAACCCCCCCCCCCTTTTTTTTTTTATTTCCACCCATTCACAGCTATAAACAATTTGAGTACCTATTACACAATAATAGGTAACGGTATGTATGCTGCACAGGTTTTAGTTTTTCTGTCCAGGGGACCTTTATAATTCTACCACCTAAGTGATCTCTTCATTAACACTCTAGCACATGGTGAAAATTTAGATAGCAAGGTCATCCAATTCAAATATGCAAATGAGTTCTTTAAATGTTGTCACAACTAAAACACTTCTAACCTTGGATAGCTCAAGCACAGATGATGACAACTGATAGTATTCCTTGTGTGTTTTTACATCATGCCCCAGATGTTTAGCAAGTAATTTTAGTTCTCCCTGTGTCTTATCCAATATCTATTGAAAAAATGAATCATATTACTAGGAATAATCATAAAAAATTAATTTACCTAACTGCATGGAGAAAGCAAAAAAAAAGAGACATATAGTATTTCATGAGGACACCTAGTGCTAATCGTACTTACTTGGGATACAGTTGCAATGTATTTTCTCAATGATGTTGATGTTATATTTTCAGGATTTTTTAATCCTTCACATTTTCCCAATAATTCCTTCATTGCTGTTGTCCCAGATAATGGTGTATTGGCATGCAGTCTTGCAAACATGTATTTGTTTGTTGGGCAAACTCCAACAGCAGATCTGTATCTTGTGAGAACTTCTAATGCTCTTTTCGAATCAGGGGTCAAAAGAATATACGCTTTCATATTTTTTTTTGATTTCCCAAAACCTTCGACTAAATCCATCCTGCAAGAATAAAAAGATTATTAATAACCTATGTTCAAAAATAAAAGTCTCTGTATACAATTGTTATCTGCTTTGGCTACTCCTTACAAATATCACAAATACACTGTAGACAAAGTCTGATGTTGCTTACATTTCACAATCTCGAAGTATAAGATATAAACAGGTGGCAAAACTAAAAATATGTCCATAAGACTTGAATGCCTGGAGGGTATATAAGTAATGCAACATGATAATTTGTATGAAGTTTGATGAGAACATCTGAATAGTTTCTTTAAAATTTACAATTAAAATTTTAAAAATTGGATATAACGGTAGATGAGATATTATCACCAAATTATGCATAAGTGCATAAGCGTACAAAAAAATGATCTTATTACAAACTAAGGAAAATGCAGATTTAAAGAAAAGTGAGGTCAACTCCATTTTGTGTGCAAAATATAGCTGTATCTAACTTATAAACTATAATTAGTCTTTCTTTTATAATAATGCATCTGTGTAAAATTGAATTACCAATTTGATAGTGACCTAAGTTTGTACTGTGATAAATTAAAGAATTTAGATTAATTAATTTTTTTTTATCAGATTCCCCCCTACCTTTTAGCAAAGGTTTTCTCCATATCTGTCAGAGACTCTTCAAATTCCTCAGTCGAAGTCCATTTGGGACGTTTCTGAAAGTCCTCTACAGGTAAATCTTCCACTTCTGCAACCCTTCGTTTGTTGAAAAGTATTAAACGGCACATAGTGGCCTTAGCAAGCCGATTCCATGCTAAATGATCTTGAGTACTTTCCACAATTTGCTCAGATTCTTTCATTTCAAAGATGAGGAAATCCCTGAATTTTACCAAGTCGCTCGTGCTAGGTATTTTGGAAGGTTTGTTTAAATTGGCCACTCTCTTTCTTTTCCTTGATGGTGCATTGACTCTATAACCCCATTCAGAATCAAAGAGATGCTTAAAGTTTTTTGATGCATTCAACATTGTCTCGTCATTTTTCCTTACTGCATAGCCATTTTTTACCATTATACAATGACCTATAAGATGACCAAGTCTTGGGCCAAGAGATGGAACCTCAGAGGAGAGCTGACTTGCATACTTCACAATTTTATCAAAATGTTCTGGGGACAGTAGCTTATTCAATGATGGCAGTGGTATGTCCTTTCGGGCCATCATTACTAAACGTGCAAGGGTTCTGCAATTTGAACTCACTCTATGCATGTCATTTTTTTTCTGAATTCTTTCTTCTCCCAAAGCTTGAACTTGAATTGAAGCAAAGTTTTTAATTATAAGATCCTTCTTAATGATTTCTTTTTCTTCTCCATCATTCATTCTCTCTAACAAATGTGTAATATTACTTTCATTTTCATCAAAGAGTGAACCATATAGTAATGTTCTTCCTTTCCTAACAAAAGATTTTCCCAACTTTTCATCCTCATCATCTTCATCGTTTTTTATTGAACCTAATTTGCAAGTTTTTGCATGGTGCCACAGAAGATTCTTCAAGAAGAAACCTTTACAAAACTCACAAGGAAGATATTCATCAGGTGAATGATTTAACGAATCTGGACTTTCTCGTCTTGCTGTAATAAAGATACCACCATTTTTCAAAACTTCAATGTTATGTTTATAGTTTCCCTCATTGATCAATTCTAAGAATAGCATCCCTCTCTTCTTTGACTTTTTTGGTAGCATCTGAATTTCCATTATTTTCAGTTCATTCTTATGGGTAAGCAAATGTCTGGATATTTTAGAATGCATTTCCTTGTGGCAGAAAGTACAGAAGTTAATCTTGTCATATCTTTTCTTGTACCCAGGCTTCGGCAATGCTTTGAGATGCAAATGAATTCCTAAAAAGAAATTGTATATCTTATTGTATCTATCTATTTTCTGTAGAAAACTTATCTTCAGCCTACATATTTTGACTCCAACTTACAAGATCTGTGATGCATGTCAACATACACATTTCAAACCTTTTTAAACGAAGTAGCATCAAGTTAAACTTTTATACTGTTATACAAGAAAAATAGGGATTAACTTGCAGGAATGGCTTGGGTCAAGCTTAAGACACACCTGCAGTTAAGAAAGTCTTCCTATGAAGTATGAATTTGACAAATGATTCTCCATTTAAATGAATAAGCCTAGGCAAATATGTACTTTTTCTGCCAGTGAAAATAAACTTACTGAACAGACAGACATTACAGGGCCCTAATTGGCAATTAAGCCGCACAGGCAGATCTTGCTACAAGTGAATCTTGTTAACTCGAACTTCAGGGGACCATGATTAAACTTCAAGATATCAAATGTTCAAGAGATCGAAAGTTTTTAATCTGTAAATTTTTGTTATGGTAGTTTTAGTTCTAAAATGATAGTGGCCGGAAGTTTATATTTATGACATGTAAGGATAATCTATCATGATTTCATTCGTATTTTCACCTTAAAAACATTAAAGTATATATTGTTTTCTTAATCACAAAATATTTTAGGTAAAGAGCGGTTTAATATACGTAACTTTCCCCAGTTTCAAATTACCTCTCTACCCTTTGAAGGAAGCAAGGTGTAGTGCCACTTACGTAATCAACCAATTAACACTCAGTGTTTTCCCAAGAAAATTGATGCATGGGGAAAAATTTTTCAGAGTAAGTGTGCGGTGTGGCATTAAAGCGTCCAAGCCGGCTTGAAATCACTGTGCCTAACAATAATATAACGATATGATGAAACGTACAACATGATATGTTCTATAATTGATGCATTTTCATGAAATCTATACTAACAAGTATCATTTCAATTCATAATTATATTTTAATATCTGTGTAATTCAATATAGAATTTTTCTGGGGTTTTTTCTGGCAAAACTAAAAGCATTTTTTTTCAAAATCAGTTTTTCAAGAGGTTGGTCCTCACAAGTTTTCACAAAACACAAGAAATATAAATTCACAAGGCAGTTCAACATCAACTTCTGTCCTACTCCTTCTTCTACATATTATATATAGAAGATTTTTTTAAAAGGGGTTGAACAAGAAATATGCAGAACAAGTCCATACAATTACAGTAAACTTGAATCAACTTATTCTGGGCAGTTAATATTTTCTTGTTTAAATTGGGGCTTATATAAAAGTATCTGTGATATCTTGACACCAGTCCTCTTCCTCGTTTACATGTATGTAATCATTTTCATAGGCAAACAATATACGATGTTTCTAGTCATGTCACTGCGGGTGCAAGTGGTTTTGTGAAGTTTGAGAGCGGAGAAACAACAATTTTATATCTACTAATTACAGTCAAGATGTTTCATAATTGGAAAAAGAATTTTGCTTTGAAATAAACATGCATAGCGGGAAGCATAGCGGGAAGCATGGCGGCACTGTGTAATGCATAGTGGGGGATCTTCAATGCATGGCTGTACCGCCAGACAAAAACGGCCTGGGGAAAACACTGAACACTACCACGCTAGCCCCATGGCATTCACCCGACCATCCAAGTAAGTCAATAAATTATAAGTTTGATCGTCTGCATGTGTACACAGCAACCACTTCGAGTTATTAAGAGTGAAAAACAATGCGATATGTATAACAGGACCCACGTTTTACTTTGAGAGATCAAGAACTTTGAGAGATAGGAGTTCCAGAGATCAAGAGTAAATTGTTTAGTTATATAGAGAAAAAAATCGAGACTGTGATTTCACTTCGTATGGTGTTTATTAAAAGTAAAAAGCAATCGTTTTCTACAGCCTGTAACATTTTTACAATCATAATGTAATGTCACTTCTGTATAATCCACTGATTATATTTCATTTTAATTGTAGTGCAAAATGAGCATTTCCTATTTTAGGTCATAAACATACTCAAGGTTGAAATATACATATTATTATCAAATACCGGTAGATAAAACATTTTGATATATGAAAAAAGGACAAGTGGTTCGAACTTCATACATGTAGGTGTCACATAAGAAGAGTAGTCAGTTTTTTTCTCACCTGGCATATGCTGCACCATGCAGTCCCAAATTCAGATATCATAACTAAAAATTCATAAAAGAAAGATAATGACGACATACATGTATTTGAGATACAAAGATAAGACAGTACCTTCACTAGATGCTTCTTCATTTATTTGGACACTGTCCTCAGATTGACCTTCACTTGACAATTCTTCATTTATCTGCACACTTTCCTTGGAATGATCTACTGATTTGGAACCATTTGTAAAATGACTCCTCTCCTTGGACATTTCTAGTTTAAGTTTCTTTTTACTCCTTAATGAAAGCTTTTTGCCTAAAATCACATAAATACATTGCTTCATTGAAAAAGATTGTTAACCACACCACAAATACAGAAACATTTTTAAAAACATGGATAAAAGTTACAATTTGAATCTATAGTCTTTGTTACTGAACAGCAATCATGATAAACACTTGTGCTTACATTTGATTAATTCCTCATTCTCTGGGTACACAACAGAGTCTGAAGAGCTAGAATAATAGGCTTCGGAATCTGGAACGTATGACTTATCATCATCATCATCACTTGGGTACATCTCAATATCTAAAAAAATATGTGTCTGTTATAGGACAAATAACATTGAAAACAATCACTGTGTTGAAAGCATAACAAATGCATAGATCCCTCTTGGGACCTCATTTGTGGTGTCTTCATGAACAATATTGTAAATAATATGAACGTATCAAATACATTACCATTGCCAATATCCTCAATGAATGTTTCATTGGTTGTCTTGGAGCCATCACTATTTTTCTCGGTGTTGAGTCCAGGCTCTCCTTTGCAGGTTGCTGAAACATATCTTTGGTTTTCCTCACTGATGCTGAAAACTCCTTGGTCACCCTGAGTTTCATCAGTTCTCATTTCTACAATACATAATCATATCCCAAATACAGATATACTGTCAGCAAGTTGAAACAAAATGAGTCAAGTTTTGCAATAAAAAAGAGTCTAGAACATGTATCTGAATTATAGGGTCACACATGTCACACCACACTATAGGGCCTACATTTACATTTATCAATTATGAATTCTATTCTAATCAATCAAGAACATGGACCCTATAATATGGGGTTACATTTAAGACAAACTGATTGGTAAGCATCAACACATGGACATTTTTCCTGATTTTGCTGACTCTAGGACTCTAGGATTTGCTGGTCCTGATTTTAATGGCCTATTAGTTAGACAATATTGCAAATCTTATGAATGTATCAAATCGTTACCATTGCCAAGATCCTCAATGAATGTTTCATTGGTTGTCTTGGAGCCATCACTATCTCTCTCGGTGTAGAGCCCAGGCTCTCCTGTGCAGGTTGCTGATACATATCTTTGGTTTTCCTCACTGATGCTGAAAACTCCTTGGTCACCCTGAGTTTCATCAGTTTTCATTTCTACAATACGTAATTAAACATGTATATCCAAAATACCGATATTTTGTCAGCAAATTAAAACAAAATGAGTCAAGTTTTGCAAGAAAAAAAAGAGTCTAGAACATGTATCTGAACTATTAAGTCACACTCGTCAAACTACACTATAGGGCTTACATTTATCAAATACCAATTCTACTCAAATCTGTCAAGAACATGGACCCTATAATATGGGGTTACATTTAAGACACAACCAATTGCTTAGCATCAACACATGGCATTTTTTGCTGAAAATAATGGCATAATAGTTAAACAATATTGTAAATCATATGAACGTATCAAATACATTACCATTCCCTTGATCCTCCATGAATGTTTCATTGGTTGTCTTGGAGCCATCACTATCTTTCTCGGTGTAGAGCCCAGCCTCTCCTGTGCAAGTTGCTGGTACATATCTTTGGTTTTCCTCACTGATGCTGAAAACTCCTTGGTCACCCTGAGTTTCATCAGTTTCCATTTCTACAATACGTAATTATATCCCAAATACAGATATTTTGTCAGCAGGTTTAAACAAAATGAGTCAAGTTTTGCAATAAAAAAGAGTCTAGAACATGTATCTGAACTATTGGGTCACACATGTCAAACCACATTTTAGGGCCTACATTTATCAATACCAATACTACTCCAATCTGTCAAGAAGATAGACTCGTAATATGGTTTGACATTTAAGACAAACTGATTGGTAAGCATCAACACATGGACATTGTGCTGATTTTGCTGACTCTAGGACTTGCTGGTCCTGATTTGAATGGCCTATTAGTTAGACAATATTGCAAATCTGATGAATGTATCAAATACATTACCATTGCCAAAATCCTCAATGAATGTTTCATTGGTTGTCTTGGAGCCATCACTATCTTTCTCGGTGTAGAGCCCAGGCTCTCCTGTGCAGGTTGCTGATACATATCTTTGGTTTTCCTCACTGATGCTGAAAACTCCTTGGTCACCCTGAGTTTCATTAGTTCTCATTTCTACAATACGTATTCATATCCCAAATACAGATAAAATATCAGCAAGTTTCAAAAATGAGTCAAGTTTTGCAATAAGAAAGAGTCTAGAACATGTATCTGAACTATTGGGTCACACATGTCAAACCACATTATAGGGCCTACATTTATCAAATACCAATTCTACTCCAATCTGTCAAGAACATGGACCCTATCATATGGGGTTACATTTAAGACAAACCAATTGCTTAGCATCAACACATGGACATTTTGGCTGATTTTAATGGCCTATTAGTTAGAAAATATTGTAAATCATATGAACATATCAAATACATTACCATTGCCAAAATCCTCAATGAATGTTTCATTGGTTGTCTTGGAGCCATCACTATCTTTCTCGGTGTAGAGCCCAGGCTCTCCTGTGCAGGTTGCTGATACATATCTTTGGTTTTCCTCACTGATGCTGAAAACTCCTTGGTCACCCTGAGTTTCATCAGTTCTCATTTCTACAATACGTAATTATATCCCAAATACAGATATTTTGTCAGCAGGTTAAAACAAAATGAGTCAGGTTTTGCAATAAAAAAGAGTCTGATCATGTATCTGAACTATTGGGTCACACATGTCACACCACACTATAGGGCCTACATTTATATTCATCAAATACCAATACTTCTCCATTCTCTCAAGAACATGGACCCTATAATATAGGGTTACATTTAAGACACAACCTATTGCTAAGCATCAACACATGGCATTTTTTGCTGAAAATAATGGCATAATAGTTAAACAATATTGTAAATCATATGAACGTATCAAATACATTACCATTGCCAAAATCCTCCATGAATGTTTCATTGGTTGTCTTGGAGCCATCACTATCTTTCTCGGTGTAGAGCCCAGCCTCTCCTGTGCAGGTTGCTGGTACATATCTTTGGTTTTCCTCACTGATGCTGAAAACTCCTTGGTCACCCTGAGTTTCATCAGTTCTCATTTCTACAATACGTAATTATATCCCAAATACAGATATTTTGTCAGCAGGTTAAAACAAAATGAGTCAAGTTTTGCAATAAAAAAGAGTCTAGAACATGTATCTGAACTATTGGGTCACACATGTCAAACCACATTATAGGGCCTACATTTATCAAATACCAATACTACTCCAATCTGTCAAGAAGATAGACTCGTAATATGGTTTGACATTTAAGACAAACTGATTGGTAAGCATCAACACATGGACATTGTGCTGATTTTGCTGACTCTAGGACTTGCTGGTCCTGATTTGAATGGCCTATTAGTTAGACAATATTGTAAATCATATGAACATATCAAATACATTACCATTGCCAAAATCCTCAATGAATGTTTCATTGGTTGTCTTGGAGCCATCACTATCTTTCTCGGTGTAGAGCCCAGGCTCTCCTGTGCAGGTTGCTGAAACATATCTTTGGTTTTCCTCACTGATGCTGAAAACTCCTTGGTCACCCTGAGTTTCATCAGTTCTCATTTCTACAATACATAATCATATCCCAAATACAGATAAAATTTCAGCAAGTTTCAAAAATGCGTCAAGTTTTGCAATAAAAAAGAGTCTAGAACATGTATCTGAACTATTGGGTCACACACATCAAACCACATTATAGGGCCTACATTTATCAAATACCAATTCTACTCCAAACTGTCAAGAACATGGACTCTATCATATGGGGTTACATTTAAGACAAACCAATTGCTTAGCATCAACACATGGACATTTTGGCTGATTTTAATGGCCTATTAGTTAGACAATATTGTAAATCATATGAATGTATTAAATACACTACCATTGCCAAAATCCTCAATGAATGTTTCATTGGTTGTCTTGGAGCCATCACTATCTTTCTCGGTGTAGAGCCCAGGCTCTCCTGTGCAGGTTGCTGATACATATCTTTGGTTTTCCTCACTGATGCTGAAAACTCCTTGGTCACCCTGAGTTTCATCAGTTCTCATTTGTACAATACATAATCATATCCCAAATACAGATAAAATTTCAGCAGGTTAAAACAAAATGAGTCAAGTTTTGCAATAAAAAAGAGTCTAGAACATGTATCTGAACTATTGGGTCACACATGTCAAACCACACTATAGGGCCTACATTTATATTTATCAAATACCAATACTTCTCCATTCTCTCAAGAACATGGACCCTATAATATGGGGTTACATTTAAGACACAACCTATTGCTAAGCATCAACACATGGCATTTTTTGCTGAAAATAATGGCATAATAGTTAAACAATATTGTAAATCATATGAACGTATCAAATACATTACCATTGCCTAGATCCTCCATGGATGTTTCATTGGTTGTCTTGGAGCCATCACTATCTTTCTCGGTGTAGAGCCCAGCCTCTCCTGTGCAGGTTGCTGAAACATATCTTTGGTTTTCCTCACTGATACTGAATACTCCTTGGTCACCCTGAGTTTCATCAGTTCTCATTTCTACAATACATAATCATATCCCAAATACAGATAAAATTTCAGCAAGTTTCAAAAATGAGTCAAGTTTTGCAATAAAAAAGAGTCTAGAACATGTATCTGAACTATTGGGTCACACATGTCACACCACACTATAGGGCCTACATTTATCAATACCAATACTACTCCAAACCGTCAAGAACATGGACCCTATAATATGGGGTTACATTTAAGACATAACCAATTGTTAAGCATCAACATGTGGACAGTTTTTGCTGTAAATAATGGCATAATAGTTCAACAATATTGTAAATCATATGAACGTATCAAATACATTACCATTGCCAAAATCCTCAATGAATGTTTCATTGGTTGTCTTGGAGCCATCACTATCTTTCTCGGTGTAGAGCCCAGGCTCTCCTGTGAAGGTTGCTGAAGCATATCTTTGGTTTTCTTCACTGATGCTGAAAACTCCTTGGTCACCCTGAGTTTCATCAGTTCTCATTTCTACAATACATAATCATATCCCAAATACAGATAAAATTTCAGCAGGTTAAAACAAAATGAGTCAAGTTTTGCAATAAAAAAGAGTCTAGAACATGTATCTGAACTATTGGGTCACACATGTCACACCACACTATAGGGCCTACATTTATCAATACCAATACTACTCCAAACTGTCAAGAACATGGACCCTATAATATGGGGTTACATTTAAGACATAACCAATTGTTAAGCATCAACATGTGGACAGTTTTTGCTGTAAATAATGGCATAATAGTTAGACAATATTGTAAATCATATGAACATATCAAATACATTACCATTGCCAAAATCCTCAATGAATGTTTCATTGGTTGTCTTGGAGCCATCACTATCTTTCTCGGTGTAGAGCCCAGGCTCTCCTGTGAAGGTTGCTGGTACATATCTTTGGTTTTCCTCACTGATGCTGAAAACTCCTTGGTCATCCTGCCTTTCGTCAGATCTTATTTCTACATTATGGATTGAATCATTTTTAGTCAACAAAAGTAAAAAAAATGGATTCAGCTCTTAAGGCACTGATCAAGAACATCAAGAGCACTAGATAAATAGTTATATTCTACAGTTTAAATTTCTTAGCATGCTTTTAAAACTCAAGTTTCTAAAATCTGAAGAAACCTTCACCACACATTAACAAATAAATTTCAAATTTAAACAGAACAGCCCTTTGTAAATTATTTCATTTACCATAAAAATGCAAATGTATTGAAAGCCTTCTTATTGTTGAGATAAAAGATCATTGACTTACTTCTTGAGAATAAATACTACATTGTATTGTAATTTCGTGCGAAGCTCTACTCCTATAATTAAATTACATTCTTTTAATTTAATGGCCCTGAAATCCACGTAAAAGCTTTAGATCAACTATCATTCTTGCAATTAGGCGTCTAGGGGTCATTTCACGATATTATGTACTCAAGTATGAAAAAAAAAATCTACAGTAATAATTGACAAATTTTTCATATGATTACAAGTAAACATAAAAGATAAATAGCTAGTAAATTTAATATGGCAACTGTGTTGGTCACTGCTTTTTATTGCCCTACCGGTTTTCATCGGAGGGGACTATAGCTTTCCTATGCATCTGTCAGTCCGTCTGTCTGTCCCATTTCAGTTTTCCACACTTTTTTTCTTTATGCGTTTCAGGAATAATATGAAATTTGCTGAACAGCTTCAAAATGTCAAACTACAGATCAGGTTTACACTTTTGTAGCACTTGGTTGACATATTTTCTAGAAAATTAATTGTTTGATATTCCAATTTTTTAATGTTCGGGTTCGTTATCGTGCTAGGTATCAAATAAACGAGGAAAGTATGTTGTCAATGCACGATAATTAATCTCGTGCATTACTTGGACTATTCCTTTTATTGTTTCTGACAAACAAATACGTTCTGTAAAATAGTGTCAAGCATTGTGTTGTAAATTTAATCGACAGGGTTAACGTTTCTTTTATTATTGCAATCGGGTTCGCTATCGGGTTGGTCTGTTGAGACAGTAAGAAATGATATTCTGCATAACAGTGCATTGTTTTCACAAATGTCTACAAACCGGTAGGGGACATGTATTGCTTATGCAATACTCTCAGAATGCTTGTTGAATTTGTTTTCAAAACAGATGCATGTATTTCTAAAAAATTATTTCTTCTTTGTCTAACGAGGCTGCCTTAATTATAAAATATCAGGGATTTCTTTATTACTTAATGATATTTTTAGTGATACTTGTATCTGCCAAGGAACTGGACAAGAGAAGAGTATATCTAACAAGATGCAAAACTACATGTTTAAAAAATATCTCACTTGTCCTTTCCAAAGTTCAAGCTTTCAGACATTTGCATTTTTGCGAGGCTACAACGAACTAAACCAAAATTTCAACAGTAATATACAAGTCATTACCTTTACCCGATTTTAAAAATCTCTGTAAAATATTCAAACACTATTGAGTGAAACCTATATAAATATAATTTATTCTTGCATCTACTGTGCAAATTCTGTTTCTTTGAATTCTTATCTGCTACAAGATTTTGTTTTAAACATCCTGGTTTCAGACATTTATGATTATGCTAAAAGTTTCCTTTTACATTAATGAAGCTAAATCTAAATAAATGAGCATACTTGAAATTTTGTTTGACTTGTTTGACTTCATTAAATATATGTGACTTTTTGTTGCCTAATTTGGTTATGAAGGATAAATTTTAACTACCTTTTTTCGCCAAAAAAAGTCAACGTTCTTTCCATAGTTGTATCTGATTTCTTCACCAGCTTTTATGTCATTAACAGCAAAAATACAAAGATGGGGCTCTGCAAACCCCTCATGAAGCACCTTTATATTAGCATTAGGATCTATATGTTCATCATTTATGAGTCTTGCCATGGAGCCGTCATCTTCCGAGGCATCAATCCTGAAAAAGAAAACTTGCATATACACACTAGTTAAAAACCGATATTAAAACTGATCCTACTGGAAAATGTGTATGTTGTAAGAAATTAAGTCCTCTGTAAAAAGTAAGATTGAGATTTTGACATTCAATCTTTTCAGTCTTCTAGGATTCATGTTAATAGAATTTCATGATAATTTTCTGCCTGTTGAGTTGTTTATGTTAAATGTTATACCCTTCCGAAATGTTATTCATGTCATTTAATGCACATGTCTATTAAAAATTCAACCCCAACAACTATTATATTTATCTTATGTTAAATTTTAACAACTAACAAGTTAACAACCATTCAATAGAACATTTCAAGGAAAAGGCACACAAATTTGGCATGAAATGATTGTGTCACACCTTTTATTGGAGACAGACTGATCCAATAGTATTGAAAAATAGAATCAAAGGCCTGAAGGGCCTAAGAGTCGACTCGCTGTGAACACGTCAATATTTTGATGTATTTGTTTTTATTACATTGTAAGTAATACATAAAAAAATTCTGTCTTTTGTAAATAAATTAAACATAGGTGAACAAAGATTACAGGGCTCATTGTGGCAGACATCACCTTTATGAGACCAGCTTTATCATATTATAATATATTATAATAATATTTAGATATCCTATTTATCTAAAACATCATCTTTCACGATTCATGATTTCAACTTATCTTTGATATGTTGTAGCCAGTGATAATAAGATACTTCTATACTTCATTCATGATTATTTCCAATTATGTGTGTTGAAAGCAGAAAAGAGTCAATAAATGTCCGATTCCTGAATCATCAACTTGTGTCAGTACTTTCAGTCCTTTGATTCAACACGTTCTGATGACATTTCACTAATAGACTGGCAATGCCTGCCAGACCGGCAATGCATAATATCGTAGGATAGATACAAAGGACCAGTATATTTCAATGACGATGAAATATGAGCTATTTGCATTATATTGCACATTATCAATTCACGTTTGTGCTCAAAATCCACACCAAGAGATTGATGATGTCCAGCAAGGGTCCTCTCGCTTTGCGAGCTGGGTTTTTCTAAAAATAGATTTTACGCTAAATATGGAACAAGGTTTTCCCCGTGTAAGTTGTCGAATTCATGGGTGGCGATTGAACAAAAACTACTTTGATTTGTTTTATTTTTTTAAACATTAAGAAAAACTTCATAAACATATGTGTAAAAAAAGATAAGATTGTTCAACCATTTCAAATTGGCAATCACGCAAACAAAAGAGGTTAATGCATGCATTATTTTCATTAGCGCATGAATAATGTAGTGCAAAATTTTCGCAGAAACAGCTATGATAACAAAGACTCGCTCGCTTCGCTAGCCGACTCAAAAAAAGGTAACACGGACATGTCACTCCGTATAGGGAATATGCATGCGAAAAGGGTAAGAAAGCAACACATCAATATTTTGCATCAGTAAAATTGTTTCTGCTAACTGTTGTTAAAATGCATATAACAATCTGCACACACAAAATTTAGTTGTCTAGCTTTCAATCTTAAGTTTCACACTATAGAAAAAGTTATCCTTAACTTGCCTGATGCTCTAGGCAATTATGTGAAAAAACATCAGATGAAGATTAGGGCATGGAAAAGCATTCAGATGCATAGACAGAATACTAAGACATTTAATAGTGATACATATATACCTTTCTTTACTGCATGTCTGTATTCCATGAAAGGAATAACCTTGTCCACCTCACACTAATATAGAAGATAACTACACAAATGAAAAGCAAGAATATGGATGATATTATTTCCGTTACAAGGAGAGTTACAAGGAGATTTTCTTCTTCCATTTTCTTTTCCATGCCACTTCCTGTCACATGTTTATGACCCAATAATACTGTGCTACATGTACATACACATATCCAAGAGTCTTAGACCCAACAGCAATATATATAATATTTCTAGACCCAACATTTTCATTATCTACTTTTGAGAGAAAAAAAAGTCTTCATCAGTCCTCATTATTACCAGTAACTGATCATGAAATATATCCACTTGTCCATCCATCAAGTTTCCAACCCCATTAATGTAACGTTACTTGTCAGAATTCCTAATTAACTTGCCCATATCTGAACATATATATAAGGAATTTTGAAGTGCTAAAAAATATATCGATATTGTTATTTAACATTAATTTGTAAATCAAAACAATTAGGGAATAAAGTCTTCTCATTTGCTATTGGCAACCATTAATGTTGATTTAACAGTCGCAAACCAAGTTTTATCGGCAAGTGGAGCCCATAAAACAGATGTTTTAGATTCTAACTTTAGTGCAAATTATGCATTTTGTTTGATGTTAACACCTTCTTTTGTTGAGTTTTTTTTTATAAGAAATATATGTCAATAAAGTTTGTGTTTTAACGTCATTCTTTTTTTTATGACACGTACAATCAAAAGCTTTCACTCTCGTTAATGCTTGTTTAACTCCGTAAAAAAATTAGTGCATTAGCCAATCAAAATGCTTTTACTAAACAATTGGCAAACACAGTATTACTGTATGCAACTTAGTCTTGATCACCATTGTCAATTAACAATATCTATATTGAAAAGAGACTGAACCCTTTTGAACCCTGATGGCAGCATTTCAAAACTATGACAGCTAGTGGCTAAAAATTCTGTTGAATACAAGAGGCCAATTGGCCTTATCGGTCACCTGAGTAGCATATATCCCATACACAAACTTGTCATGGAGTCTCATATATGCATCTAATTAATTAGGCTTCATACTGGAGTAGAAAAATTATAAATTTGTAATGACGACCACATTTCAAAAAGAACTGTGAAACCTATAATTTTTGTGAAAAACTAAAAGATCTGGTCTACAAAATCATGAATTCAGTTTTCGTTTCAGGTGTGTGGGAGTAAAGAAGATTATTTTTTAACGTTATATGCATTAACATCTATACATCCATTTTGGCCCTGCCATAGAGTCAAAACCCATACCCCAGGGGACATGAAAATTAAAATTTCAGTAGAGGACTTCCTGGTAAACGTAATTATTAGTCAGTTTTTTTTATACAGATGTGTGAGAATAGAGAAGTAGATTTTTAAACATTATACCAGGTATGCATTATTACTATATTGCCCACCCCCCCCCCCCCCCCCTCATGTCCTGAACCCCTGACCCAGGGGCCATGAATTTCACAATTTAGGTAAAAGAGATTGTGGATATCATAACCATGTATTCAGTTTTTTGCCCACATGTAGGAGTAGAGAAGAAGATTTTTTAAGATTTAAAACATTTTTACTATATGGCTATATTGGCCCCACCCTAGAGCCTAAACACCTAACAAAGGGGTCATGAATTTCACAATTTTGGTAGAGGGCCTCATGGACATCATTACCATGCATTTAGTTTTTAACAAATATATATGGGAGTAGAGAAGATTTTCTAAGATTTAATACATTTTTACTATTTGGCCATATTGGCCCCACCCTAGAGCCTGAACCCCTGACCGAGGGGTCATGAATTTCACAATTAAGGTAGAGGGCTTCATGGACATCATAACCATGCATTTAGTTTTTAACAAATATATATGGGAGTAGAGAAGAAGATTTTCTAAGATTTAATACATTGTTACTATTTGGCCCTATTTGCCCCACCCTAGAGCCTGAACCCCTGACCCAGGGGTCATGAATTTCACAATTTTGATAGAGGGCCTCGTGGACATCATATTCATGCATTTAGTTTTTAACAAATATATATGAGAGTAGAGAAGAAGATTTTCTAAGATTTAATACATTTTTACTATATGGCCATATTGGCCCCACCCTAGAGCCTGAACCCCTGACCAAGGGGTCATGAATTTCACAATTTAGTTTGAGGACTTCATGGACATCATTATCATGCATTTAGTTTTTAACAAATACCGTATATATGGGAGTAGAGAAGAAGATTTTCTGAGATTTAATACATTTTTACTATTTGGCCATATTGGCCCCACCCTAGAGCCTGAACCCCTGACCAAGGGGTCATGAATTTCACAATTTAGTTTGAGGGCTTCATGGACATCATAATCATGCATTTAGTTTTAGAAATATATATATAGTTGTAGAGAAGAAGATTTTCTAAGATTTAAAACATTTTTACTATATGGCCATATTGGCCCCACCCTAGAGCCAGAACCCCTGACCCAGGGGCCATAAATTTCACAATTTTGGTAGAGGGTCTTATGGACATCATAACCATGCAACCAGTTTTTTCCTCACATGTGTGGGAGAAGAGAAGAAGATTTTTGAAAATTTGGCTTTTTTTGCATATTTGGCCCCGCCCGTGGCACCCCAGGGGTGGTAGAGCCATAAATTTCACAATTTACATTCTTCTTACCATAGAGATGCTTCACACCAAAAATGGTAACGATTGGCCTGGTAGTTTTCAAGAAGAAGTTAAAAATGTAAAATTGTTAACGCACGACGCACGACGCACGACGCACAACGCACGACGACGGACGAAGACCAATTGCAATAGGTCACCTGAGTGACTCAGGTGACCTAATAAATTTTAAAAAAATAATATTCACAATATTCTATAAATTTAAAAAGATTCTCTTGCTGATCAGACAAGTGTGCCTGGAAATCAACCTGCCTAATCATAAAATGAACTAGACACAGACAATCATGAGACACATGCCCTAGACATTAGGGCTAGTGGACTTGTGCATCATGTCTCCCTGATCTTCTAAACTTCTTTCTAATTTGCTTTGAAAGAAAAGTGAAGTGTCACTATATTTTGGGTCTAGGTTAGTCCCCCATAAGCGTAGAATCCCTTCACAAGAGAACATTGAACCTCATGTCAATCATTACTTCTGTTCCACATGGACAAACTTTCTTACTTTAAAACACAAGTTACTCGATCCCTTCGACTTTGTTGCGAAGAAAAATAACATACATGATTTGAAAAGGAAAATTTAAATGAGTGCACATTATCAAAGTAGTGATAAACATTAATTGTTTTTTTTTAGTCTACAGGGCAATTTGTCAGCCATTTACTGCCTCAAAAAAAAAAACTCAGCATCTATATTGACCTACTAGTACACAAATGACTTACCAGTACTTGGTCTTCTTGTTGAAAAACTCAAATTTGTACGCACTCTCTTTAGGTTCTTCGAAGCATAATTTTCCTCTGTATTCTGCAATAAAATCCCCTTTACATAGAGGTTTTTCTGTTACAACTCCCCAGTCTGCAAAAAATAAAGAATTCTAACATCAGAGATTAACAAACGTTTCAGAATCTAAGAAACAGGTGGTGATTATTTTCATTTCTACTAAAGCTATTGCCAAGATCAAAGAAATGCTGCAGACATTATTCACTAGGGCTGGGACGATACTGTACTTAGCCGATTCGGTACATGTCATGATACATGAGATGTGATACGATACATATCACGATACGTTGCAACTAAATGAAAACATGAATAATGGTTTAAAATTTATTCAATCTGTCGATGTATTACTGCATGTCCAAAGTTATTTTATTATATTTTAAATGAGTGTAGCACAATTTACAAATTACTATAGTCTCGTATACACTACTTTTTCAAAAACAAGTACCGGTAATCCAAAAGTTTTCAACACCCCAAGATTTAGCTTCCTAACAGTTTTGACAACTTTACAAAATTGCAACTATTTCTTAAATCTAAATAGAAGTGAAACAACTCACTACTGTATCAATTCACCAAGTCTATAGTTTCAGTAGTGTTTACATCAATAGCAAACAAACAAGTATTTTTGTAATGTTTATAAGAAAAATGTGTTTATGTTACTAGGAGCAACTGGGGCAAAATATCAACACTTCATTCACTAGAGTTTTATTAATTAATGCAAAGAATACCTAAGAAAAAATAATTAATATAAACCAGGAGCAACCCATGTGCATGAAACTTACAGGTAAAAAATTACATGTACTTACGTATCTCATCACTAATCCAAACTTTTTTTAGGAATTCTATATCCCTTTTTCTTTCAATGCATTCTTTGGCCACCATTAGAGGCTTTTTACGTTTGTTGTTTCTTCTGAAAGCAGAAGAAAAAAGTGTATGTTGATCAGCTGATAGAAAACAAAGCTATTATATGCTTGTGCCCCCTCAATAATAACATCTGATGACCTTATTTTTGGGGGGGTTCATTTTTTTTTTGACTTTCAAAATGTATGGTTGTGCCCCCCCCCCCCCCAACAGAGCTGTGGAAAATTGCCGGTCATGCCGGCAAGACTGGCTTAATTTAGCAAAGACTGACATAAGGACCGGCTGACTGAATCCGATGTTGTTTGCCCTGTCACAGTCAGCATAAGGCAAAATAAAAAAAACCGCAAAATGCAATTGCTGTAAATGTGTTGTTTCTTGATGCATCAGTATTCCTCAGACAACTTCCCTAACATGCGAGTACCAGTTATTGCCTAAAAATACACAAGTTTTCTTTATTACTCTCTTCATGTAAGCTGTCATTTAAAAATTTCGATGAAAATCTCTGCACTGTTCATTTATTTAATTTGAGGAATCATTTTTATTTTATTCTCATCAATATTAACTTACTTCTGGCTAAAATTAAACCCTGTCCATGACCTCCGATTTACAGGAAGTTCGAGTACCCATTATTGCTGCTCATATCTTTTCGTTATTTTTCCAGTAATTAATCGGTAAAAGGTCAAAATGTAAAAAGAATCTAACGATATAAGATAAAATGTAAGAATATAACATAAAAAATTATGTCATAAACGCACCTGCAGTACAGTGAGGTTGCCTTTAACGAATCGTCTCCGTTAACGAATCACTTTCAGACAAACAATTCTGTATTTTTCTATTAAAGGTTCAATACTTAACTTAACATATCATGTCATGTAGAGTTATTCTTGTTTTGATAATTCATCATGAAATTATTAAATTTTATCTCGTTTTATGTCGTAATTTCTAAACAAACATGAACAAGCTTTTTGAAGACGCAGACAAAAAGCATGCGTGCAGCTGACTACTTTCACTTTTCGGTTGAGCTCTGATGTGAACGGCTCATTGTATGTAAGCATATTTGGTACAGATATTTAATAGAATTATCTGTCTACAAGCACTGAAGGCGTCAAACATTTTCTTAATCAGAGAATAATTATATTAGCTATAATGTTGTGGGTAGTCAGGGTTCCAATAACGAATCATCGAGATGCGGGGATCATGGAGGGATTATGTCAAAATTAATTCATGCGCGGATCCAGAAAATTTTTCCAGGGGGGGGTCCGAAGGATAATTGTGTTTGCCGGGGGGGGGGGGGGGGGTCCGAGGCATATTTTCGCGATAATTTTACTATGTAAATTTAATAAATTTTCATTTTCCAGGGGGGGTCGGGACCCCCCCGACCCCCCTCTAGATCCGCGCATGTAATTGATACCGCTACGATTATTTGCACATCTGCTTCAATAAAAAAAACCCCAGAAACAACAATAAAAGATTATAAAAACACATCTCATTCCCATTTTCTAAAACATTTTTCCATTCGATTATGATTTCAACTATATTTTGGTTTCCCCAATTCCCTGTATCTATACGGATATTTATTGATTTAAAAACCCATGCCTTACAAATTAAAGTTATTCGTATTCGATGTCATTTAGTATTTTATTTCCTAAAAATATTATTTTCCTTGAACATGGATCTAATTTGCAGATTCACTATACTTCTTTATTTTTGTTTTAAAAATACATGTATTTCATAAGTACAAACGATCGCTGATTCCATACATGTACAGGTAATTATTTTCCTTGAACACATCCAGTTTGCACATTCAGTCATTCACTATACATTTCTAGATTTGTTTTAAAATATTTTATAGTACAAATGATCGCCGATTCAAAACGTCTGTCTTCCCGGTATTTGTTCTTCCATTTCTGTCGGTGGAGGTTTCTTCGTTTTTTATTGCTGGATGTCAATACTGGGTCCTGTTTTTGTTTTTTTTTTGGTTGCTTAACTATACAATCACTAAACACATTTCTAGGCAATTTTGTGTATTTTAATTTGTTTACTTTAAAATCGCCCTTGGATATGCTTCTAGATCTTTTAAAACCTTTTTTATAATCAGTTACCGTGTGTATATATTCAAACTTCAACCTTTCTAACATACGTGCTAAAAAGTCTTTAAAAAATTCGGAATGGCTAAATTTTTTTGAATAAATATTAAAAAAATGCAGAAATTTAAATTCATTTTTTTTTTCTTTTTTTCAATTTTTTATTCGATGAGTTATTTTCCTCACGATATTCTTCAAGTTTCTATATGTTTAAATATTTATTTTTTAAAGTGTCGTTGCGCCGCATTAAAAATTTATGATGTAGTACATATATGTTATAAAAACCCAATCTGATACAATCAATGTCGACACATATTTTCAATGCAAATAACTTAAACCCGTTGCGACACAAACTTCATCATTCTGTGAGTTCTATGAACTGAATAACGTCACTTGTCTATGCAATTTTGGGCAAACCCTCGTACATGTCGTATTTCGGTGTTTTCTCGATCTATTTACATGCCATTGTATATTTCTTTGTAATTTCATGAAAAGATGTTCATATACACGTATCTCATAAAATTAACAATATTGATGACTTACAATGACTAAAAACTAAATGATCAAAGTTTACAAATCATGCAGTCATTTTTTTTACCATTGAATTCATTGTTATTTTTTTCATGAATTGTCGGTTTCAATAGAATGAGCACTTAACTCAAAATGAAAAAGAAATATTAGCCTTTCCATTTTTCTTATTCATGCTTTAAAGCATATTTAAACTTAAAAAAATATTTCGACACTGTCCCTAACAAAAAATAATCAGCTGTATATCACGTGATTCGGTAATGGAGAAAATGATCCGCTAAAGGAGAAAACATCATTCATCAAAATACAGCGATAATTTTTGTTTAATCATTGGTTGTTGGGAAAGAAATATATGATGTTATGAGTCAAGTATGGTACAATAAAACAATGTTGTATTATGAATTTAACTCGGGCTTGGTTACGTACTATCAACGCGAATTTACTTAGTGATTCGTTAAAGGCGACCTCACTGTATGTGTTTTTAAATTTTATTTTAGTTTTCCATACATTATTTTAACTGTTGGTATTCGGACAGGCATAATTCATTCGGACAAGCAAAGTTTATTGACATGTGATGTCTGTCCGAATGACTGACTTTCAAGAAAATATTTCCACAGCTCTGCAAAAGTGAAATTGCTTCCTACGGACATGGTTCGGTTCATACAGGCACTTCACTCGAGTGTTAAAAAGAATAGAGAATATAACCCTGACACTTTTAAAATCCTTGTTTCTGTACTTTTTAGGTATAAGTCAAGACAATTCAGTTTCGCAGAGGAATTTCGAACTCCAATAAAAACGACAGTTTCTTCAGCATTGTACCTTTCAAATATTGATCAATCTTTAATAGTGCTCATATTTATATAACAAAATTAATTCCATTGGACCCTATTAAAGCAGTGAAAATGTAAAAATGTATATATACCTCTGCATCGTGGTTAAAACCAATTCGTGGGTCTTCGGTGAATTTCGGTTCATTCCGCCTCCAATTTCGCGCCATTTTCACGCGACTTCTGATTGGACAATGACAATATGTGATCCTCACGGGAAATTAAGGCCCAACAGTTCAGGTTTCAGACAAACAGCTAAATTTACACATTTTTCCGATTGTAAGGAAATAGAACTACGATTAATTGTTGGGTCTATAATTGTTGGGTCGATGACCCGACAGCTCAAAAAAGACCCGACAATTAAACAAAGACCCAACAACAAGCTCATAAATTTGCAGTTGACCAGACAATTGACCAAGTTTAAAACTATATATATATATATATATATATATATATATATATATATATATATATATATATATATATATATATATATATATATATATATATGTGTGTGTGTCAGAGGCAGTCTCGGTCACGTCTTAATACAAAAAATAATATTCCTTCTTTTAAAACCTAATGATTTTTTTTCGAAATCATATCATAATGAGAAAATTCAGCCACTATTATTTTTGCACAAAATCACGAGATCATGAAATCGTGAGTGACTTTGTTTTTTGCGACATCCAGTCGTAAGGATATAAGGTCTTTTTGTTGAAATTCGTTAACTGTGTATCAATATTTTTAATTATCTACGGAGAGAGAGAGAGAGAGAGAGAGAGAGAGAGAGAGAGAGAGAGAGAGAGAGAGAGAGAGAGAGAGAGAGAGAGAGAGAGAGAGAGAATGGTGAAAACAATCGTGAATGAAAGAAATCAAAAACAACGTAGTACCTGACTTATATTTATAATATTTTGTAATTTAATTCATATATATGTCAGAGACAGTCTCGGTCACGTCTTAATACAAAAATTGTTTTTTTAAACACAAAAACCAAATTCGAACTTAGAAATCATGCATGATGACAGGGTAACAAAAGTCTCCTAAGTTTCTTATTCACTTAGACAGTACATGTTCAATGTTTTTTTTTAATGTTTATTGTGGATACAGTGTATAAAAAAAGGACATTTTTCCCCACTAGCTTTCAAAACATATGATGGTTTATAAACACAATATACGTGTTGTTTCACATACCGTTTTTTTAATCACATTTTGATGTGATGTTGATACACTCCTGCGAGTTCAAGTCAACAACCGAGTTATGATACAACTGGGATTTCAAAAAAAAATTTTTTTTTGACAAAATTCTTTTTAGGTACGATTAACTGTGACAAAGCCCCAGTTATCATGTTGCAGATTACTTTAATCAAACCGTTCAGAGGGCCTCGTGACCTTCCGGTTCTCACATTGCTTTGTAATGTCATCCAGAGACCAATTCAGAGTGACATGAACCAATGACGGCCGTTCCCCCTTTAAATCCGTAGGATTTGTACAATGGCGTCTGGGGAATCGAGCGCGTAAGTATTAATTCTCGTCTCGTGACTTACAAAGTCTCGTCATTAAACTGGTTACCACTAGCATCCAATTAGAAGGGATATACAGTTGAATACCGGAAAAAAATCATTCAAGCTAAAAAAAAAATAAATAACAATGTTACAAGGTCAAATTAGGTATATCAAGTTAAAATATGAAAATAGATTCAATTTATATTAAAATGACATATAAACACATTAAGAATTTTGGTCATGTGCATATGCACGCGTCCCGCTAATTTAGATAAAACAGATCTGTAAATAGGCTCCTTGTGATGGCGGATTTGCAGATTAAAAATAAACTTTAAAAAAAAAACAATAACCAAAAAACCCTAAAAACCAAGTACCCGTTTTACAAATTCAGCATAATTAGGACCAAGTTATATTATAGTTCAGAACTTTTCTCTTAGTCCATTACTTATCCATTTTACTATTCAAGCTGCATCTTATAATTTCCTATGTTATGTTTCAACTTTAAGGCAGGCAAATCGATGTCTGAGAAACGCACTTAACATGGTAACGGTTTTATTCTAGCTATTGGAATGAATTGTGTTCACATTAAGTTAAACAAAAATGTCTACATGCATATACTTATTTCATTAAAACTTTTTCACGTCATTTCAAGATTATCTCAAAATATAATTACTTTGCATTTCATGTATTTAATTTATTGGATTTAAAAATGCCGTTGCTAACTCCGCCAAGGGAATGCTGGATCGTTCAGAGTTTAATGCCTTTCATTCCCCATTCTTGATTCTTCTATCAACTGAGCTGCATTTCTTTGCAGTGATAATTTAAGTCCGACTTGTCACTGCATGTAAGTGTTGTATTCTATTTGGAATGAACATGAATCGTCAAAGGATTTCACAACCAACAGAACACTCTTGATTTGGGAACAAACACCCATTTGTAGATGTTAACACATTTACTATTAAAATTGACGTACTAGACAAAAATGCACCCGATCATTTATAAAAGTTAACTCAAATTCAAGCAATGGCCATTGTTTAAAGCGATCATATTAATCCAAATGATAAATAAACAAAGAGAGATTTGTATCTAAAAAAAAAGTAGTATCAATGCATTCTCTCTCATATTCAAAGAATTTAAATATGTATGAGGTATTTTATTTCTATTGATGTATGCATGTGAATGTTAAATATTATACAATTGAGATAGACACTTCACATCTATTTATTTATTTACTTCTCTAAGGCGTATACGGGTAGACAAAGGTATGGATTTTCACATTCACTTATAAAGTTCATTATTGCGTTATATTAAAAATGATTAAATCGCTGTTATCTTAAATTCTATCTTAGGCAACATCTTAGAAAATCTTTGTGAAATGAGCTCTAAAATCATTAAGCTTTTACTAGTATTACACCGCCGAAACACTAAATTGGTGTTTAGAGCTCTTTGAAATAAGTGACCTAGAATTATCAAATATTAACAACACTAATAAATTTCTATTGTTTATACATTTTGCGCAGACTTTGGATAATATGCAAACATATATATTTATAATAATGAACATACTTTCATTTGATATTTTGTAGTACGTACAGTATATTTCTTTCGGCCTAATTCATGATATGATACTGTTTAGAGAATAAAGAAACAAAACATTCAATAAACATTAGAGCAAGGCTAAATTATAAATCAATAAATTAATCTTTTATAGCTAGCTAGCTAGCTAGCTAGATAGATAGATAGATAGATTAATGGATGGATAGATAGATAGATAGATAGATAGATAGATAGATAGATAAATAGATAGATAGATAGATAGATAGATAGATAGATAGATAGATAGATAGATAGATAGATAGATAGATAAACAAACTTAATCCTCTATTTTGGACATAAGTGCAATGGCTTCCATATCTATTTGAATAAAGATATCTTTTTTGGTTAAATATGATGTAAATGTACCCCATTCTTAAATGCAGTTGAATCCGCAATTTCATCAGACGTACACGTATTAAGAACAAGGCGGTTACACTCTACATCACTTTAAGGTAATGTTGCATCTTATTATTTTTTGCAATTTCAATGAAATTTATTTCCTACTGACATTTGAAAAACCACTGTCAGCATAATTAAAAAAAACCCACCATGATCTTATCATGATACAACCACAGCATAACATAATTAATCATTATCTTATCATTATGGAACGCCATGGCTGCCTTATGTTAGGTGATTTTATTATATGCTGTGGGTTTATAATTATATGTTGTGGTTTTATAATTATATGCTGTGGGTTTATAATTATATGCTGTGGTTTTATAATTATATGCTGTGGTTTTATAATTATATGCTGTGGTTTTATAATTATATGCTGTGGTTCTATAATTATATGCTGTGGTTTTATAATTATATGCTGTGGTTCTATAATTATATGCTGTGGGTCTATTATTATATGCTGTGGTTCTATAATTATATGCTGTGGATCTATTATTATATGCTGTGGATCTATAATTATATGCTGTGGGTCTATTATTATATGCTGTGGGTCTATAATTATATGATGTGGTTCTATAATTATATGATCTGGATCTATTATTATATGCTGTGGGTTCATAATTATATGCTGTGGGATTATTATTATATGCTGTGGTTTCATAATTATATGCTGTGGTTTTATTATTATATGCTGTGGGTTCATAATTATATGCTGTGGGTTCATAATTATATGCTGTGGTTTCATTATTATATGCTGTACGTGTATTATTATATATTCTGTCGATTTATTTGAATCCGGATTTCTCGTTTTGGAGTTTACATTTACAGGCAACTACAAGTGTAACGTTGGACTTGGGGGATGTTTTGGCTGATCTTGACTTAAATGACACCATTGAAAATTTCAAATCGGAAAGAATTGACTTGGATAATTTTTTAAGTCTTACAGAACAGCAATTAATCCGATTAGGAGTAAAGACAATAGGAGACAGGTTGCGGTTGACAGAAAGGGTAAGATCGGAGATAAAAAAGAGAAATGCATGTAAACCAGTTGACCGTAACGAAACTTTGGCAAGTCAGATAATTCAACAGCGAAATACTTTGTTTAATCGGAACAGAAATCGCCGAGGTCAGAAGAGACGCACGGGCAGTGTATCTAATTCTGTAGATGCTTCGGACTCGTCTAAAATCCCACGCACACGTGGAACCAGAACATGGACCGTGACTGTGGTGTGTTTGGCAGATACAAATGCTAAAAAAATTCCATCCGTAGAAGAAAAAACTGTTCTTATGAAGGCTGGGTTGGGGGCTAAAAAAATTCAGTTCAACTTGGATGATGAAGAAGATGATGTTCTTTTAAGACTACAATCGGATAATATAAATATGAGAAATGGTGAGAGCATTGGATTCCCACAGTTACAGAATTCTGGAGGGTTCGAACTGCTGAACTGTAAACAGAATTGTCGGGAGCTGACATTGATTAATTGTCATTGGAACGTCAGATCATTAAAATCATACATTGGCAATCAAGCTAAAATTTACATTCGTCCTATTCAAACTAGCCTAGATACAACACCAAAAGATCAGGGAGAAATATTAACTGATGCAAAAGTAAGCTGCAAAGCCTGTCATTGCCTGTTTTCAGTTCGTGAGTTAAGGGCACACATTCAGACTTGCATGGGTGGAAAAAGCATATGTGAAAATGAATTACTGGCACAAGATCTAGATAGTGATGATCTACCTGACCCAGAAATTGGCAGGCAAGGGCAGTTGCCTGTTATAAATCCAACTCAAAGTTTCATACCACTTCAAACCACAGACCAGGATGTGAATTTGAATAATACAGTTTTGTATTTTAATCCCCCTTTTGTTTTCATTCCTGAGAATGAGACTCAGCCTCAAATGTCTACAGAATGTATTGTACCAAGCATTGATAGAAATTCGTCTACTCCAATTATGAAAGAGGATGAGTCTAATCTTCCTGCTGCAAGTTGGACAAATGGCACAGGCACACTTGATGACCAGTCTCAAAATGTTAGTAGCAGACCCTTACAAGCCTTTTTGGCATTACAGCAAAGTACAACAAATTCCTTGGATGTTACCTCTGCCGCAAGTTGCATCACATCTGTTGAAGCGACTGTATGTGCAAATGCACATGAACCGGTGTTTCTAAGTCCCGAGTCTGCTTCAGAGGAAAAGAGGCAAGAAGATCAGACTATTGAGGCAGTTATTGCAACAGCAATAGAATATTGCTTAAGTCATAACATTCAAGATCCTGTTGAAATGCTTCGATATTTACAAAGTGTGATTGTTAGGGGACGAAAACTTGAAATAGTAGATACATCACAATGTCTTGAAGGTGCAACAAACTTCATAATTGTTGATCGAAACAACATTCTTGAGACTGCTTTTGAGGAAATTGATTCCATTGCAGACCTTAGAACGACGCTTGAAGTGCAGTTTTATGATGAGGTAATTTAATTTTCATTTAACATGTTTAATGAAATACGTTTATCATTCAAATACAATGTATATCAATAACAAGATGTATTTGTGAAACACTAATGCCCTCGTATGGCAGCTTATCATAATTTCTGAATTGCACACAAACTCCAAAGATCAAGGTCAAAAATTTTCGTACTGGAAGGAAGGTCTTGTCACAAGGAATACACCTGTGAAATATGAAATCCGTAATTTTTAACTGTTCAAAAGTTTAGGCCAAGGTTAAAATTTTTGAAAAGTGGGTCAAACTCCAAGGTCAAGGTGAAGAGGTCAAATTTGGTGGTACCTTAAGAGAAGATCTTGTCACAAGGAATACACCTGTGAAATATGAAACCCATATCCCCACCCATGCAAAAGTTACTGACAAGGTTAAAGTTTTAGCAGACAGACGGACAGATGGACGGCCCCGACACAACAAAAAATATATACCCTGGAAACTTTGTTTATAAGGGCATAATAATAGCAATTTATATTATTATTACACTAGTTTGTATTCATGAACATCATCCCAGAATAAAACAGATTTTGCTTTGTTCTTGTTGAAAATTATTTCACACTTCTGAGTATCCTAATTTTGTAATTTTCTATGAATTTATTTTTGTGAATCCTGTAATGTTATACCAGAGTTTTTGGTTTTGAATAATTGTCTTCGTTTAAATTTACAAATTGTTCTTGAAGAGAAACAAACTCCATTTCATTGTATAATTGACAGACTGCTGAAGATCTTGGTGGTCCAAGGAAGGAATTTTTTCAACTTGTATTATCAGAGATAAAAAGGAAGTACTTTGACAGTGGGCTTTGTGAACACCTTGCTAAGGATTATTTGACAGTAGGGAAAATTATGAGTAAGTGTCATGTTTTGATCAAATCTTTTATAATTCTCACAAAACAGTCTAAGAATAATATTTTGAATATACTGACTGTGCTTTTATTCCCAATATGGATCTTTATTAAGAGGTTCCATTGCCTTAAATGCCTTTTCATTGTTGATCACCTTTGATATCAGGTACATGTACATGTATTTATTATCAGAGTTCTACAATGTGTAGATTGCTAGCATCTAGACATTGCATTCACTCAATCCCATTTTGTTAAAGAATTAAAATTACTGTATTGAATACATCTATCATGTCTATTGTTTGTTACACATATTATTAAAATGTTTATTTTAAACACTGAATAGGTTTAAGTGTACTCCAGAATGGAAAACTTCCCAAATTTATGGACCCAGCAATCTTGGAGGATGTTTTCAGAGATGAAGATGGAAGCAGTGACTGCATCAAGAATTTGAGAAAGGGTCTGAACTGTTTAGGATTAGTCAAGGTATGATGACCATACTAAGTATATGACAGAAATTACACTCAAACCTGTTTTAATGGCCATTCTAAGAAAAATATTAGATATCATAATTTAGATCAGGCTCGTCAAACTGCACGTGACATTTGGTGCGTTTAGACCGTGATGTTACATGACGTTGTATGTAAGTTACATTTTCAAAAAGAAGCCTGAACAGTGCTGAAAGTAAATGAAAAACGCTTTGTTTACTAATTTATCTTCAATATTTATCCATTAAATCAGGGCATGTTTACTTTAAGTTGAACTTTTGCTGCTATTCTCGTGAGAACTAGCTTAAACAAGTGATGCATTGTAATTCTAAATTACTGCATCAAAAAATTCTATCAAATGAATGTGCAGTAGTCCGCAATTTTCTCTGTGCACAGGTATTGCTTTATGAGCTCGCAGTGACAAGTGTCGCTTTGCTCGTTGGGCTTGCTATTAGCTGTCATGAGCTGTGATATATAAAAGCATTTGACAGTGTTGTTGATGTTCTTTGTATCAGACAGTATGAATTTATACTAGATATTATCAGTATGCCTTCATTTTTCCATATTTTCTTTACAGATTGGAAGTGTGTTCCCTATTTTTGTGCACTTATTTAGACCTTCTCAGACTACATTGACCCTGAAGGCTGTTATACAGATTTTAAAACCAGTATTTTCTGAAGAGGGATCAAATAGCAGACAACTTGAAAATTCTGTGTATTCAGCATACTTGAAATATTTCAGAGCAGTTGCTAGTAAGTATGCAAGTTGCTGAGCATATTCAGTGATTTTTTAGGGCCGATTTTCGGGCCCAATCCCAATTGAAAATATGTCTGAATTTTCCCAAAAAATAGTGCAAGTTTTCCCAAAGAAAAACTTACAAAAAATGTGATAAAATTCAGTGTGTTTATTGCATGTTTTTCAGTGAAGTTGAAGCAGGTTTTGTTGTTCAGCCATGTCAGATTTCTTTATTAGATAATTCAACCACTATTGTTCTTGATGCAAGTAATTAGATAATTCATACCAAAAATAGTCTAGTTTTTGTTATAAAAAATGTTGTTAAAGTAATACAAAGTAAAAAACAAAGCTTTTTGACTGTCACAATGCTTTTTAAGTGACTGGGTTTTCTGGGAGATTCCCAATTTAGCCTTTATTGTTGCTGAAATTCCTAATTCTGAGGGCCCCAACCCCCAGTCCCTAAGTACTGAAAAAAAAACCCACTGAATTATTGTACAAGTGGAAATTTTAGCGAGAGCGATTTCTCCTTAAAAATTGGTAGGACTGATCCACAATAAACGATCATAGTTTTTATAGCTTAAAACTATTTTATATTAGCATCTTTAGGAAATTTAGATTCAAATTTGTTCAAATCATGATTCCAGGAAGTAAGGAGGGGAAACAATAGGGATGAAATGTTTACAAAGGAATAAATAGGAAAAAATCTTCTGTTCAAGAACAGCAAAGCCATTGTTATTGATATGGACGCATTCTCAGGTAGCTTAAAATTCAAGCCCTTCTTTTCAGTCTCATCCGCATGTGGTTAGAGCATCTGCTGTAGAGTCACTAAGTAAGGAGTTGTTCTTTACGTTGCATGTTCGAATCCCACTGTAGAACGTGGAGAGTGGTCCTTCAGATGAGACCCCATAAACTGAGGTCCCTTGTCGCAGTAGGTGCTGGCACGAAATAAATCCCTCCTTGCTCAATGGCCCTGAGTGCCGAGTATAGAACAAAATTTGCAGCTCTCCACCAGCAAGCACTTGCAACTCCATATGAGTGAAGAATTCTCAAGAGAGACGTTAAACAATTTACAATCAATACTGAACAGATTTGTGCTTTTTTTCTAGCCAATGTGCTCAGGTGAGCAGTGTGGCCCATAGACCTGTTGTTTTTAGTGAGAAGTAATTTTAGTGATTAAAATGGTCATTTAATGTCAATGTTTATAGTGTTTATAAAACAGTGAATAAAAACTGGCTACATATTGAGAAAGATCATAGTGCTATACTTAAATTTCATATGACCCCAGGGGAAGGTGTTTTGACTCCAATGCAGGGACAAAATGTCTTACAGAATATATAATGCTTGAGGGTACAAAACACAGTTTTATGTATGACATCAGCTAGGACATTACTTGGTGAGGGACAAGCAAAACTGACCCCTATAAAAAAAAGAAAATGGAGGCTTGTTATATAGACTTTTATACATTAATGGACAGCTAAAATTTTGAATTTTGAATTTAATGAATATTCAAGTACATGTTTAATACAAAGATCATTTACTAATACATGTATGGGGTGTTTGACACTTGAAACATAGGGGATATTCAGGGAAGTTTATGCATCCATTTGCAGTAAACCTATGCATTTTTAGCTCGCAATTCCTTGATCAACAAACAGTGCAAAATTCTGACATAATAAGTTATGTACATTTCACAGAATAAATCCTTAGGTTTTCTTTGAATGTACGTTACTTTTAGAATACATTTTCCACCTTTTGAAAGAGGTATATAACAGTACCTGCTTCTTAAGCATGCAATTCTGCACATGTGTAAACCAGATGTGTTTTGGGAGTTATCTCCCCCTATTAAAAGTATCCCAAAAACTTATTTTTATCTCCTTTTGTTAAATATTAAGATAAGACTCTTCTTCATGCACATAAAAACAAAGAAGGTGCAATTTTTACATAGACTTCCTATAAATAGCATGCCTTCCCAGCATGCTTCTCTCTTGAACTCCCTCTCCCTGAATTTTATAAGAAGCTGCATTTAGCTATTTGAATGGAAGCTAAATACACATTTAGAAAGAGTGTAAAGCTATCTACCAAAATCACAAATAACACAGCCCTTGGGGCAAGAGTTCAGGCTTTTGGCAGTGGATTGGGGCAAAATGAATAAGAGATGAATTTTGTTCTATCAGTTTGCTGACAATGAATGAAGAGTGAAACCATATTTAGAGATGGTACAATGTACTGTTTACAGGGAAATTTTCGCCCCTTTTGCCTTATCCTCATTTGAGCGAATTTAAAACGGGGCGAAATGAAATAATACAAATAATTTTTGTAATAAAACTATGAATGGGCGAATTTAAAACAGGGCAAAATTGTTTGTAAGTGTGAAAGGGCAAAAATTAAACGGGGCGAAAATTACTGCATACAGTAGTCAACCAAAATTTTTGATTCAGTTGGCCTGGGAAAGGAGTTCTGGTGGGGAGGGGGTCTAAAATTCAAAACTTTTTCTTACGGTTGTTAATGAATGAGAATAACAATGTGCATTTAGAAAGAGGATGCTGTATACACCCTTACCAAAGTAAAATTATTGCTGCAACAATGCCGCAATATTGCGGCTATATTGCAGCAACACATTTTTGTTACCAGAAACCAGATTTTGAGACTAATGAAATGTTGCCGCTAGCTGCAACAACTTCTGGTAACATTTTGGCAATACTGCTGGAGTGTTGCTGCTAGCGGCAATAACTTCTGGCAACATTCTGGCAATACTATTAGAGTTATTTCTGTAAAAAATTATATTAACATGCACCTAGAATATTGCCACTAGCTGCAACGACTTCTGGTAATATTCTGGCTACACTCAGTATCATACTGCCAGTAATAATTTTCTGGTAACATCAACATGACATTGTATTTGATCATTTAAATCATAAACTATTTATACATAATATATATGATTTGATCTGACAATACTGCTAGGCATCATATTTGATTTCTGCTTTAATTATAATTTAAGGATCAGGCAGTGGAGGGGGGTTACAAAATTGTCAATTAATTATTTTGATATGATTTCAGTTATAACACCTCAAAATTTGCCAGAAGTTTACCACAAACTTTTCTATTTTCTCTGATTTATTATGCTTACCGAGCTTGCAAAAGCTTTAGCAGAATTTAGACTTATAAAATTTTACACATTTAGCACATGTCTAAAACTGTCAATTATAATTGCATGAATTGCTTTTGTATACAGTACATATTTTTCAAAAAAAAAATAATAAGTCGAAAAAATTAAATCTAATAAATATTTTATGATTAAAGTCTTATTCTAAGAAAGTCTCAATTAAAAAAATCCAGTGCTATTCCCTTCAATCGCATATAACTGTTATGCATGGATACGATGACTGTTTGAATCACCCCCCCCCCCCCCCCCCCCAAACTCATGTTTTACGTGAATACCGACCTGTCTGTTCTTTTGTAACATTATATTCTTTTTCATTAAGTTAAACTATTAGTCTACTTAGATTTGAGTATCCAAACTGCTCGATGCATGTTGAATATTAAGAATTTTCGTATGCTGTTTGTTTCCACTTTTACTTTCGTTTCAATGTTAAGTTACGCGCGCTCTGATTGGTCGATCAAATCGCTAGCCGCCAATTTTCACATTCGAAGCTGCCATGTTGTCTGCCATCGAGCCTCCTGCCATCACAGTGAACACTGGAGATAGTGAAATGAATGAAATACGGGAATTATCTGTAAACAAGGTTAAAAAATACACTGTCAATGGAGTGTTTATCTGTAAAAAAAAAATCAACGGCTGAACTGAGGACGAATCTGAGTGAACGAATGGAGTGTTGACATCCCCTGCACCATCTGCATGAGCACGTTTTTGAAAAAGTAAGTTTAGCAATAAAAATATATTCATTGAGTGGCAGTTTAAACATGTTTGTTATAAGAATATAAACCTAAAGACTGCGATCTACCATTATACCAATGGGTTTAACACTGTTTAATAACAATGCGCGGATCTAGAGTTTTATTTGGGGGGGGGGGGTCGACGGTTATTTGAGTTTGCCAGGGGAAAGGGGTCCGAGGCATATTTTTGGTAATTTTATAATGTAATTTAAAAAAATTTGAAGGGGGAGGGGGTCTGAACCCCCCCCCCTTGAAACTGCTTAAAATCTGAAAACAATTTCCAATGTGCTTATATGAAATCAATTTATATTCACAGTAGGTCTGCGCTGGGTTACACAGACCTGAAGAAAACCATGAAAAAAGCTGTCACCTTACTGATTAAATGAATGGTGGAACTGGCAACCAAAAAAGAATGATGACGTAATTTGTTTAAGATTATGGAGAGGAACATATACACAACAGTGCTGAATTCCAATGTGGATATTGTTGTGAATTCCAATGTGGATATTGTTGTGATATTCTGATAGCTGTTTTTGTGATTGTTTATGTGTGAAATAAGAATGCCCACGATGCTGTCAAAAAAAAGGACATTTGGATTGCCTAGGACGAATGCCTTGATCAGTCGTAATACAGCAAGTGGTTGTGCAGGACTTGTGAACTATATGGTTTGAGCTTTGCTTACGGTCCATATCCGTCTGTGCGCGTTGTGTCAATCAAACTACAATACATGTTATTCTGCAGCAATAAATTGTCACTGATTGGCTGAGTACTTTTAGTCAAGTTTCATCAGGATTTGTTCATCATATTTGTGTTTATTGTATTTATGTGTTAAATTTAAAGATTATTAATTTTAACTGGTGTCCTTTATAAGCATGTTGAAGTTCCAGTTTCATGTCTCTTATATTATACATTTTAATATATTTTTAATTCAATACTTATTTTGTGCATGTTACATTGAATAATATAATTTTTTTACTTCTGTAATATTGTGTAGTCACAAACTGTTTTTTATTTTTTATTTTTGAAAGTCCAAATTTAATGTAATGCGAAATGTTAGTCTTGTTGTAACCTTTTGGATCTTTAAAAAAATAAAACTGTAATGGCAATTAAAGATTTTTTTTTCATTTTGGTTGTAGATTAATATAATATACATGACTGCTTTACTGTATACATTTATTATTTATAAATATTGCATATATTGTACCATTGATGCCAGAGCACAGAAAATGCATTGAACCAATATTTCTGCAATGTCATTTTTCTTATGCAAATGTATTGCCAGAAAGGTGTTGCAGCATAAGTATTGCCAGAAAGGTGTTGTCGCAACAATATGTTGCAGCAAAACTTTTGCGGCAACATCTTTCTGGCAATATTGCCGCAATCTCATTTGCATACGAAAAACGCTACTGCAGCAACATTGCCGCAATATATTGCCAGAAAGGTGTTGTCGCAACAATATGTTGCAGCAAAACTTTTGCGGCAACATCTTTCTGGCAATATTGCCGCAATCTCATTTGCATACGAAAAACGCTACTGCAGCAACATTGCCGCAATGTATTGCCAGAAAGGTGTTGTCGCAACAATATGTTGCAGCAAAACTTTTGCGGCAACATCTTTCTGGCAATATTGCCGCAATCTCATTTGCATACGAAAAACGCTACTGCAGCAACATTGCCGCAATGTATTGCCAGAATGTTGCTGCAGTATTGCTGCAATAATGCCAGAATGTGTTGCCAGAAGGTCCATATTTTGGTAAGGGCAGAAATTATAGATTTTATAGTCTCTATTGTAAAATTGGGGGAGGAGAATCAAAACAAGTGACCAACATTTAAGATTTCTTGTCCTTTAGACTCCATAATGCACCTTAAATGTAAATATGAGACCTCTTGACAGGTCCCTGTATGGGTTATAATACTCAGGTGACTGTTAAGTCCTGTGGGCTTCTTCTTTGTCTGTTAAAATGCCAGTATTTTACATGATCTTTCATTTCTTCTTTTTCACCCTGCATAACCAAATCATCTCATCCATTGAATTTCTTTCAGGTGGGAGGAGAGGATCTGTATCCTTGCACCACATCCTACAGTTTGCTACAGGTACTCCTGAGGAACCCATTCTTGGATTTACATTGCAGCCTTCAATCCATTTTTTTGAAGTGAAATCAAGTTCAGGGTTTATCCCAACTGCAAACACCTGTATCAACAACATGAAGTTACCAAGACCGTCTTATGAAATTGCATTACCATCTGAAGAGGAACTTTTTGCATTGTACGATTATGCATTTTTGAATACCTTTTATGGTCTATTTTGAATAACTTTATATCAGCTACCTTCTTAACACTAATGAATGTTTTTATTGTCTTCATAATTTCTTATTAGGCTGTATTTTTTAGCTCACCCGAGAGAAAGGCTCTGTCAGTGTTGCTATCTATTAACATTTTCAGCTTCTTTTCCAGAAAGTCTTCAATCTGTTCCAATTTGTTCAAAATTTACCCGGGAAAAAAGCAATCAGTAGTTCATCAATGATTAGTGAGTGTTGTTGCTAAAGGTCTTCTTCACACCTCCTTTTTTGCACTTAATTTGAATGGCATTGGTACAATTTACCTGGCTAATTTGTGTGTGTGCCCTAATTACATTGTAGACAAATATATAAGAATATATTCCAGGATGATTTTGTTCATTACTGGTTACATTGATATAGGAAGAAACTCCTTAGATTTTTAGGCCTGAATGTCAAGGTCATCCTATGAGGACATCTTTTGCTATGGTCTTATTTGGAGAAGTGTTGTGAAGGGTATTCTTCATTGCAGTGCCTAGTATATATTTTTATGGCACATGAATTTCAGTGTATCATATTACATATTGATAATAAAGATAAAAAATAATAAATAACTAGATACGATCTCGTTACGAGTAACGAGTAGGTCTTCCGTTCAATTTTTAAACGATACAATTAAAATATCAATAAAATTTCTGAATTCCACCTCAAACACTCCCTTTCAGATAATGTATACGATTGTCAATATCCTTTAAAATGCATAACAAAGTGTTTTGCTTTTTCACATTTTGCATATTAAAGATTTAAGAGTTTAGTCTCCTAAAATCAATAATTACGTCATCAATGGGTGTGGCAATGCGTTTTACAAACTGATATAGTTATGATCAACAACTTTGTTTCTGTAATGCATAATAAAATCTTTATGGTTTTTAAGGTATATGAAAAACACTTTACGAGTGGCTTGGCCCCTAATTTAAGGGTCCAGCCCCTTTTTCTTGAATTCGGTCGAAAGGTCTCACAAATTCTAACATTTTTTGTTATTACACGTATCTAAAATTGTTGATCATATTTGAGATACAAATGATTGAATATTTAAGGGGCCAGCCCTCTAGATCCTTAATGGGGACAGAAATTGGTGTTTTGATTGATGGAATCGATTAGAATTATCAACGCAAGCATTTTCTCTTTTACAAAGCTTACAAAATATGTCTCCTTCTTTAGATATATTGTCTCAAAGTTTAAGTACTTTGGCCCCTAAAAATCCCTAATTACGTTATAAATGGGCGTGGCAATGATTTTTCCTGATAGATATTGTTACGATCAACAACTTTGCTTCTATAATGCATTACGAAATCTTTATCATTTTTAAGTTATCTGTAATAGAGTTAACGAGTGTCTTGGCCCCTAATTTAAGGGGCCAGCCCCCTTTTCTTGAATTCAATCGAAAGGTCTTACAAATTCTAACATTTTTTGTTCTTACATCTATTAAAAATTGTTTATTATTTTTGAGATACAAATGTTTGAATATTTAAGGGGCCAGCCCTCTAGATCCCTAATGGGGACGAAATTCGTGTTGTGATAAGTGGAATCGATTTAAATCATAAATTCAAACATTTTCTCTTCTACGATGTCTAACAAAATATTTTTACTTTTCTAGTTATATTGCGTCAAAGTTTAAATACTCTGGCCCCTAAAAATCCCTAATTACGTAATAAATGGGCGTGCCAATGATTTTTTCTAATAGATATTGGTACGATCAACAACTTTGCTTCTATAATGCATTACAAAATCTTTATCGTTTTTAAGTTATTTGTATTAGAGTTTATAAGTGTTTTGGCCCCTAAATAAAGGGGCCAGCCCCTTTTTCTTAAATTTGTTGGAAAGAACTTTTAATTATCTACCACTTTTGTTATATATGTCTTAACAAAATATTAACTGATAAAAAGATACAGATCAAAATGTATGAAGTTTTTGATGCAAAATTCGTATCCAATTTTCGAGCCTAGGCAAGCTCAAAGGAATGGCGCCACTGGCGCAAAAAAAATACGTTCTGCACATCTTCAAACTATGGTCTACCTATCCTGAAAATTTCATATTTATATCTCTTATAGTCTCTGAGTTTATGTCTGCACAAAATGGGTCGTAAAAACTTACAAAATCGGCCGTAAATCGGAACCGGAAGTGCCGATTTCAAAAGTTCAAAAAACTTCTAGAATTATGACCACTGGCAATCATCTGTGAAAAAATCGTCGAAATCGGCCGAATAGTTTTCGAGATATCGCGTGCACAAATTTTGTGGAAAAAAATAATAATAATAACTAGACACGATCTCGTTGCGAGCAACGAGGAGGTCTTCCGTCCGATTTTTTAGAAGGAAATATGACATCATCGACTTTGAATTTTGACAACAAAACATGATATGGTAAAAAAGAGTGAAGTACTAATGCTTTTTTGTACCGCTTTTTATAAGTTCTCTCTTATATTGCTTTATTAAATACTAGCATTTCTTCCAATTAAGATAAAAAAGATTAAACTTCTTTACCTCTGGTCCCTAAAAACCCTAATTGGGTAACACAAGAGAAAATCGTTATATTGTTAGTATATAATAACGTATTATACCTATCTTTAATAACCTTTCACAAAATGGCTCTCTTGAAAGGGCTACAGATAAAAGATTTTAGAGCCCTTTGATCCGCTAATTTAAGGGACCAGCCCCTTTTTCTGATATTAAATGAAAGGACATTTAAATCTAAACACATTTTGTCAACAAATTTTCAAAAATTCGTTACCGTTTTGGAGATATATGAGAAAAGAGGTTTTAGGGGCCGATCCCATTTCTCCTTTAAGGGGCCCTTTAACGAAATTTTAAAGGTTACATATTGTTAAGAACATCATTCTGAACAACTATTCTTCTGTACTGCATTTCAAAATATTTTTCCTTTCTGAGATATGGGTGTCCAAAATTTTGGAATTTTGGTCCCTAAAAACCCTACGTAGCACATGAAAAAATCATTACATTGCTTGGATACATTATAACTGTGGGTTAAACATATTTGCTTCTATAACCTTTCACAAAATATCTCTCAGTAAAAAGTTATCATTAAAAGACTTTAGGCCCCCTCAGCCCCTTATTTAAAGGGCCAGCCTCTTTTTCAAGATTTCAAATAAAAACTCTAATCAATTAAAACATTTTTTGTTCAATAAGTAATCACAAACTTTGTACCATTCTTGAGATATCTTGAGAGGGTCGTTTTAGAAGCCGACCCTTAACTCCCTTAAAGGACCACATAACAAAGAAATAATGGTTGATTTTTGTTAAGCTCAATATTTTGAGCATCTTTTGTTCAATATTGCTTTTCAAAATTTTCCTCCATTTTGAGATATTGAGCATCAAAGTTTTGGACTTCTGGCCCCTTAGAATCCCTAATTACGTAACATAGGAGGGAATGAGTACCATGTATATGTGGATAACGTTAGAATGAACATAATTGCTTCTATAACGTATCACAAAATATTTCACAGTAAAAAGTTATCATTAAAAGACTTTAGAGCCCCCTCAGCCCCTTATTTGAAGGGCCAGCCCCTTTTTCATGATTTTAAATGAAAGCTCTAATCAATTCAAACACATTTTGTTCAACATGTGTTTACAAATTTTGTACCGTTCTCGAGATATTTTGAGAGGGTCGTTTTAGGGGCCGACCCTGTAACTCCTTTTAGGGACCGCATAACAAAGAAATAATGGTTAATTATTGTTAAGCTTAATATTTTGAGCATCTTTTGTTCAATATTGCTTTTCAAAATTTTCCTCCATTTTGAGATATTTAGCATGAAAGTTTTGGACTTCTGGCCCCTTAAAATCCCTTATTACGTAACATAGGAGTAAATAATTGCCATATGTAGGTGGATAGCGTTAGAATAAACATAATTGCTTCTATGACGTATCACAAAATATTTCACGGTAACAAGTTATCATTTAAAGACTTTAGAGCCCCCTCAGCCCCTTATTTGAAGGGTCAGCCCCTTTTTCTTGATGTCACCTAAAAGCTCTTGACTTTATAAAGATTTTTTGTTCTACATCTTATAACAAAATACTATCGAGGAAAGAGATATTGAAAGAAAACCACGAAAAATCACGACGCTTTTTTAACTGTAATTTTCGAGCTCGGGCGAGCTTCGGCGCTTTTGGTCACAGGAAAATATATATACCACATGTCAGATCTACAACCTTTTGTCTACAATCCCTGAAATTTTGAACTTAATATCTTAAATCGTTTAGGAGTTTACCCCTGGACAAGCCGACCCTCTGAAAATCGTTAAATTGTAAATAACTCAAAATCGGAAGTGACGTCATCATTAAAAAAAATTTCCAATAAGGTTCAGATCATTATCTATCAGACCTGAAAGTTTCATGTAAATCGGTCGGGTAGATTCAGAGAAATCGCGTACACAAAATTGGTTGGAAAAAAAAAGAAAAAAAATAATAATAATAGGGAAAAAGAAACCGAACGAAAACAATAAGGTCTTCCGTTGGAAACGGAAGACCTTAACTAGACACGATCTCGTTGCGAGCAACGAGGAGGTCTTCCGTCCGGTTTTTAGAAGAGGAAATGACCTTACCTTTTATCTTACTCAACGAACATATCAGGAAATGCAGATGTGACCTTAAAGAGCGATGTATGAAGGATTATACACCCCGTTGGATCCTTAATTTATAGGACAAGCTCCATTTTATTTCATATTAAATAAGAGGTCTTTTGACCTAGTAACAGGTCTAATGACCTGTAATAAAAAGATATCGAAGAAAAAAAATAGGGTCTGCCTTTGTGAACGGAAGACCCTAATAACAATAAGAATAGAAGGGTCTTCCGCTGAAGACGGAAGACCCTAATGATAAAAAACTGTTTTCTAAATCTTAATTGAAGAGTGTTTTTTCAACTTGTACTACAGTCCAACAACCCTTTTATGTTGAATATTTTAGTTAGAAAATTAAATAAAAAGGAGAGAAAGAAATAGAGAGAAAGAACAAATCTTGGCTTCGGCGAGATTAGAACACATGTCTCAATCTCAACATGGCTGACGCGAAATAATTCCCGAATTTGTCTTTGAATTTGGGGCGTTTCCGCCCGGGAGAGGAGCTGAGATTTTGTATAAGATGAATAACAACGTGGAAGATGTCTGACTATTCAGGTTTGGTAACAGTGCGAGGTCATTTGAAATATTGATGCTTGTTTGTGTCTGGAGGGGGTTGAAAAGACCCGAGCTTGATTTTCGTCGTAAATAAATCGAAAATAGAATTTTTAGGTGTGAATCTCGGATTCGGTTAACAACAATTAGGGCAAATCCTAAAACAATGACTGATGCATTTAAACCATGTATTTCAGTATTGAGAATTTTTTTTGTGACGTTTACTATTATGTTTGACTGTTTTATTTCAACAGAATTGATAAAATCTTTATAAATGTAGAAATAACGAAATCAGTAACACGTAACTTTTTTCGGTAAAAATTTGATGACAGTAATTTCCACAGTTCTAACATTCATAAGTAGTTCACACGCTATCGTAGATACAGACAAAATGGAAAACAAGAAATATACATGCAACAGAAATATTACGCGGCTGCTTACATCCCTTGTACTGTGTAAATTTTAAGTCCCCGTACAGGCTATACTGGCCGTTTGATCTCAGGAATTTCTTCTTAATTGTTCAATCCGCTGCATATTTGGCAGACAATAAGAATGGGGTCCGAGATACATTTACACAAAATTTCATTAGGATTGAGTAAGGGACTCGGGAGTTAGAATTTTTTTCTACAGTACATGTCAGCTACGCCAATCGAAACTCAAATGCCCAAAAAATCATAACTCTCTTAATAATGAACGAATAGGTCTGGTCATTAGAACAGTTATCTAGAATTGAACTAGGTTGAAAATAAAGGTTCAAGATGAAAGATCCAGTAAAATCAGGCCAGAAAAACTAAATGATTTTGTGAATAGGAAGGGGGGGGGGGGTCGGTGCGTGTACTGTGTAAATTTAATTTCCACGTATAGGCAATAGGCGTCGTTTAATCTCAGGAATTTCGTCTTAATTCTTCAATCCGCTGCATATTTAACAGACGATAAGAATGTGGTCCGAGGTTCATTTTCACGAATTTTCATTAGGATTGAGTGAAGGGCTTTGGAGTTAGAATTTTTTTTTACAGTACATGTCAAACACGACAATTGAAACTCAAATGCCAAAAGCTTCATAACTCTGTTATTAATACAAGTAAAATCGGGCCAGAAAAACTAAATAATTTTAGGACTGGGAGGGGGGGGGGGTCGGTCGGTCGGTGACTTCTATATTAAACGTAGATTATTAAATTCTAAATATCACATATTACACATGTACAATTTCTAAATAAAATAAATATGTAAGTACAATGTATAAGCGTTGTTTGAAAGATGTAACTATTGATCTTTTTTTTTTTTTACATCTGTTTATTCTAAGGCTCAAACACTCATAAACGGGTGGTCAATTTTCAAACCTTGTCACAGTCACCCGTTCGTTTGTATAGTTACGTGTATAAACTTCGGAGGTTTTTCTTAATCCCAGACAGGCAACAGATTTGTATCAGTATATAGACATGCACAAAAAAAGAAAGAAAAAAGCACACCATCTGTAATAGAAATGACTTTTTAGCGTTGACTTCCAATCAGTAAGAAGACAATCATTAAACAATGAATTTCAAATTATTTGAATCCATAGACATTATCCCGTAACTTAAAATAAATACATGTATAATTTTTGTACGCAAAGTACATTTAGCCTCTATCCAATTTACTGCATGTTACTTGTATTAGTTCTTATTCAAATGCTAAAACAGTTGTACTTTAGAGAGAGAGAGAGAGAGAGAGAGAGAGAGAGAGAGAGAGAGAGAGAGAGAGAGAGAGATTTCATAGTATTTTATAGTGTTCAGGAAATCAATATATAAGCAACCTATGTCAATAAACGCATGTATTCATGCATGCGTTTATATATAATATTGTAAATAAATACTAATCAGTCCTCATTTTAAAGCCATGTAGAATAACGTTTGTGCATTGTTAAGTAAATGTTGTGTGCATATAGTCAAGGAGATGGCGGCATTTCTTTGATGCCGGCAAAGCGACCCAGTGAACTCTAATGCAGTCGTACTGCAAGGGAGCTTCGGCGGCATGTCTTTGATGCTGGCGATGCGACGAGCGTCTGAATTAAGCCAACTGCTGACAGAAACGAGCTCTATATATGTACTAAAAAAGCTGTTATCTTTATTTATTATAAAAATAAAACGGAAAAAAATAAAAACCATCATTTTAAAGATAAAATCATTAAACAAAACAAAATTAGAGAAGAAATATAATCGGCACTTGGGGACGGAACCCGGGTCGCCTGGGTACAAGTCCACCACTCTAACGACTGAGCTACGCGGACCCTCGCTTCAGAACTTTTGAGCACAAAATCTCGGGAATGCGTGGATCGATTTAAAAACGAATTTCATATTCTGAAGTGTTTTAAGTGTCTCTATCGAATAAAAACATAAAAAAAATTCAAGTTTAAAAAATTGAAAAATTTAGGTTTTTCATTTCCTTCCAGTGACAACCGGAAGTGACGGCTGACGTTCGGATATGCAAAGGGCACTGCGGCCGTTCACTCTCTACCATCTCTGAAAATTTGAAGGTTCTATCTTAAATACTTTTTGAGAAAAATCGTGAACAAGGAAAAACGTAAAATCTTTAATATCTCGGTATCGGAAGTGACGACCGAAAAAATCTCGTGTAATTTTCTTACAAATTTTGTCATGAATAAGATCTGAAAATTTCATGAAAATCGGCTGAAGCATTTTTGAGAAAACGTGGGAGAAAAAAAAAAGAATAATAATAATAATAGAGGAAAAGAATCAAAGCAATAACAATAAGGTCTTCCGTTGGAAACGGAAGACCTTAATAATAAGAAACAGTACGAAAACAATAAGGTCTTCCGTTGGAAACGGAAGACCTTAATAAAAAATAGGGTAAGGGTATCAGAAGTGGACATGAGTGGAATGATTAATCAAGTTTGATCTAATTCTTTGTGATTTGTTGATCCAGAACAGTACAACATTTGAATCAAGTATTAAAGCTCTAATACTTAATATGGTACATGAATTTTGATTTTTTGAGAATTTTGAATTCCTTCAATCTTTTGTTTCATAATTTTTATTTTTGTCAAACATGGTTGATGTTGATTTATTAATTATGGGATTTCTTTTAGGTATTCTAGGGAAGAATTAATGCAAATATCTTTGCTGTTATGTTAAAATATATTGTTAACCCCCCCCCCCCCCCAGTATTTAGGATTTTGGAATCAGCTTGTCTGTCTGTCTGTGCAAATGTGTCCAGTTCATGTATTTTTTATGGAGGAAAATTAGAATCTTCTACTTCACACAAAGATTCCTTATGACCTAAGGGTGTGTCTGGACCTTTACCCAAGGTCATTTGAACAATGTCAGGGTCACTGAAAGAAAAAGTTCATTGTTCTGTTTGGTCCATATAATTAGTATTAATGTTACACTAGGATACGCCTTACTTTCATTTATTAAAAAAAGCCTAGCAGGAGTATATGTCCATTTTGGACAGTTCTAGTTTTGTATACTGTTTTAGTACATCACATTTGGGGGAGGGTGGGGTATGTGAGCTTGCTCACTTTTTCTTTTATTTCATTTTTAAATTGAATGGATGACCAATACATGTAACACTTTTTTTAAATTTATGTATGCTTCCAAACAAAGCAGAAAATGTGTTTGTGTTTTAAATGTTTGACGTTTTTTATTCAATAAAAAAAATTCTGTTTTTTATTTTGATTCCGTAACATGAACACCATTGCATGTAATTCATTTTTAAGATGAAGGGGTTACGTATGTTTTATTCCAATAAAACACCTTTTTATGCGCTTGAATTAATTCGGGGCGCATATTGATTTTGTCCTGTCTGTCTGTTTGTCTGTTTATCTGTTTGTCTGTCTGTTGTCAACTTTAACTTTTGCCATAACTTTTGAACCGTGAGAGATCAAGACTTCATATTTGGTATGCATACTCAACAAGTTAAGCATCTTCAACTGACATCAAGGTAAATGACCTTGTGACGTTGACTGTTACCTTTATGCTAAAAATAGTATTTTCAAACTTTCTCCATAACTTTTGAACTGTGACTCTGTGAGGGAAAGAGACTTCATATTTGGTATGCTTACTCCACTAATTAAGTACTTCCAACTGACACCAAGGTCAATGACCTTGTGACCTTTATGGTAAAAATAGCTTTTTTTTTGGAATTTTCATCATAACTTTTGAACCGTGAGAGAAAGAGACTTCATATTTGGTATGCATACTCCACTAATTAAGCATTTTCAACTGACACCAAGGACAATGGTCGTGTGACCTTGACTGAGACCCATATGCGAAAAATTGCTTTTTAGAACTTTGTTGTCCCCGGGTGCATAGTGTTTCACAAACCCATCTGATTTTATTTTGATAATTTGTTTGCCCTCTAAATGCACCGTTACTGTATTTCTTTTATGGATCCGCCATCATATTTTTATAAAGAGAGTGAGAAAATTCTGATCTTAAATTCATGTCATTTGATAAATTATGAGTAGTTCTTCAAAGGGAAAAAGCCAAGTTAACCAAAATAAATACAAGATGTGTTTGTGAAACACTGATGTCCCAGAATGGCAGCGTATGGCGAGGATTGAAGTTTTGCTAACGGAAGTCAAACTCCAAAGGTCAAGGTCAAAAGACAAAATTTGTTGTTATCCAAAGGAAGAGCTTGAAACGAGGAATACATCTATGAAATATGAAAGCCCTAGTGCTAAATGTTCAAAAGTTATGCCTAAGGTTCAAGTTTTTGAAAAGTGGGTCAAACTCTTGGGTCAAGGTAAAAAATATACCCATTGAAAGGTCAGAATGAATACATATATAAAGTATGAAAGCCTTGGCACCAATTTTCAAAAGTTATGGCCAAGGTTAAAGTGTGAAAATGTTTGTAAAAGTTGATCAAAATTCATGGTCAAAAGGTCAAATTTGGTGTTACCGCGAAAAAAGGCCTGGTCATAATGGATACTTTGTAAAATATGAAAGCCAGAGCCCAACCCACTCAAAAGTTATGTGCAATTTTAAGTTTTTGCGGACACACAGACAGACCAATGGACGGAAAGGGCAAAAACTATGTAACCCCAAATCTTCGATGACAGTGGCATAAAATAAAACTGCTATCGCATAAGAATATTGCACGCACTCTATTACCACTACATTGAGTAGGATCCCCACCCGCAAAATTGAATCTGTGTTGGATTTCCGGGCATTGGGCGAGGCTGAATGCACATCTCTACTTCAGTTTCTCAAACAAATAAAAGATAGTGTTTTCAACATTGCGTACATGTATAGAAAAGGTAACGCACTACAAAATGTGAATCTCCACGCAATATTTTTTTTTTCCTAGCAATTATGCCCAAACGCAAAATACAGGTAACAAGATTAAAACAATATTTGTATATATGTGTGTGTTTGATGTGAAACACTGGTAGGTATATTTAATATCTTGTAATTGTACATGTATATATCTGAGCTGTCACAGTTTCTAAGTGTATCGTTCAACAATATCCAAACATCTTTGAAAATCAGCTATTCCATTACTTTGACAATCCCTGTGAAATTCTTGTTCTAAAGCATTTTGGCATTCTTGACTGATCATTGTGGAAAGGGATTCAAATATTGGCCTGCCTTCCTCAACGATGAATTCATCTACAAATCCCTCAACTCCATAGTTCTGCATATTTTCATGTTCATCCAGACCAACTGGGTTTTGTAACTGCCCTGAAGTCCATAAAATTAATGGGGTTGACTTTACTGTGCGCAGTCTATGCCTAGCCCATGCATCACTCCAAAATGCAAGCTTTCTGTTGATTTCTGAACAGAATAAATAATGGAGAACAGCTAAATGTAGTGGGTTGAGGGAGTCCAGGATACCAAGGTCCTCCATATGATAAAATAAGTTATAAAAATATACAAGAACCCCATCGTACACGTCTCTCCAAAGTCTCTCAATGCGCTGATTGTGTGTGCTTTTTCCAGTAAGCATACTCCCATGACCTTTTTTGGACAACATGTAGTCAGCCACAGATATATTTTCCATACCTTTATCTGATCTAACCCGATTTGGTAAACCATATTGTTCCACGCCTGACAAAAAACACTGCAGTACTGTGTCAGCTGTATTATTGTCTGTGCATCTTAAGAACATCACCAGTCTGCTAAAACCATCTATTCCGCCAACAATTATGAATCGCCAACGCACAAGTTTATGATTAGTGTCTATGTGCCATAAATGGTTTGGACCCGTTACATTATAAACACGTCTGTGCAGTCTGCCAGCTTGTCTCTCACAAACACCACGTTCATCCATTCGATGTATGCTTTCTCTTAGTCTCCACCTAGGAACCCTTATCCCTTTTAAAGTTATCATCTGTCTTAAGAGATTTTCTCCACAGAGGGGGAAATCTTTTAAAATTTCCCCGAGTTTTAAATCGAGGTCATCGTCGGATATTTCTGAAAAATTCATTTTACTAAGTCCATACTGTGCCATTCTTCTGTAAATCGTTCTTTCTGACACTGAGAGAAGGTTTGAAATGTAGGTAATTGTGCATCCATTTTCAAGGAACATCTCTAATACTGTTTTTGGAATATCATACATCGGAGGACCACACTGAGGCCATACCTTTTTTGGCTTTTCAGTTCCATATTTCACACACTCGTTTCTTAATCTCATCATATCCCTTGTATTTGAGATCCCCAAAGTTTGGAATTCGTGTGCAGATAATTTACATACAATATCCTTGGTTATTTTTTCAGCCCTGAACCTGTCGTGAAACAGATGTAAGTTTAAATCCTACAATACCTTTCCTATCAACCCTGTGGAATCTGCCGCCATTTTGTTTAGGAACATTTATAATAAGAGCCCTTGTGTAAAATTTAAGTATACCAGCATATAATAATGAACCCACAGCATATAACAATTGAGCCTTAGTATATAATTATGAACCCACAGCATATAATTCTGAAACCACAGCATATAATAATAGAACCACAGCATATAATAATAGATCAACAGCATATAATAATGACACCACAGCATATAATAATGAAACCACAGCATATAATTATGAACCCACAGCATAAAATAATACAACCACAGCATATAATAATAGATCCATAGCATATAATTATAAACCCACAGCATATAATAATAGACCTGCAGCATATAATAATAGAACCACAGCATATAATTATGAACCCACAGCATATAATAATGCACCCACAGCATATAATAATAGACCCACAGCATATAATAATAGAACCACAGCATATAATAATAGACCCACAGCATATAATAATAGACCCACAGCATATAATTATAGAACCACAGCATATAATTATAGACCCACAGCATATAATTATAGAACCACAGCATATAATTATAGAACCACAGCATATAATAAAATCACCTAACATAAGGCAGCCATGGCGTTCCATAAATATCCGTAATACGAATAAGCTACATGTGTACATCTTATCCTGACAAATCACAAAATCTTTATGTAAAAAAGCTTAATTTTATGATAACCATGCACAAACGTCCAATTTATGCTATTACCACAGCATAACATAAAAAACAAGGCTCCATCTTTTTATGAAATAAGTACAAATTTGAGTTTTCAGTTTGTTGTTGTTTTTAATTTTGTTTTTAATATTTTGCAAAAAAAATGATTGTTGATTATAGTCTGTTTTAGTGATAATGCCATTTTGTGACGCCATGTGTAGGTAGCACACAACGAATCTTAGTTTTTACATAAAAAGTAAAAACATATTGAATCTCATCTCCATCATATCTTAATTTACAATTCATAAACACATCATCATGAACTCATTTTTCACCGGAAGGAACTGTCTTGTTCCCGACGAAGCCTAATCCTAGTGATGACTTCTTAATCTTTTGTCATTTTTGAAATTAATGGCGAAGTGACATTTAATTATTAATATTAGTAGTATTTAGCGGATAAACAATCTTTTTTTTTTATTTTACGTCTTTCGTTACTCGTCTGACTGGAGATATATTTGCACGCGAGTTCAGATTAAAGTGTCGGATTGACATGAAACTAACGCGATGGTGGTTGAAAATTGACGATGGCAATTTACAATATAACCTCCAGTTCCCACCAAAAATTCTTCAAACACAGCATGAAACTGTGTGCATATATGATGTCATCATATTGTAAAACCAATGAAACTAGGTGGGTGTATACTGAACGTTTCATAAAATTGAGGTCACTGTGCCGTTACATTTATTTTTTGTGAAAATAACAATGAGAAACTAAATTTATGGAGTGTTTATTATAATTATGTATTTCAATAACATTGCTGAACCCAAACTGTTCTTATCTTAGTAGATCAGTCCAAAGCACATAAAACGGCTCTAAGGTTTACACAAGTTATGGTGTGTATAGAATTCACAAGACTAAAGTATACAGTGTAAATAGCAGATAGCTCTACAGATGCACTCCGATGTTTTCTGTATAACCCATTGGTGTGCATGGTAAATACTGTGGTTTCATTAATATTCAAGGGTATCAATTTTCGTTTATAAAGTTAAAATCACAGTTTCAAGGATACGTAAATTCGTGGCCAATGACCCTATCAATACAATATGTTAATAGAAATTCCATTTCAATGAACATTTGATTTCATGGGTTAACTTAACAACGAAATCCACGAAAATTGGTATTCAACGAATATTGATGAAACCACAGTAGGTTCAAACGGGAAAATTGCACATAGTTCCCTGCATGGCCCTGACATTGACGAGTTTTTTTTTATATAGATAAACCAGTTGTTACCAATTTTATTTAATAACATGTATTAGATCTTATTTAAGTGAGAACTAACTAAGTGCTAGTGATTAGAGCTTTGTAATATACATTTTATGATATGCAGAACATGGTTGTAATAAAGACTTTATTTTGACTATCACAATGAATATTTGTCGTTTATTTTTTTTTCTTGTTCCAAAATCAATAACATCTGAATTTGAAGCAATATATTAAATTACGACTCAGTGAATACAACGCACTTGGAAATTAAAGTTCAATAGAAAATGGAATCATACAGCTAAAATACCGCAACGATCTGCAAAGTATCAGGCTCATTATCTGTTTTCGTCTGGTAATGACACCCACCCAACCACCCAATCCCTACAGGCCCCAAAAATATATAGTGTAAGTTTTAAAATCTTAACCTTGAGTCTATAGCAATTTGACCTTCACATTTAAAAACAAAAAGAAGTCATGTGTGTGTTAGGTGAAAAATGTGTCAATTGAAATTTATATGGTTGTATAAAGAACTAAATTGATTTTTTCATATGACTTTGAAAATAAAAAGCAATATTAACTTTCGTAATGAAACAATGCGGTCAAATGCAGAGCGAGGGATAACCTCAATATAAAAAAATATTACAGGAATAAATGTATCTATGTTAATGACCGTAAACTCATTCAATGGCCCCTTAAAAGGAATATCATCATTTTTCTGTTTAATTCTTTGTTTTATTTGTCAAATATACCGGTACGTGTAAAGTTATTTTATAATTTCCGTTTTGACCCAAATGCACACAATTTAGAAATATCACATTACAACGTAAACCTAAGTTTTACGTCGTTTTATCATTTTCAGCATAAAACTGCGTATATCTAAACAGTTTTAAAAAAAAGCATGCTTAAACAAACAATATATTTTCATCACAGGTGGACATATCCAAGACTTATAAGTGACAAAAATATTTTCCTTGTTCAACGCGTCGCTTTATATTTCCCATTCGAAAAAAAAATTCAAAAAAGATAAGAATAATGGCAATTTTTGAATGATTTTTATTCAATCATAAAAATAATTTATGATAACCCCCGACCGTATTTGATAACATCATAACATCCAAAGAATGATTGTAAGTTAATAATAAAAATATTTACATTTTATATAATTTTCAGCAATTTTACGATTTAATATCAAAATAGTCATTGGTGAAATGTATTGAACTACACATATGATTACAAAATCGATTTGTTGTGTCATTATTGACAACGTCCCTGGAAAATGTATGTATGATAAAAACAATTTACTACAATGCATCAGTGTATCTGGGTTTACCATAACTCCATTGTTCTAAGTAAGAATCACCATTTTCTACAGTAGCCCTGTTTTTTCTTGCCCTTTTTTACATACATTTTACTGGGACTTTTTCAGTAAAACTAAATGTGTACTATCATGCGCGGATCTAAGGGGTTAAGGTGGGATAGGGGTAGGGGTCCGAGGGATAATAGTTTTTGCAGCGGGATTCAAGGCCTATTTTCAGTAAATATTTTGAATTTTTCAGGGGAAGCCTAACACACCCACCCCCTCTACATCCGTGCATGACCACAGACATGTACAATAACATGCCGAATATGCATGCCGGGGGTTTCTATACAATTTTTTTGTTTTATTCAATTGTTTATTGATATACATGACATTGTTTTTCATTCCTTTCGTTCATTTTTTATACAATCGTTGCTATGACAATTAAAAATGTGTCAAACGTATAATCAAAAATACAAAAAAGTTCATTTAAACAATAAAATGCTTTCTTTGGGGATTCATTCGGGATATGAAGGTAACGACATTGCAGAAAAAATACATTACCCGCGTTAGCGGGTTATGTAATTTTTTTCTGCAATGATCGTTACCTTCATAACCCGCATGAACCATCAAAGAAAGCATTTTATTATTTATATTAACATCTTTCTTTTAACTGATTAATAAATTGATTATGAAAAGTTAGTAAAATTCACAAAATTAATGTTAATATACATAAGTACGTTAGCTAAAAGAAACAGCCAAATCGTCTCCTGTGAGACATTGAGTCTGATATCATCATGATTATGTTGTGCAGTCCGTGATTTCTCTTAGGTTGCTGGTGGCTTCGACCAATCGATAAACGGGGGGGGGGGGGGGGGGGGGGGGGTCCATTTTATTCCTGTCAGTATCTTGTCAGTTTCAGCCGTTGTAGATTTCGACCAATCGATAATAATTTTTAAGAAAATTTTACAGCTTTTAAATAGGAATAACGTGAATTCTACAGCGAACCGTACGCGCATAATTTTCGCGCATGTAACATTTTTTAATGTCACCCGTTGCTAAGTGCGTTGCTAACGCTGGGGGTAATAGAAAATATTATTAACTGCGTCTTAACCAATCAGATTTCAGTATTTAACATGAACGTATAACAAAAATTAATACGTCATTGATATAAATCTAACTGTTTCAATGTAAAGTTGAAATACACCTTGAAATAATTTTTCATCTCTAAATAGTTTTTCTAAGAGCTTAATTACTTAAACAAATGGAAATATTGATCAGAGGACTTGAATAATCAAGTTTGTTGATAAACACAAAAGTTGCGAATGCTCGTTAGCTCGAACTTACTCGAATGAGGAACAGTTGTTGATGTTTTTTGAAACAATCACTAGCCTAATGACTCGTAGTTGAAACTATTGAGTAAGGGTGATCACTGGTGGTGAAATAAAAGTCTTGGGAGACAAGTTCTTGTATAGAAATACAACAAAAGCGTTCTGTTTTCATCGCGTCGTCAGGAACAGAGGCATAAATAACAGAGATTGGCAACTAATCGAAATCTCGCGGTCCCTATTGTAAATTATTCCCAGTTTAAATCAGTGTATCTCTCTAATAAACAATTATATCGAAATATAAAGAGCTAAAACCTATTACCAAAACATTCAAATTATTATATTTCCATGAGTTTATGACTTATAAACAATTAAAAAAGAGGAATTTTTGGAGTCAGTTGGCTACCCGTCGTCAGAGATTTCGCCGATGTGTTATAACTAACCACTATATTTTCTCATCTACCCAAGTCAAGGGTTTCTGATCTGCTCTGCTTTTCATAAAGCGAAGCGGATCAGAAACCCTTGACTTGGGAAGATGATATTTTCTATACATTAATCTTATTTTTCAATTTTTGTGTTTCAAAAATGTCTAAAATCTATGCACGTTTTTCATAAAAACAATGTACTTTTTGGTTTCAGATCATTATCTCAGTTTACTAATAGAACCATTTTAACAAGAGCTTGGACTTTGGGTAGTTGAGTCAAACATCAATGTGACGTAGGCCTGTCTATTTCACTGTAGACCTCTCAGGCATGGCTCTTTAAAATCAACACAGTTTGTATGGCTTTTGAGCTAAGACTACGCAATCGGTGAATATTTCACTTGAAACCAGCGTCATTTTAACTTGTTTTGACGCAAGAAATAGATCGTTACATCCTACTGAAAGTCCAAGGTCTTGTTAAAATGGTTCTATGTAGTTCTGAAAGTAAGATTGGTCCCGTAACATTTTTCAGCAACAAAACACTGTCACACTCATGGCGGAGTTGCCTATCTCTGTTATTTAAGTCTTTGTCAGGATGAACTCCTTGAGAGCTACCGGATTTGCAGTTTTATAAACTACATAGTTATGTGTTTTCCTTATATTTGTAATTTAAATCAATTTGTGGTAGTTGATATAGTTACATGGAAAATACTATAAGTTCATCGAAAATAGGTCATAATATAGTAAATAATACTTATTAGCGAAATTTTCGCGTTTATTCGCGCGAAAAAAATGTTGTTTTTTTACCTAGGAAAATGAGCTTAATAGGCTTTCGTAGAAAATTGAAATTGAAAGGTGTTAATAATTTTACCGCAACTTTTTGACGACGCAGACTTCATTACTGCAACCAAAACCAATGCATAAAAGAGGATTGAGGTGGGGTGTCGGTGCGGAGTGCGAGGGTAAATATATGTATTGTCTCTTGCCCCTCCGAAAAACTTTTCAGCACTCCTATTAAAGATCATTGTTGACCTCTACATTCATCCATTCACACAAATAGACAGTCTGTTGATAAAATTGCCCCCCCCCCCCCCCAATTTCCCATAATGTTGAGGCGAGCCTAGAGGGATCGCTGGGTCCGTCCCCCCCCCCCCCCCCCCCCCCCTCCCCCTTGAAAAATCAAATTTCTTAAATATTTATAGTAAATTAAAGTTACTGAAAAAGCCCCACACCTCCCATCCCGGTAAACTTAAATATTTATCGGACCGCCCCCCCTTCCAAAAAAAAAAATTGGATCCGCTTATGATGTTGATTAGATAGAGCATTTACTAAACATATGTGTTTTAGTTTCAGATAATTTTTAACCGGGTTTTCCAACGGAAAAATCCGGTTATAAAAATGGTGAAAATGGCGGGCGGGCGGGCGGGCGGCTGCCAAAAGGGTACCCTCATTGTACGGATAACTCCTCCTACAGTTTTCAAGATAGGAAGTTGTTCTTTTGCAGATCAATTGTACATATATCAGAAATGTGCATATTGCAAGGATTTTGATTTCTGATGATTTATCGAAAAAATACCAGGTTTTGAACTTAGTCATTTTTTGGCAAAATTTTGCATATATAGGGTACCCTCATTGTACGGATAACTCCTCCTACAGTTTTTAAGATAGGAAGTTCTTCTTTTGCTGATCAATTGTACATATATTAGAGGTGTGCATATTGCTAGGATTTTGAATTCTGATAATTTATCGAAAAAATACCAGGTTTTGAACTTAGTCATTTTTTGGAAAAATTTTGCATATAGGGTACCCTCATTGTACGGATAACTCCTCCTACAGTTTTTAAGATAGGAAGTTCTTCTTTTGCTGATCAATTGTACATATATCAGAGGTGTGCATATTGCTAGGATTTTGAACTCTGATAATTTATGAAAAAAATACCAGCTTTTGAACTTGGTCATTTTTTTGCACAATGTTGCATATAGGGTACTCCATTTCACTGGATACGTGTTGGCATGGATTATGGATACAATTCACATAAAAGAAAACCCGGTTTGCTGTCACATTGACAGCTTTTCTCTTGTTTATATATCTCTTGATAAAATTGATACGAAGTGTGATGTGATTTGTATGTATTTCTTTCTTCATTCGAGACTTGACGAGGCCAGTATCAACTCGAATGGGATTGAAGGTATAAAAGACTCGACAAATCGGAATCATATATTCCCTTTGAACTCTAGGGATTATCATCAAGTTTAATATCTTTGACATCGTAGCCCGGAGATTCGGATATTTTCGTTTTGAAGGGGGAGGAGTGTTAACGATTATAATAACAAAAGAGAATGTTTTTATATAGTGGAAGGAATTATCGGAGTTTTGCCGCTATTTATAGCTGCTTTTTTCTGATACAACTTTGTATATATTCATTTTAAACTAGTATCTGAAAATGATGATTGAACATGTAGAAAATACAGCTTTGTTGAACTTTGATGTTGTTTAGCGGGGGATCTTAATTTCACACATCTTTCGCCTTAATGAAGTACTTTTACGGAAACATGATATATAGTCAACTTGGAGCCTCGTATGGAGGTTCCAAAATGTAGGGGTAGTTCAAAATAGTTTTGAGACATGCGATGTAAATCAATTCAATGAAAATACAAGAACGGAATTTGGCGATGCAATAATACATGAACCACATGAAATAACCGAATTCACTGCAATTATTGATTATTATAGTACTTATTAACCATAAAAAATTGTCATTATTAGGCTGACGACGCGTAGCTCCGAAGTTATATAAACGATTTACTTAATTAAATAGATTAAGTAAATATAGCTGGGGAGTATCATTTATTCTAAGGACAAGTTTTTTGTTTTTTTTTTACATAATTTACGATTATGATATCAAACAATGCGGATTTTAAATTTAAAAAAAAGTGTCATATTAATTGTGAGTACTAGTATCCATTTTCAGATGGTCTTTAGCTTGAATAAAACTTTGAAACATTTTTAAATTAAAAAGAAATGACATCCACTTTTTGACCCCCCCCCCTTTTTTTTTTTTTAAAAAGGACTTAAGGTAATTTTGCAGATGAGTTATTACATGTACACATGCACTTAAAGACTAAGTATTCAACAGTGTATGTCACGATATTTCAGATTTGCAAATTTCGTACTATTTCGAAGTAAACTTACCAATAAAAATATGTGCACGTGATGAAAGAAACCCCCCACCCCCCCCCCCACCCCCCCCCCTCCATCTTTATACTCTTTTTATGCCTGTAATTCCTCGCATCTATTTTTAAAGTCCAATTTTTATTCCATTAATTATGTCATTCGAAAACAAAATTGGAATCAAATGATATTTTTATTTCGAATAATTTCTAATAATAATTCTATTTTTATACCCGCACTTTCTAAAGAAAGTTTGGGTATATTGTTGTTACCCTGTTCCGTCCGTCCGTCCGTCCGTCCGTCTGTCACGTTTTACTTTCTCAAACTGCTCTTACATCTAAACCAGCAAACTGAACTCTTGGAGTTTGATTTGGGGGTATCATGTTTGACATGATGACATTTTCTCCAAAACAAATTAAGCAGTGTCATCATTAGGCTAGGAATCACCCACATGGATCAAACACTACAAATGGATAAGATAAAATACTTTATTATTTCTAGTTCCAAAATGTCAGAGTGTCTCCAAGGGGACATAACCTATAAACAATTTGACGCGCAATGACACAAAGAGCAAGAATAAATCATATGGTTTAGGGATGAGGATCTCAGATCTCAGAAGTTAACAAAATATACAGTGTATCATAATTTCCTATTTCATAAAGGCGGGGGGGGGGGGGGGTTAAAGACAACACCTGGGGGTCACTTAATGTACTTTACACCATTTGATGCAACATAATGACATTAGAAGATATTTTGTATTTCCCTGTTTCGTGGGGTCAGAACAGTCCCATAATGTCATGACCTACATTGTATTTGATGCATTATAAAACATTAAGAAAGAAATACCCCTTCCTTCCTATTATAATAAAAATGATAAGTTTCTAGTACATTTACATACATGTAATACACAAATTTAATACGAAATTGTTTATACAGGGTCAATATGAGGTCAACTCAATAGTGCAACTTTTGCAATTAAAATGACAGAAACTTTACAAATGCGATAGGATAGGTAACGATGATAAGCTTATTTAAATATTAAAAGATGATGATACAGTGTGCTGTCAAATTGAGATCACATTTAGAAATTGAAAGTAGAACTTATGTATGCTGGCATCTCATTCTATTGTGCTACTGCTACTACATATGTATTATGCTTACCTATATTGGTCAACATCATAATGATAATCCAATTAAAGCACAATAATGAATTCCTTTAGCTGATCTCAACTAATCCTTTTCTGCATATGGAAAACACATACATGTATGTACAATGTATACACGTGAACCAAGCATCTAATCGAAGAGCTGGGTAAAACTAGTACCCGCCAATGAGACCTGCAGACCTGTGTTGTGTACGTAACTTCAGACAAAGATCAGTGATTTGTAACATGCATGTATTTTTATGACCTATCCTTCAAATCCACTTGCACTATTTTATTAGGCAAATAAAAGCTTTAAGGTGGTGCAGGACACCTCCATATTGTGATGTATACTTCCTATTGAGATAAACAATAAAGTATAAATATTAATTAAATATTTACCCCCCAAATAATGCTACCTAACATTGAAGCGCAATGGGTTAGAGCGTTTACATGTCTGTAAGAGCATTGGGGTCCAAGGTGTATTTTTGGTAATAATTTACTATTGATATAAATTAATTTTCATGGAGGGGGGAGGGGGTCTGGACCCCTCACTCCCACCCCTTCTCTAAATCTGTGCACACAATGATGTACATGTAGGCACACAGAAGCAAATCTAAAACCGGCAGCCGCCACGGGGAGGGGGCATAATCTAATTTTTAATTTTGTTTAATCATTATATAGACCATTATACTTTCTATGACATGAAATGTTAAGATTATTGATTAACTGAAAATTCAGTGCTGCTCATGTGTATTATCATATGGGAAAGGATCTCATCCTTCAGTTATGAAAATTATAATTTTTAGATTTATAACCGGAGCTTGCATGTGGCCCTCATTTTTTAATTAAACTGGTACAAAACAGTGTTATTTAGGGGCAAACACTTGGTGCGGGTATTACTGTCTAATGACAGCATCTAGTTATCTTTATTTCTATTGTAAAAGAAATATATAGCCTTATTTGCTAAGAACACTTTTTCATCCAACTCGGTCAATGTTCAAAGTAATTTACAAATCTGACGTCTGCGTTGGACGTAATCTTGAAAGACCCGGATGATGAACACGAGGCTTGTCGTCTGCCACTCACCGATACCAAAAAATAGCATAATGCAATATGACGTGTTTACATTGCATTGAAAGCTTGGCAATTTGAGCGAATTAGGACGTCTAAATGTATCATGATTTACTGAATTAGCTCAATAAAAAGATTTGTACTTCACAAATGAAACGCATTCCCTTCCACTTCTAAATGTTAATGGAATATTTCACGTACTATCGCGCACTTGCTCGTCTGTCAACCCCTTTCAAGCCTTTTTGATATGGGACATTATGAGTAAACATTAATATCGACAAGCATTGATTAACTTCCAAATGCTCTTCACCCTGTGTGACTTTTTTTCTTTATTTTTCTGGTATTTACCAATATTACAAAGAGATGCTCCTATGATCACGCTGAACATTACACACATTAAACTTGTTTTTACTATAGAGAAAAATCCAAGAAAAAAAACATTGACGAACTGATCGTTTGTCAAAATTCTATGATGAACGCAATGTCGTCGCATTCAGACGGCTAATTTTATCGTTTATTCTGCTAATTCCGGGACGAGGACGTATTTCTGGAGATAGAATAGTTCTAGCGAGGGAGTCTGATGCTCAAATTCACATGACGTGCAGGCAAGCGTCGTTATATACTCAAAATCCGCCTAATAATGTAGTGCGTGGCATCGTGTTTTGTCGTCTTCGCCTGTTTTAATTGTAGTTTTCAAAGCTTTATTTTCACGTTACAATTAGTTAAGAGTATTTGATCTAGTCGCAGGATAAATCGACGATTTATCAGCTTGAATAACGTACTTCCTCCAGATGACGCGCTAATCCGTGCGCGATACTTATTATTGTTTTGCCCTTTACACTCTAGCATTAATTCAGCGTGAGATAAGTAGATATCGAATTTAAAAACCAGGAAGATTCTTTAGATTTTTGGGAGTTGATTTTAATCAACTCTCCTATGCAATTACTCTGGCAAACCGAAAGTGAAACAGTGTTTGGACCTAAGCACAAATCATCACCGCTGACAAGACATAGTTCTTGAAAATAATAGAAAAATTCGATGTAATGTGTGCTGAAGCATTGTTTTTCAAAGAAACTTATCTATAAACACTTTGAAAATAGATTTTATATAATACGAACAATTTAGATATTTTTGTAGTCTCATGTGTTCCTACGCCAGAGCGTAATAAAGTCTCGTTCAGCCAGACGCTCGGCTGTCTCCGTAAATCTCCGACAAGCAGAGAGGCTCTCATGCTTGTCCGAGATTGACGGAGACAGCCGAGCGTCTGGTCGAACGAGACTAGAGTTCGATATCAATAGTGCTAAGATCCATACGATTTTTAGAATTGTTTCGATTACTAATACATAGTTTGAAATCTCTCTTTAAATATTACACAACATGATTCATGTGGGGTTTCTCAAAATTCTTATCGGGAAAGTCTAAAAATTCATATAATAAAAAAGTTCGTAATTCAAATACAGACTTAAAACTAATTGCCATGCAAGATAATTATAAGTTGATTTTAAAAATTAATGATAATCGACAAAATCAACTCCCCTCAGTACTTCAGTACTTTGATTAGATTTAGATTAGGAATCAAAAACTCAATATTTTAAAAAAATATATTAAATGTTGTATTCAAACTTAAATTAATTTTATATTGTGTATATATATATATATATATATATATATATATATATATATATATATATATATATATATATATATATATATATATATATATATATATATACGATTTGAATATGTTTTTTTATAGATAAAACAGGTAAGATGGGCTTTTAGCATTTCTCTAGATCATTTTGTTTTTAATGAAAAGGTTTATAATGCGGGGTACAGTGAATGAAAATGTGATTGCATTGTAAAATAAGATAAATTCTACTCAACATGGCTTTAATTGTTGTTTTTGTTTTCAAATTACATGATGTATCTATCTTGATCATAACATAACTACATGTATCACATTTTGATCCCAAAATGTGCATGAGGAACTTTCTATGGTACAACGCAGTTACTATTTGTACTTTTCATCTTACAATTGAGATGGTTGAACTAAACAATAAAAATTTTAATAAAGAAAAAAAAATTGGCTTTTATATGAATCATTTATATACCATTCCGAGATTAAAAGTATACCCAACACAAAAAATTCTATAATATTGAAAGAATGTTATGTCATTGAATGACTAGATTAGGAGGACTACCTTTCGTTATTGAACAATATATACATATTAGAATAAATAAATATATTTATTTTTGGCTTTTATAACTCTATCATTGCTCTTCGGGTATGGCGCATAAAAAATAAACTATTGTAAATGTTAATCCTATTACTGATAAGTCATGCGCCAGTCTTGTTCGAAAAAGTTGCTATTTGAAAACTTTTTATTCCTATGTGACGTCAGGAAAGGAACAGCAATTCATTTATAAACAAAAAAAATTGCTTAACTTTTTTGTTGTTCACATTGCAGGATTACAAATGTATTGGTATGACAGTAAAATAAATGAACAGTGTTCGCGGGTAATCTTAATAATTTTTCGTGGTTGTTACATGTACATATATCCTTTATATCGATATTTCTTATACGGATTATGGATTATTATGTGAGTGAAATGACGCCATTAAGTCGAAACAACGTGTGTTTCATATACATGGATGAGTAAGCCAAGCAAAAGCTAGGTAAGTAAATGCTAGACTTGAAATAAATTTCATTCCATGTATTAGCGGCTGATCTCCAACTTTTTGATTTTACAAGTTTAACGTTTTGCGGTTATCTTTGATGGAACATCCTACTGTGTATTTTAATTTCACATTCACTATAGCCGCAACATCTTATGATAAATTTTAACTGAATTCTAAGAAAATATATTGTAATTGCAAAATGATATATAATTATACATGATGTTTTAATATATTAACTAAGTAAACGACAACTATCGTATTCGCTTTCTGACTGTGGCTCAACTTGTTGTCAAACACTTTTATTGTTCATATTTTTCTATTATTCTAAACTCCCCTATACGAGAGCAAGCTATAATTAAGTTTTAAAAAGATCTTATCTTATGTAACTAAATGCGTGCGAAAGCTTTCATACAGTTGGTGAGAGTCCCGATCCTGTACGAAAATGCAACCAATCAAAACAGAGCATGAATTATTCACGAGAGCGAGAAAATATTGCGAGTTGGCCAAGTCATTATGTTCAAGGAAAATTCTCAGATAGCGAACATGGAACCATGGAAATAGTAAAACATCCTTAATTTCCCAAAGTTAACAGTACTCAATATATGTACATCTAATACTACAATAACCATTTAGTACATATCATATTATATACCATATATTTTTTTATACGCATAGTCGTACCTCAGTTACTAGCTGGGATAAACCGCCTTTGCTGCTTACCGTTTTTTTTTATTTCGCGCAAAAGAATTAAACTGTGTTATCAATTAAGTGAGAACTTTGCACTTCTCTTTTATCATTGAAATCATCTTACAGTCACGCTTTTTGCAAGTTTTTTTCCCCAATTGTAACTTTCCTCAAGCAGATCCTTAGTTCGTGATGTTTATAAACTATACAATAAGATTTTTTGCTTGAAATATTACTATTCCGTTTATTTGTTGCAATTCGCAGAAATGTTTTGCAAATTGTTAAAAAAAAAAAACAACCACATTACACATATCTACATTAAATTTTGGTTCTTTCTTCCAAAAACTTATTTTTCCTGAGTTTTGAGAGAGAGAGAGAGAGAGAGAGAGAGAGAGAGAGAGAGAGAGAGAGAGAGAGAGAGAGAGAGAGAGAGAGATGGAGAGAGAGACAGAGAGAGAGAGAGATGTGAAATCTATGGGGACATTCATTCCATCTGCATGCTATATACATGTACACACCATGAATTTATTTTTATTTGTTACAATCCTGCTTTAGGAGATTTTGTATTTTGTAAACTAACAGAATAGATTTTTTTCTGTAAGATAACATTCTTTAGTGGAGTCCAATAACAATTTTATTTTAAACCGTCACGAAGTTCTGCACGTGAGTTAAATTATGTTAAGTCCTAATCAGATTTGCCAAACATTCGGATTATGTTTGATTCTTGATTATTTTTTTTGTATGTATTAGTTGGCACCCGTCGGTGCACGATTTTTTGAGAAGTAGACTATATGATTAACACAATTATGAAAAAAACGTGTTATTTCATAAATACCGGTATAAAAAAAAGTGATTCTGTAAGTAACTAGAAATTATTTTTTTGTACATATGAATATGGTTAAGACTGCCATACTCTCTCTCTCTCTCTCTCTCTCTCTCTCTCTCTCCTATAAAAAGAGTTGATTTTGATACCAAGATATAAAAAAAATTCAAAAAGTTTTAAAGACATATATTTTAGAGATGTCAAATATACTCGGAATGACCAGCCAATTAATTGAAGGTTTTAGTCGAGCGATAGTTGAGTACCTGTTAGTTTTTGTTTCTTTTTTGAAACACAACTTTGTCCTTTTTCATGAACATAATGTCTCATACGTCTTCCCTTTAAATAAAAAAAGAATTACTTAAAAAATTATGATTATAGCCGTACATGTAATAAATTGATTTGGCTATAAATGAATTAAAATTATTTAATCCAATTGATATATTTTATCCAAATATTTATTTGAACTCACTCGACTTATATTACGTAAGAAAAAACGCTTTTTGAAAATTAATCAAAATATGTTATCATGTCAAAATGTCAGCTGCATGGGAAATTCAGACTGACGGACAGTGGTGCTAAAGGTCCATCCATATAAAAAAAAATATTGAGCACAAAAAGGATCTCGCTGTTTTGGACTAGATAAACTTTTTAAACTTTTTTTGGAATATATTCTGTAAATTTTTTCAAACAAAAAATTTCGGAGACAATTCACTACTGATTCACAATTACATTTGCCTCAAACGTTTTCCTAAGCACACTTACCGACCCCGGAAAGTAAAGTGTGTTAAATTTATACGCGTCGGGATCAAGAGCCGCCATCTTTAACTGTAAGAAAACTACACTATTTCACTTTTGAGGACTGTTTAAGGTACTTCACTACACCGAGACTTATACTTTTAAGGACACTACGTCACAAGATGGCGATTTAAATGTTTTGTTAAACTGTTTGTATCAATCACTTCAGATCTATATCGTCATAGCTCAGTGGTTAAAGTATCAGGCTTGATAATAATTTTCTGCTGATTTGAGAAACTATTTCAAGGTGTAGTGAGGCACCTTAAAAGATATTCAGAATTCAGAGACAAGTAAAGTAATGTCATCTAAAGTAAAATGTCTCAGAATGTTTTGTGGTATTGAAATTTTCCCATAATGTAATTATTCATTTTTTTTTTGGTTGATACATTGTAAGATGAAAACTGCGCGCAATAAATATAGCTTACTGTATTTATATGGAGTGAACTGTAGCTCCACGATCCGTCAACCCGAATTTCCCGTAGAGCTACAGTACTACACTTACAAAATTGCATGTATTTTTAGGGTTTTTTTTATGGAAGACATTGAGTAAAAGTAACCTGTATTTTTTGGATATATACATCTTTGATGGCGCACATAGTTTAAAGGATAAAAAAACTGCTTTAAGATAAACAGCTTTCACCGAAGTGCATAAACTAAAGGGAAAGAGTTGTAGGAAATACTGTAAGTTTAGAAAATTTGAAGATCCTGAATAAAATATTTAATAACGTAGTTGTATATGCACAAAAGTCGACTAATATTATGGGTTTTTTTTTTTAGTATCAAGAGTGTTTTTGGGCCAACATTTTATAAAGCGGTATCTTTAAAATGTATCCATTTCGTTTATTTTTTAACAATGATATGTGATCTTAGGTGACCGAAAGAAAGAACTTACAGTAGAAAAAATTTTAAATAACCTATAAACTTTTGTCAATGTTCAACTCCAATGCTACATGTAAATAATGCGCATGAAAACAATTTTAGAAGAAAATAGAATATTTATACGCGGACACTTTTGTGTCAATCTACAAAAGTCATTAGATGTGTTTGTAAATTATTGTGATATATGGAAACTTAATGTTAAAATAGCCAAAACGAAGACCCTAATTTTTTCAAAAGGTGCAATGTCAAAGAGTAAATTTTTGTATAAAGGAGTAACTATTGAAAACGTAAAATCATTTTGCTATTTGGGTATTTTTTTTTATCAAGAAGTGGAAAATTTAATAATGCTAAAAAGCATTTAGAAGAACAAGCGTCAAAGGCATTATATGGTGTTTTACGAAAAGTACGTTATTTTAACCTATCAATTAATTATCAATTAGACCTTTTCGGCAAGGTCATTAATCCAATTTTCCTTTACTCGTGCGAAGTGTGGGGTTACGAAAACCTAGATATTATCGAAAAGGTTCATTTAAAATTTTTGAAATTTATTCTTAATCTTAAATCTAGTACTCCAGATTGTATGGTGTATGGAGAAACTGGAAAGTATCCATTGTCACTCTTTGTTAAAATTAAAATGATAATGTACTGGGCAAAAGTTTTGACAGCCCACGATTGTAAACTCACTTATGTAATCTACTGTTATTTTTATAGATGTTACAAAAATGGATCTTTTATACATCCACAGATAAAATGTATACATGATATACTCAACTCGTGCGGGTTGTCTTATATATGGGAAATCAAACAATTTGTAGTTATAACTGGCTTAAGTCAATAGTTAAAGAAATTTACAAAATCAATTTATACAAGATTGGAGAAGTGTAGTAAACAACTCACCAAAATGATTAATTATAGAATTTTAAAAACAAATTTCAATTTAGAAAAGTACTTACTGATTTTACCTACAGATCTATGGATCACGTTTACAAAATTACGAACATGTAATCATCGATTCCCCATAGAAACAGGTAGATTGCATAATATTGAGAAAAAAAATAAAGAAAATGTACAATGTGTGATTCTAATAGTATTGGCGATGAATTCCATTATATTTTAGAATGTACACATTTTGTAAACGATAAAAAAATGTTTTTGTCCAAGAGATATTATGAAAACCCAAATATTATAAAAGAAAATGGGGGAATAAGATGGCACAACTGCCCATTTGGTTTAGTCGCAAAATTCAATTTTGAATTTAACATTTTTTTCAATAAATTATATTTAATATGTTATAATACAAGATTACAAAAGGGTAATTTCTAACTATATTCAGTTTGAAATATTTCAAAAAACGATAAGAAAAAAAAATAATGAATCCTTAAGTTTTGGTGGTACGAACCCACAACCTAAAAACCCAATCTCTATAAAGTTACCTAATGTCTGGTGCTCTAACAACTGAGCCAATTCATTCTCAAGAAAGTGCGTTGTTTAAATGCTATATGAGACGTTGACCACGAATTTACGGACTTGTATTTTTTTTCTAAAACGTTCAATTGTTGGGCTCCAAATGACATTTTAAAGTATTGTTGGTCTTCTCTCCACATTTTTGTTGATTAAAATCGGTTTGAATTCCATTAAACCACATTTAAACCATGACAAAAATATGGAGCTCAGACCCCCTCTATGAAAGAAATTATTTATAAAAATTAAACCATTTCGAGGTTTTGACACGCATAAGCCAGTTTAAATCAACCTATTGCAAGTATTCAAAATATTTAAGGATTACAAACCGATGTTACGTTAAATATACATTATTTTTAATTTTTTTTTTTTTAAAGTTTCAGATTCAATGATATTTCAATTTTGCAGTATCTATTCATTCCTCATATGGGCATTTTACACGCCTTATTCACTCAACTTCTTTAACGAGCTCATGAATACTTTTAATGTAGAAACACTAAAAACTATAAATAGGACAGGGAAATTCTCTTTTATTTGAGCTCCACCTCAACACCGACTGAGGATTGAACTTACGATTCCTGGAACCCATTCCCCTAGCAGTGATCGGCCACCGCGCTAACCACTCCGCCATCTAGGCAAGACAAAAATCGTAATTTCGATGACGACGGGAATCTAGCGCGCTGACCGCGCACTACACAGTCGTTTGGAATACAGGTGGAATACAGTTAAACGACAATTTGAGAGGGTCGGGTATATATATCTATATATATATATATATTTATATATATATATATATATATATATATATATATATATATATATATATATATATACATGTATATATATATATATATATATATATATATATATATATATATATATATATATATATATATATATATATATATATATATAAATTTAACCCGGTGATCATGGTACGGCTTTGTGAGTCGTGAAATAAATAACGTCAGGCTTTTTTTTAATTAGAGAAAAATTAATGAAAATACATAGATTTCACAAGAAAATACTCCATTGACGTAGATAGGCTGTATCTGTAACTTAAAGTCTTTGAGAAGTCGTGTCAGTCAAGTGGAAGTCTTTACAAAGTCGTGTCATTTAAATCGAAGTCTTTGAGAAGTCGTGTCAGTCAAGCTGGTATAACCCGCAAATACAGGGTGATCCATAAATTCTGATACTATATAATCATAAGACCTCATATGTTGTTGCGTTAAGAAATACGATATACTAAAAAAAGTATTGTTTCATTCTCCTTTGCATAAAAAATTAGAATGAAGTCAAATAAAGTAGAAATCAAGATGAAAATGAAGTAATGCCGTCATATACATGTAACTATTTGTTGTTAGGTTTTCTGTCAAAATGGCATAATCTACAATCTCATCAAAAGATTACATGTTCTTCAATTGAGAAACTGTATTTTGAGAATTGTTCACCGAAATTATGATCCCTAATATGCTGAACAGGTTGTAACAGATGGTACACTTTCAAAAAAAGGGGGATATTTATTTAAGAGTTAAAAAGATATTTCACAATTTCGTTTTAGTGGAAGTACATGTAGAGCTTAGAGCAACATTTTCTGCGTGCTATATTGAAAAAAAAAAGAAAAAGATAAATGAGCAAGAAGAGTATTTGGTGACTTCCAAAACCATTTTCTAAATAAAAGGTGCTCACGGTATGAAAAGAGTACAACACTCCAAAAATGCATCAAATTGTTGGTTTATTTTAATACCAAGGTAGGTGTAAGTCCCATTACCTCAAGCTAAGTGCGTGCATAGAAGGCTTATACCTACTGCGTCGTCCTGATCTTACATATAGTCCTTATATTAACGCTGGGAGAGGTGGTTTTTTTTTATTTTGATATAATTATGAAATGGCAAAGAAGGCAGCTAATTAAAAGAAATGTAGAAAGGAACCAAACCAAAAAAAAAAAATGCATCCACAATTCGTTCTGAACGTCTTCACTTTACACTGCAAAGGAAAGACGTCAAATTTAGCCCTCTAAAGGATCTTGATATTTTGTTGTTAATGCTTCGTTTCCAAGCTCTGATTTGTAAGGCAGACAAATATCATTTTACCTGTAAATTATGATCTTGTGTTTCTTAAACATTTCTATTATATGTGATTTATTTGATTTTAATTCGCTGTTTTCAAGAATTTATGGATCACGAATGAAACTTGGATTTGTTTGGGTTTTTTTTTCCAGACCTGAATTTAATTTTGAAATATAGACAAAACGGGTACATGAACATTCTGGCTTAAAATGTTAAATACTGTAAATTCTTTATTTTACGCGAATACTTAATTCTGCGATTCCGCTGGTTTGTGTCAAATCGCGAGAATGCGAAAATCAAATTAAAAAAGCACCAATTGGTAGAAAAAACCCATCAATTTTTATAATTTCATATACATGTAGTTCAAAGCTGTCTGAAAATTTATAGAGATTTTAAAGTCCGTGAGGGTTGCTACTCGCGATTTTACGCGAATATTAATTGTTCGCGTTTATCTATAGTATGATATTTTTGGCCATAAACTATCATTTAGCAAAGAGGATAAATCAAAATTCTCCAAAAAAATTTTTTTAGAAATATTTTATCATAACTTTACACAGAGTTTCAATAACCCAAAGGATATTAATATAATTTTAAAATGACCATTACCATCCAGCCTTTTTCATACATTGTAGCTGCAGGTTGGAAGCTCCCATACTGGAAATAAAATTCGGATAGATATGCATGTGAATTTATATAGCTTTAGCTATTATTTAAGAAACGAAGCAATGTATCTGAAGGTAGATAGAAAAAAGAGAATGAAAACAATTTGCAGTAGTACTTGGGAACTTGGGGATTTGAAAAGGCATAATGAATTGAAAGACAGTTTGTATTCTCTACATGTATAAGTACTAAGTAAAATGTATATGTAAAACTTAAAATCAATGTTTACACTACTGCTATTATAAATATAATTGAATATATACCTTGATCTTTAATGGATAGAACTAAATATTATGGGCTATTGTTTGTCTGCTGTTCAATCCATATTCATTTATGTACTTCTGTGTATATTTCTGAATAAAATTTCTTCTTAAACTATTGACAATGAACGGATGAAGGATTGACAATAGCTGTATGTTGTAGCTGTATGTTGCTTTTTGACCGGGCATTTGACCCGTCAACAATTACATGTATCTGGTTTTACTATTCATCAGCTTTATGCTCCTTTGATTCTGAAAATAAGGATTCTGAATTCATAAAGAAAAACCCCTCAAAACATGTTTTAAAAAAAAGTGGGAAATGCAAAAAAAAAAATTGGTCAATTAATTTCAAACATGGACTTTTTTTTCGGTGATTTCTGCGTCACTTTAAATAATGAAAATTTTAAGTATCCATATCAATTTAATGTGAATAAATCTCGATCGGAACAAATTTGCAATTATCTAGACTGTCTTTTAATGATGATGATAATGATACAAGGTATGATCTAGATCATGTTTTGCGCTCATAGGAATGAAATTGCTTCAACTTCTGCACTAACCCGCAGATTGTCATTAACCTTTGTCCACTGTGTCTGCAGCAGACCGCTTTAAGATTATTAAAGTCTATACAATTCTACACATTAACACCGGGCCTTGGCTAGAACTCTATATAGATATGGTCTAGATCTGCAGAATGGGACTCGTAAAAATGGCAAGATTTAATGTTCTAATATTTTAAAGATGAAATAAGATACTTCTGCCGAAAATCACGCCTTGCGCATAGCATTGGATTTGATTAATAATTCATCTATTGTCTCCGGAGAATAAGTGATATTGACATAGCCTTCAGTCTGATTCTGCTCCTACTTAAAAGCTGAGGGGAGATACCAGTCCCCGCGATCATAATTATCACACTTTCCAATACAACCTTGCGAAACAACCACATGTCGTCATAGGTTGTTTTTCCCTCAAGTAGAATTTCTAAGGCGGCAAATTGATGACGTCACCAAAACCCCGCCTACTTTATTATTGACATTTCTTGTCTTTACGCGCTGGGCATAAATAGAGATACATAATTCTCTAATTGCAGAGATACGAGAGAAATAAATTGAAAAAGGAGACGAAACGGCTTGTTGACACAAGATCAGAGGCATTTGTGAAACATCGGCGAAGGAATTTGTAGCATCTTAAGGTTGGTAGAAAAAATACACGACAAGCAAGTAACATTTTTTTTTCAAAGTTGAAAACAATTCTATCAATTTAAAATTAATTTTGAGCAACAAAAGTCAAAGTAAAGAATTTGATTTCAAAAAGGGGTTCTTTTTATATGTATTTTCTTTCAATAATCTGATAATCTGGTGGTGATCAGTATCCTTTCGGTAATTAGATATTGTTGCATGCACAAAACCGTTTCCTAATTGGAACAGCGATTCATTTTGCCAATTATGGAACAATAAGTGATTTTATAATTTCCGATTGAAACCACCGCGACTCTGTGAAGAAGGGACGTCGTACAAGAGCGGTATGGTCTGGTTAAATCATCTAAATAGCTTGCACCTGAGGCAAACGAGTGCTAATTTCTTTAATTACGCTCCTCTGTTGCGCTCATCGGCTTGACGTGTTTAATTTTGATCGACGATAATAAAAATCGAAACATTTCATTAACGACCTACTTAATTTGTATAAACATTTTCACATTTATCAGTAATTCACAGATGGAAACAAATTCTCTTTTTTTTCCCTTTGAAGAAGAAAATGAATGAGCTAAAAACCCATCTCTCAATCTCTGTGACATTTTGATTTCTTTATGCACGGGAAATGTATCCTTGCGCCAAAGGCCCCTGTTTTCCTACAATGCGACACTCAGTTTCTCCTATTGGATTTCATTGGAGTCATTTGTGGCTTCCGATGTTACTCGGTTCATGAGCTTTCTACAGACTGATTAAACAAAGGGATACTAATGAATGAACCTAAGCTAGCTTCCATATTTCGTTTGATGAGACTTTCTGAGTGTATCGCGGCAATCCCCCCTCAAAAACCCAAGAAAAAAAAATCCGCGTCACGACAAATTCAATCTTGTTGAGCACCCAAAAAGTTATCTAATATACGAAACACTTACTTTTTTTTTTCTTTTATTGTTTTCCAAGAATTAAATCGGATTTCTCAAATTTCAGCTGAAAACGATTTTATTATTATTATTTTTTTTAATAATATCTCCATTCATTCAAAGGTGACTTCTGGTTACTTTGCGGCGTTGTTGGGATTGAGGATATACAATATCAAATTGTTGTATACATTTCGAAGCATAAGAACCCGAGAAGAAAAGTTATTAAAATGCAAAAATTCTTGCTTTATTCTTCCTGTTTTTCATTTAATAATATCGTTCTTACAATTGTGTGGTTCATGATGAAGTTTGTCCTTGGGATATTTGTGGCTTGTTTCCGTCAGTTTTTTTGGTTTTTTTTTTCAATAATGTTAACAATATGAATATTTGTAAAGAAATTAGTTGACCATCAGGAAATCTAAGAATCAGAACTACACGATGGTTTTCTGAGTTTGTAATATCGAAATTTAAAAAAAATGAAATCAGAATTTTATTTTTTCTACGATAAGTAATCTTGTAAAGCAGATTGTGGCAACGAAAGACAATTTAAAAGGGATTTCTGCTCGATAAAGCTTTATTTTGTTAGTACAAAAAAAACTGATTTTTATTTACTTTTTTATGCTTTATAAAGTTAAGAAATAATGCTTCCCATTTTTAACTAAAAGACTTGCATGCTTTATTAGCAGATTTGCGAGAACGTAATGACACAAGCATGTCACGTTGTATTGGTTTTTTTTTAAGTTGGAACATGAAAAATTGTCATGATTTTTTAGTATTGACTGTCATCCGTTAAATTAAAAAGACACAAAGTGACATGCAGCACGCATTAATATTTTTCAACATGCCCGCAAATCTTTTTATAGATATGAATATGTACAATACCAGTATACGTATTAGATTTCGCGACACGATTTGAGATAAGCCGTATAGTTCGTTAAAAAAAATTGGTGTAAATGTATTTAAATACAATATTTTCTAAATATCTCATTTTTGATTTTAGCGACAAAATTAATTCTAATAAAAATATTGGGCGTTGAATGACCATATCATATTCACATGTATATGAGAGGCTTAAATAACGAGACAGAGTAATTAAGGTGCACGATTTTTTCATGGTCCTTCTTTTGTTTTCTTTTTGTTTGTTTGTTTTGGTTTTTTCAGTACGGTTGGTTTGGGGGGGGGGGGGGGGGGGGTTAAACAACGAATATAAACAGTAGAAGTAAGATTCATTTAAAAGCCAATCTGAGAATGAAATCAAATCTTGATATTGGTTTCCTATAAATACGTTGTACTGCAATATGGTCTCTATGAATAATTCAGAAACATTTAATACATGCACCGCTGTCGTCTGGTTCACGGATAGGTGCCCAGAGAATGACCAGCAGGCATGTTCACGAAACTAAGATAGGACAAAAGTGTGTTTCTAAGATTTATGACTTAAGAAAAAAGTTAGGAACGTCCTACGATCAACTTAAGACTCGTCTTAAGATGTAGCTCGACGGTAACTTAGTAACAGTTACTCTAGCTGTAATTTGTCAGCTTTCAGGCAATGAACATTCATGATAGTATAAATGACTATGCTAATGTAACTCTAAGCATATTCTTTTTTTTATAGATACTAGAATCGAAAGTAAAGTTATGACTTAATCTGACGAACTCGCAAAATTGTCAGAGTGTTGATTTTCGTAATAGTCATGGTACATTTATATGTTTAGGCACACGTGTTGACTATCGGATAATTCTTGCTTTACGGGCAAACGTTATCAACGAACTGATCTGTACGCTCGGTCACGCAAGCTATCTTCTATTATGAAAATTAATAATTGATTAAACACTGGTGAAGACTCGATGATATTAATTCACAACCGATATACTGATATCCAATACGCTTGATCAGGTATCGGTAAATCTGTGATAATAAATGGTCAAGTTTTGTTAATCATTCATTAAACTAAATAAAGTGTTGCGTGCAATACCAGTTTATATATACATTGCAAACTTAAAATGTCCGTTTTTATATTGAAACCATGGGCGTTACAGCATTACATGAAGAAAGATGGTTGGAGTTACATAAGCGTTTCTTCAAATACAAATCAGCACAGCATTACTTTTAATTAAATGACGGAGAATGCTCTATAAAACTGCAAAGCAATTTTGAATTAATATTTCATTCATGAAAAACAAAAGATGTTCAATCAAATATTCAAAGAATGATTTTTTTAAAAAACCCAAAATTCATCAAAATTCAGGATAAGAAAGTTAGAACGCATGTTTTTTCTGGTCTTCAACTTAATAATGCATTAGGAAATCATTTATTTTCGTCGATCGTTTTGAAAAAAAAAAATCGGCACTTGATGTTGTCGCTGCGTTATAGATCGATTCCTTCCGAGGAATCCCGAGGGCCTCGTTTTAGACAAAGAAAGATTAACGCACGAATCTGTCTTAGGTGCTGATAGTTACTGAGACCGTCGGTTTGACATCAGCATTCTTTATCTTGTGATACAACTGGACTGATAAGTCATGCATTTTCTCCCCTGAGAAACGGAAATTCATTTATAAAACGCTTTGCACATGCGCACTGCTATGTTTTTTTTCTTTTCGAATATTTATGCATATCATTCAAAACTTTAATTGATTATTGTGGATACTTTGTAGTTTTTCTTTTTAAGTGGGGGATTACCCAAAAAATCTAAATGAAAGGTATCAGTTGCATTTCTAATTTTTTGATGGTCAGAGTCAGTTAAAAAACTACGAGCGGTTTTTCTTCGTCCAACTTTGGCATAATAATGTTGTACATGTTTATTTACCCCCTTACCCCCATCCCCACCCATTTCAAAAAAAAAAAAAAAACAAGCAAAAATAAAAGCCCCAAAAAACAACACCAAAAAATCATTTACACAATGCAAAACTTTTGCGAAAATGAAATAAATATTGTAATGAATTTTGTATTTCGTTTCACAACTTTCCAAATATAGTTATCATTTTTTCAAGAACCAAATAAAGTGCTGCATGGCGAGCAAATATTTCATGTATTAACTTGTCTGAGTGACTTAAGAATGTACATGTACATGTGCGAAGGCTAACAAAACATACTATGAGAATAAAAAGAGGATAAATGACACTGATTCAATGACATACTTGTTGGTATTTGCAAGATGAAATTCAATTTTCAAAAAATATATCCCTTCCAATAATGCAGGAATTGGTTTTGAACATCGCTGTGTGGGATTCAAATGATGATTCCTATCAATGTATTGGCAAAACCTAAACGATTACCGTACATCCGTTTTGTTTCGCGTGTCACAAATTTTTTTGCGATTTGAAAAGTGTCCTACAGAAAATGGTACAGGATATAATTTCTGCGTATTCAATATTTTGCGATTTAAAAGAGTTCGCGAAAAAAGCGAAAATTAGATCATCGCGAAAATTACCGGATATACGGTATTCTGTTTCATAAAAATGGAATTTATTTAAAACTTAGAAAATGATGCCGGAATCATATCTTAAGTGCGATATCGTATTAGGTGTGCATAGTATCAGTTTTGTTCTTGTTTATTGGTATCATGTTGAAAAGTATGGGATCCGATTAACGTGTAGCATTATGTAGCATTAAGACGTGGACACCTGAAATCATTCATGTCACCTGTATATACATAATTCTGTTACTTCAGTGGCTGGTTTAATTTTTGTCTTATGTAAGGTGAAGCGTGTCAATCGGAAAATCTATGTCCAATCAGGTCTTGGACTATTTCTACAGGCGTCGCCATTTTAATCACTGAACGTATCTCTCCTTTCCAATATTTATCAGCGTATTTAATTTGCAATTATTATATATTTATGAGTAATCTTGATGAAGGCATATCGTACAGTTTGACAGATAATTAATTAAAATTATTACAACATGCAAGGCACCGTTTAAATAATCGTCGAAACATACATTCTTATACCGTAACATGATACAAATGTCGTAAACCTAAAATTGTCGCAAAAATATCCAGACGCATAAAATCCACACAAATAATCAAATGTGACCAAAAATAATTCTTTTCTTTTCAAATGATATGGGATTACGGATTTTTATATCTTATTTCTACAATGGAGTATGTTGCCAATTTTCGCCATTTCCTCACACCCATGCGTAAACTTTTTGTCTTTCGATAATTTTATAGCAATGGATAGCTACTGAGTAACTGTTTTCGAAACTGCTTTGGTTCAAATCAAGAAAAGAAGGCTTGAAATCGTAGTCTCTAATAAGTTTTGTATAAATGAATAGAACTGGTTCATCGCACGTTTTATATCTGTAGCAACAAGATAATGCTTAATCAGACAACAAAAAGACATATTTACTCTCTCTCTCTCTCTCTCTCTCTCTCTCTCTCTCTCTCTCTCTCTCTCTCTCTCTCTCTCTCTTATCTCTCTCTCTCTTTCTTTCTCTCTCTCTCACACCCAGGACATTTCTTAAAGTGCTTTGAAATATTTAAGAAACAGCAAACGCGATTGCACATGTACTTGAACCTGTTTTTAAAATGCCTCAAACGCCAAAACAAGCGTTATAACCCCCCCTCCCCTCCACTCCCTCATCTCTACATTCACATTAAAGTAAGAGATTAAGAGATCAAAGTGACAACAAGACGTCTCTTTGCAAATGAAGCATCTTTTACAATTGACCAAACACGCTAGTATAATTTGTGAAATCTGCGGGGAAATTCATATCAACAAGCGCGGCAAGGGAGGGATAAACGCGTAATGAAGGAAGCTGTACTAGCAAGTACTGGCAGTCTCTTTATTTCAATTTCTGCGCCGATTGGGGGCCACTCAATGCGACCAATACTCCAATTTCTTCTGATGGTTTTTGGTACGAAATGTATTTATTGTCAAATGGCAAGGGACAAATTTACAACTAAACAGCATTTGTCAAATGTTACCATCCATTGGCATGAAAACAATGCTGAATTGAGAGAGAAATATGATCCGATGAGAGGGAAGTGATTTAGTATATTTTATGTGCTATTGTACAGAGCTGTGCATTGGTTAGTTGTAAAATGTTAACACGGATATTTTTTTAAGTAAATACACATCTATATGCATGCTAAAATGCATTACAGGGTCCAAATTCAGGTATACAGCAAAACTCGGTTATAACGAAGTCACTGGGACCTAAGAAATTACTTCGTTATATCCGTAATTCGTTATAACCGTGTGCTGGGGATCCAAGATGACTTCGCTATATCCATGAATTCGCAATATCCGTGTTCGTACTAAACGAGTTTTACTGCAATAGTTATACATAATTAATGCTTTAGCACCAGTAATTTGAATATTCAAATAGTCTTTCATTAAACTCTTCATATCAGATCTTTTAACTTTGGAAGTACAGTATTGAGTGAGGTCTTAAATATACGTCATATCAAAGTGGTATTCAATTTTCTAACTACAACAACAATTCTTAAAATATTACATAAAAAGATGGCATTCTTCTATAATATCTACTTCCCAAATAAATTATAACAATTATACAAAATATATAAGTACAATAAAATAAATATCTACATGTTATTAGATTTTAGCGAAGTTAAACTCTTCTTTGTCTGAAAAAGGAACACAAAATACTACAAAAGAAAATGCCACAACCAAACTATATATTTTTGTCTCATATGTACAGTAAAAACAATATCCCCACCATATCATGTTCTGCGCAATCTGGTGTGATTACGATTAATATTATGTGGTTGATGATTATTTCATATTTTCGCCTTTTGTGGATATTTTAAAATAAAGAAATAGACAAAACGATTTTTTTTTACAGGTAGTCACTACACTCCCTTATATAAAAAAGATAATCATAAATCGGATTAAAGACTGAATAAAGTTAACAACATCGTTTTAAAGCCGTCTTGGAAGTGCTATGAAATTTGATCGAGAATTACGAATTTTTTTCCCCAAGTAAAGATCTTGTTTGGCATTATTCTGTTGGAATGTTCGTTAAAATCTCAGAAAAGGGGGAAAACAAACACACCATCTGTTGGTTGCTAGCGTGAAACAAGCTGAAACTCTCAGACTTGGACCAAATGTTTAAAAGCCACCATTTTTACGTCTCCATCCTGTAACAAATGTCTTTGTTATTTGCTCTCTTGTTCAACCTCCGCAACTTAGTTTTTTTCTCTCTCTCATTTTTGGTTACACTTAGAAGCCCATGACAACCCGAGGTGCGGGTTACTGATATGTTGGAATTTGCCAATAAATGTGAAATCGATTTTCTATACCTCCAAATGGAAGACAAGATGGTGTTTTGATCTTGTTTGTCCCTTCGTTCTGTCTATCATTCCGACATCGATACGATAATGCATTTGAAGTCAAGTCAGTAAGAAATGTGTGTGTAACTGTAGCTACAACACTCTATTTGCTATTTTGGGGGGCTTAACTACTAACCAAAATCATTTTATTTTTTGGATGAACATAGTATTCCCTTATTTGAAGCAATGAGAAGAGGGAAATTGTGGATAGTGGTCTCTTAATAAAACAAAAGTGGTATCTCGCGCCACAAACACATATAGTGGAAAAAGAAATCAATATCACACTGGGAATTAAATAGTTTGCTTAGCCTAAATATCACTTCTGTAAATGGAGGATTACAAACAACTCGCCACGGATTTAATTCTATTCCGTGGCATTGGATAGAGGATAATACCCACAGTCAAAGACGGCCACGATACAGCGGAAGTCTGGCATACTCAATGCAGATTTTCACTTAATGACAACAAGAATGGAGAGAATACAGGAGAAAAAAATAAAAGAAAACATTATAGACCTTTGAGCTGAAGTCCGTTAAGAACAGACTTTGTCTATTCACAGACAAACCTGCGTTTTTTTTGTTCTTGGCATGTTTTTCGTATGCTGCGGCGGGAGTCTAAGGGGGTTAAGAAGAAACGGTATTTCCGTTTTGACATAGAATTTGAGGATAATTAGTTTCGTTGTCGGACTGCCACTGTGTCCGGTTCTTTGGGTTTGACTTAACGATAATGGCGAACGCTTGTACAAAAAAGATTGTCAGGGATTTGGTATAGCGTTACTGTAAACCTGAACTTGAAGGGTTCTGTTTAAAATAAACCATGGAGATTTTCGTAGTCGCCAGAACTGATTTAAGCTACTCTACGGACTCTGGCAGGTTTAATGACCGTTTGAATTAACGGTTCTCGTTCTTTATCTATCTCTTCTTTCTTCTTCTTTCTTTTTTGCCTCAATAAAAAGCAACAAAAGAAAAAAAAAATGATTATAACCAAAATCAAAATAAAAAAAAAAAGAAATTAAAGTTTTAAGGTATCTGCTACCGAATCTGACTTTTAAGAAACAACAGTTAAACTAAAGCTCTCGTCCAGGTTTCTCATTGTTTATATAACCGGCTTTGTTTTGTCTCTGTGATAAAAAAAAAACAGTTTGAGCAGAGAAATTCATTTCAACAGTCACAAATTACAAAAAGTATATACAAATACATACATGTAGGTAAATATACTATATATTAAATGTATACACTGGTACAATTATTACAACTGCTACCACACCCAAACTTTCATATTTTTTATCTTTGAAAATTCCTTATTTTACGCGAGTACTCAATTTCGCAATTTAACCATTTTGCATCAATTGAAATCGCAAAAACATAATATCGCAAACGCCAAATTTTTTCCTTAAAGATGGTTCCGTTTTGTTTACATGTTTTCGAAAAATAAAAGCGAGATTTTAAAATCCGCTAGATGTTTTTCTCGCAATTTTACAAGGATATTAACTTCTCGCGTTTAATAAGAAATCTTCAGTTATACAACTTTTCAGATTTTATTAGACCGATTTCCTTTGTATATAATTTTCCAAGCTGGGATGGTCAAACAGGTTTTCGTATATTGATATTGAAAATAGAAAAAAGGAAGAAGAAAAAACGATATATGAAATTAATTTCACACTGACTGACATTCGTGACTTTTCCCACACACCTTTTCTGTTCAGAAATGTACTTTCGGAAAGAAAAAAAATGTTGCAAATGAGGATTAAATGAATACTGCCGTCTGGTACATGTATGCGACTTGAGGATCTAGATTATGAAATCAGTCTGACATATGAAATATCCATAGGGAATGCCTGGAGACGAATGAAATCCCTATTCCGGTAGACGGGTAAACAACGCTATGGAATAACTGTCAAGCGTAGGAATTTACAAAACGGTCATTAAAAAGAGAATGATTCCAACGGATAAACGGGAAAAAATCTTCCGGTTTCTTACAAATACAATGAACGTTTTGTTATTAGCCATTATGTGACGAATGTTTTGATATAAATATGCCTCTCCTATTCCCATTGCAAATTTTATTGAAGAAAGACTTATTAACTAATGCACCATTATTTTAAGTAACTGTCGAGATGAGGGCCCAATGGATCTAAACGCTTACATCGACATTAAAATAAAATTATACCCAATAGAGCAATCGCCTTTAAGACTACCTTTTAAAAAGCCGAAGCAGACCTTTCCGAAACAAATCGTCAAAGTCTCATCCTTGAAATCTCGCGAGAATTGGTCGATGATCTTTTAAGGTAACCTGTGGACATGGCCGTTTTAATAGTCCTGGCTCTGCGCATTGATCACGTGTCCCCAGGGAGCCGATGCTCGCCAATCAGAGATCCGCAATTTGCCTCCCGCAACCATTTATATCACTGAACGGTCCCAGCGCGGACCCAGGTCGCTTTATTTCGTCATTAGTCTTCGCATTAATTAAAATTGTTTGTTGAAAAAAAAAACCTACGCCATTTTTCAAATGCGTCTGTCACGACTAAAATTTTTCTCATTTCCATCAATAATTATAATTACTATATACTATCTTTTCGGCCATTCTATATAGTTTTTGCCGTGGTTAACAAATAATACTTTTATGAAGACTTCAATTCCGGAATTACAGAAACGATGATGATAAGACTTCCCTTCCGGCTACCAATACACACATGGATAATTAATAAAAACCTGTAATCAGCGAGTGGAAATGTTAATTGCTTAGAGTTTATTGCGATCATTACCTGTAGTATCTAGATACGTGAGATATAAGCTTTGATTATTTATGACTTGGATTTGAGCGATGGAGAACTTGTACGCATTGGTTCCTCATGAAAATGTCCAAGACATACTATTTAATATATGAATGACTCTAGAACAAGCATGAAAATTAATTTATGAAAAGTTTACTGAAACAGGCACGGAACATTGTACAAAAAATGTATAGGTATACTTAAATGCGATATAATGAGCAACGGACTGTATAACGAAAATCCAGACATTTTTTCTGTTGTTTGAAAATGTTCCAAAAAACTTAATAAAGTTTCTTTAAATTCATGCGATGATTTTATTGAACACAGAAAATTTTCATTAATCTCTTTCTTCCTTTAGATCTTGGATCTGCTGTTGTCATATTGTTAAAAAGACACTTAAGTCTTACGAAAGCAAGCGTGACCCACCGATGACTCGCACTATGCTGTGATAACATTCAAATTGTAGAAATCTAATGTAGCTGTCATTCTCTTGGATAATTTAGTATTCTTTAAACATACTTGGAACTCAGAAAACAAACAGCAGAAATCTGAGTATCTTGTTTAGGTTTTGTTCAGCTAATAATGTATTTGTTCTCTCTTTGTTGTGTTATGGCATTAACATCATCAAATGTCTTCAATTGGTCTTTAAAGATCCGTCTGCGATTGGTCCTTCACGATTTGTCTACGACTCTGTCACAGTTTATCAAAAAAATTTCCGACTCGCTTCTTTCTATATTTTACAACAAATTGCATTAAATTTTCGAACTTGCACTACGATTGTTATTCTAAAAAAATAGTCTCCGTGTTCCTTGCCTAATTTCCTCATCCAAATTACTTTTTTGGATCTAGAATATATCGCGATGACAGCACGTTCATAATTCCCCGTGTATCCTATAATTGCGCACTATTGATATCAAGAAAATGACTAAAGTCAACAAAATATGATTCATGAATTAGCGACATCCCTTGATATTATGTGATTTAACACATACAAGTGTCATTCGAGAAAAGAAAAACGATTTGTTCATTGTTCAAAATCCATGGACTCATGGCTTTGTGAATTGAGGGAATTGTAATAATCGTACCGGAGTCGACAAATTGAATTATCCGGAAAATATTCAATTCTAGCATCTATAATAAAATCAATAATTTATAATCATGATGCGATATGTGAACATCATCGTTGGCACATGATGTCCTTTCCTTTCTTTATTTTTCAAATAAAAAAAAATGATTTCTCTTTCTCTTCTTATACATATAAAAATAAAAACACAAAAGACATTGCGAGTATTACCTCTTTTCATTCTATATGCATCTATTAAAAAAACCCTGATCTTTCAATCTCTTCATCTACCTACATGAATACAAAGGGACATCAGTATCCTTTGAAATACATACATGTACCTATGCATACGTACGCGCAGCCTATTCGGCTGGTGCATATGAACTCTCCTATAATAAGTTGTTTTCGGGTTTTTTTTTTATCAATTATGATGTAATATATATTAAAAACATATTGACAAATTTGCAGAATCATTTTTCATTTCATTGTCGTTATTGAAAAATAACCGCAATGTTGACCAAATCAGAAAGCAACGATATTCATGTCTCTCTGAAGAAAACCTAATATCTCTCAGATTTTTATTCCAAAACGGAGAACAACAAAATGCATGTATTGTACATATATTGTAAATAGAACCATTTTAACAAGGCCTTGGACTTTCAGTAGGAGGTAGCTATCTATTTCTTGCGTCAAAACAAGTTAAAAATGACGCTAGTTTCAGGCGAAATATACACCGATTGTGAAGTCTTGACTCAAAAGTCAGACAAATCTTGTTGATTTCAAAGAGCCATGGCTGAGTGGCCTGCAATGAAATAGACAGGCCTACATCACATTGCTCTTTGACACAACTACCCAAAGTCCAAGCTCTTGTTAAAATGGTTCTAAATGGAATAATACTAACTTACGGGTCACAGTTATAGATGCCATTTAAGCCATTGAATTATTATTTTTTTAAAGATGTGGTCTCATAACTGCAACGGTGTGTGCATACAAATTGAATAACGCGCTAATAATTTGTTTGCACTCATTGTTGCAGTTATGAGACCACATCTTTAAAAAAATAATAATTCAATGCTTATATTTACGTTTTTAAACATTTATTTCATTCCCGCAAATATGATTTATTTTTAAAAAGCTCTGTCTTATTCAATGAGCAATGCGAAATTAACGGAATGACCATTGTACAGCCGAAATATGCTGACAAAAATAGTGCACAGCGTTTTAAATTCTAATAACACAATTTTCTTTTTCTTTTTGTAATTTAATGAATTTATTCTTGGTATACTAAGAAATTAATCAATTGAATTCATTTAACTGTCAAAATATATTTACATCAATGAAATATTTATCAGCGTAAGTATGATATCAGGTCGTTATCCGGTTTGAAGTCGCAAGAAGAGTCAGTTCATGTTCTTCGAGAAATACTGAAGGAATACTGAATATATTCATACGCACCAACTTTGGTGATTGGGTCTTCTGTGTTATGCGTAAATATCACTCAAATCAACCAATGCAATTTAATAGAGGGAAAGAAAGTGAATGTAAATCTATATAAATACGTTTACTCGCTATGTCACCACTGAGGTCTTTTCGCACTCTTTATAAAAAAAAATCCTTACAGAGCATCAGGAATGAAATACAGAATATTTTAAACATTCTCTTTAAATCTAAGTTTTCAGGATGAATTGTTTTTACTGAAAATTATTTTCAATTTAGATATAAAGAAATGAAGCTGACCTTTGGAACAATACTGACGTTACTATGGGCGTTTTCTTCAATTAAAGCCAAACCTGCAGGTGGGTATTAATATAATATGCAATTCAAATTAGATCTTATAAAGATATATTTTCTACCAAAAAAAAGTCTTACTAATAATAATGTTATCTAAATTTAGTTCAATCTCTGTATATATGCGAAAGAAAGATTATATCATATCTACTGTTAGTAAACCTTCGTATTTTTACGCGGGTTTATAGTAAGTTCATTTTGTAAGTAGAAATCTATTCGTCAATGAGTCTTTGAGGCCAAAAAGAAATTTGTGCGTTCTTGAGGCTAGATTATGAACGGTTGGCAATTGAAATTAAGATGAAATAAAGAGAAACTAAAGCATACATATAAAGTGGATGCGGATAGACGATATCGTTGAAATTGTGTCTGATTACAAAGGATGAGACTGCATTAGCAAGTCTTACAGCAGAATTCTCGATTAGGGATGGTCGCACTAAATCACCGGGTTTCGTAACGAGAGGAATAACTAAATGCGCGAAGAGATGTTCAGCTCGTAGGATATAAGAGAAGGTGAAAAGGCGGATTTAATTTGTAAAGTTGTGAAAACCAAGGTTTTGATAGGATTTTACTACACAAAAAAAATCAAAAAACAAAAAAACAAAAAAACAAAAAAAAAAATACAACAACACTGAGGATAAAGTTAGCTCCAAGCTCTTAGAGAAATGTGAGATTAAAAAGAAAAATAAGATATTGTCTGAAAATAATAATGCTAAAAAAAATCAAATGCGATATAAAAGGAACGACTGTGTTTATATCAATGATACAATAGATGATTGATTTACATAAGCCGTAGCTGCACGGCCTTCCATACCAAGGTAAGATATTGGGGTGACAAATAGAGCATGGAATATTTTACATAATTGCGTTATTTAAGAATTTTGACAATGGACGCTAATTTTGAGATCATAACGTTTTATCGGGAAAATCCGATCGAGATGGTTTGCTCGCAATTGTCTGGAAAGGGAGCCGCACTTAGCAGTAGTATGGTCACTAATTTTACGTTGGCAATTGTGGGGCGAAGTTGTTGCTATAGCGTACTAATAAATTTACAATTGCATGTATATTAAATAAAAGGGTTTAATTTTTATGTTCTACATAAACTTTTATGATGAAATATGCAAATGAATCTTGCGTCATTTTGGTTACTGTATGTAAACGATCTCAATTCTTGCTGGAATTTAAATATTCTTATTCTATTTTTGCAACTTAGAGGAGCAGACAAAAGCAGCGGGGAAAGCAGACGACAGGGTCAAGCGGTCGCCATTTGTTCCGAAATTCATCGGCAAACGCGATGACGAAAACGACGACGCATTGCTAAGCTTGGAGGCAGCCATTCGGGACGAACTCCTGAGCCAAGAGCCTTTTGACATTTATCCTAGTGACGCAGACGACGCATTTGAGCGTGAGGCTCGCATGAATAGACAGTTATTTGTCGGCAAGCGCGATAGCAACCCGCTTGGAAAAAGAACAGCTCCGATCCTTGGCTTTAAACGCTTTTCACCCCGTGAAGAATTAAAGAGGTCCACCATTTTGGTTCCCGAAGACATTTCAGAGTTCGACATGAACAAGAGAGGAAATCTACCGATGTTCGTCGGCAAGCGCAGGGCTCCCTTTTTTGTAGGAAAACGTCGCATGCACCTTGTGGTGGGGAGAGGAGGCAATATGAACAACCCAAAACTTGTGGGAAAACGAGGAACGCCTCTTTTTGTTGGGCGGCGGCGGGCGGATACAGACGACAAACCTATTTATTATAGCTATATAGCACTACGCAGGTCAGTGCCAGACGAGTTGCGCATGCGCGATAGTATTGCAGATTCTTTGCTCAATGGCGATAACTTTTATTCTGCAGCTGACACGGGGAGTGGGGTTTTAGACATCCCAGATGATGAGGACAGCTTATCAAATTCGTCCAGTCAAAAGTTTAAGCGTTTTGAAACTCCAGTGTTTATAGGAAAAAGAAATAGTTTAATAGCAGACTTGGCGAGCGCCAAGCAAGCGCATAGTCAATTACTCCAAAAGCGTTTCGAGCCACCCATGTATGTAGGTAGGCGGAGCGAGCAACCCACTCAGGCGCATAGAGCACAAGTACAATACCAGCAAGGGTCCATATCGTAAGTCCAAACCTGTCTGTGAGTCAACCTCGTTTTTCATTGCAATGAATTCCTTCGTCAAAGCAAACCTTTTGGTAACCCTTCTCCTATTCCATAAGACATTGTACTTTGCAAACCTAGTTCCATCGCATGACTTTAAAGGACATCTTAAAAACAGACAAACGCAAAAACTCTAGATAAATTCTTTAAAGAGAATGTATTGTCTGAGATGCTTTATTTTTAAGTTATCAACATTTTTTACCTTTCATAAATAAAAAAAATATTTCAAGATGGATTTAGCGTTTGCGAGGACACCACTAGAAAAAATTCCAATAGCTACTAATTGTTCCCTGCGCATGCGTTAACACCTAGTTCCCACGTCCTGTTTTTTTTAATACACAAAAGGAAAATGAGCATAGTTTGTTAAAACCGCCATAAAATATTTCATAAAATGTATCAAATTTGATGAAATAAACACGTTTTATAGACCTAGTGAGAATCTATCAACCGGGGGCTAAGCCCGAGGTCGATCTATTTGTATTAGGTATATAAAACATATAAACATAGACTGAAATCCAAACGAAATGCATGTAATGATATTTGAGAAAACAGACGTTTCTATCGTTACGTCACAGTATTGCACGTGAATTAAACTATGGGGTTTTCCCCAAAGCTTGAAATCAAAATCTATTTCTAGTATGTCAAGCTGTAAAAACTTTCAGACTTTAGTATATATAAGGTTTATAAAAAGATCTTGTTACAACATTTTACTAATTAAATTCCTCGGAAAAGTACAATACTATGATAGTGACTTTTTATACTGAATTTAATTTAATTTCCAAAGTTGATAGATCTAATCAGCTGTCTTATGCAATACTGGGATAGTTTATAAATAAAAAAAAAAAATAGCTGAATTACATGTAAATAGGAAGTAACTGTTCGTTAAGAAGCGAGCGAGCGGCGCTTGTTGCATGTTCATAGGATGAGTATTGCGCATGTGAGCATGCATGAAATACATGTGTATAGTACTTAGTGTATTATGTGTAACACACAAAGGTTGTATGCAGCATCTTCATGAAGTCACCCTGGTTTTGGTCAATAAAACACCAGCGTTCATTTCCTTGAGTAGAGATGGGATAATACTTCTTGTAGTTCGTAATTGAATGAACACGATGTTTCATTAGTTTACTTTTTCCTTCCATCAAATTCCTATATTTCATCATAAAACATAAGAATTGTTTCTAATTTTTTTTATTATTTCATTTTTTTTTCAAATAATTACACATATTGTATATACAGTGTATGCAATACGCATGTGTGCACAGGTTTTTAGTGGACATGAAATCTTGTGCATGGCGATATTTAAAACTCTTGTATGGAATATGCATTATTCAGACATCAAATGTTGCATGCTAACTGAATGCAGTGGCGATCGGCTATCTTGTGATTATGTTGTAGTAACATGTGATATTGAGCGATATCAAACTTATATACTATATATTATAGACTTGTATATTATTACATGTACATGTATTTATTGGAATGCTATCTTTAAGTTTCTTTGAACAATATTTCATCATACATTGATTCTGCCTCTGCGGAATTTGTCACCTTACATGATCAATATTACAATATTTCTAAACTTTAACCGATAGTTGTAGATGTCCATGCTTGAAATTGGGGGTTAGGTGCGGGCGGTGGGGAAGCAATGTATTTCTTTCATGTCTGACTATCAAAATAACACAATCTGAAGTTTTGTAATGATTCTGCCATCTCGTACAATTTATTTTTGATCGATAAATGAAATATTTTGGGATACAACATATCAATAATAAGACATTATATTATTTTCACAATCTAGTTTTTGATCTGCAAGCTGTACTTTTAATGGACAAATACAAACGTGGGGGGGGGGGGGGGGTATAAGTGTATCATTTGAAACATTTCTGTTAAAGGACACAACCAGGAAACATGACTACTAATATTGTCTTTTGATATTGGATTCGAGAGAAAATTAAATAAATCATCTTCTTGTTCTCCTTTTTTTAGATGATTCCGATCAGGAGAATCTTCTTAGCTCTGCAATAAGAGGATTGACAGAAACCAGAATTGGTACACCAGACGATCCATTATTAGCTGACTCTCCACTCAACATCAAAGGGGGAGACTTGGAAAACGCCGAAACTTTTGATACTGATCATCTTAAATTACAGAATACTTTGGACGAAAATTGTTCGGATTCTATTCACTCCCCCGTTATTAAAGATTTAAGCGAAGAAGTAGATAATAGTGATAACCAAAAAATGGCTGAGAATCCTACGGAAAATCAGAGATCTAAAAAGTACTCCGAATTTCTCGGGAAAAGGTATTCGGAGTTCCTCGGGAAGCGCGGATTACCAAAACGATTTTCGGAATTTCTCGGCAAGCGTCTAGGTCAAATTAAACGTTTTTCGGAGTTTCTCGGAAAGCGTCTAAATGATAAAAGATATTCAGAATTTCTAGGAAAAAGAAATCATGTCCAAAAACGTTATTCGGAATTTCTTGGAAAAAGATTTTTTCCCAGAAAACGCTATAGCGATTTCCTTATGGGAAAACGTTACAGCGATTTCCTTATGGGAAAACGAAATATCTGGTCAGAGAAAAGACAGGGGGAGTGGGTTGGAAAATGAACTTTTATATCGGAACAATATTGTATTGAAAATTTGAAACATATCAACCATTTCTTTCTATCCAATCTTCTATGATGTTCAAAGATTATATCAACGGATAAACCTGCATACTTGTTTATATATCTATAGTTGCTCAATAAAAAAATATTTAATGTGTTTATATTTTGCTTCATTATATAAGAATAAAAAGCACTTCTTATAGGAAGAATTCTATGTCTCTTTCTACAACCCCCCCCCCCAAACACTACCCTACAAATTGTATGTATTTTACAGACTGTTGGGGGGGGGGCTAAATCAAGTCAAATGAATATCGAAACTTTAAGTTGAAAATTCTAGCAAAACCTATTAAAGCAAAAGTAAATGTAAATGATTGTGCCGAGCTCCTGTGGTTAAAACTAGGTTCAATATCCCCTGGAGAAGAAAGATAACTCCCACAGGAATGTAAAAGATTCCTTAACAAGGTAGTAAAAATGAAATACTCTTGAATTGTTTTTAAAAAAATGGAATTAAATTATCCCCATAAGAGATATCTCTTTTATTGTAGGCTAGGTTTTTATTGGGGGAAAAAACCAATATGTTTAGCTTTTATTGCGTGACATAGAAGCGTTTTCTTTCTGTTTTATTATCCACTTAGAATGCCACAGACTTGGGTGGAACATGAATGGAATGTAGGAACATGAGAACATGCCATAACCAGACACGTAACATCGTTAAGTAACAAGTTGGGGTTTGCGACAGAACTACCTGAAAATCTTGGCAAACAGATTACAAAATATCTTCTATATCCGTATCCTTTATTTGTGGATAGAGTGGATGGGGTAATATCTTAACATTTTGTTTCTCTAATTTCCAGATAAGCGCGGGGGGGGGGGGGTCAAAATGTTGATTTAAGTGAAAGGTTGACAAAAAAACCGGGGCTGGACCCCCCCCCCCCCCCTTCGCTACAAAGCTTTATTGACATAGAGAAAATACGAGTACATGTACTTGGCTAGATACGATATACAGCTATCTTTAAAAATGATCGTTGTGCATAAATGTATTCTCAGTCTGCTAAAATCCAAGTAGTTTATCGATGATATGTAAAATCGTCCCTGGTGCGTCTAAAACACCGCCGAATATTGGCCATTTGTATTCCGTTAATTATTAATGCTGTGTTTGGTGACTTTTTTTTAACCCAGTAATTCACGGGAGGAAAAAACTCGATGCAAAACTACCAGAAGATAATGTAAACATGGTGAACATTAATTTGATAACAGATGAATCGATTTAAAAATCAAAGTATTTAGAAGATCCTTTATCAAACACGACATGTCTGTGAAATTCATTCTCCCTTCTTCTCCCCTAGATGCCTTTGGTTCTTTGATTGTAGAATAGATGCACGTGATCTTTGAACTTTTGACCTGAAATTCGATAATGGCTGCCCTCAGATTATAGACAGACTATGTGTGATATTCGATGACCGAAACTTTCCATGGGACCATGGCCAGACATTGAGTTTGTACTGTTACAATAAAACATGATTTAGCGCTTCCAAAAATTGGTCTAACCCAAAAATGTTTTCCTAACATAATGTTTATTTTTTTTTGTGTTGCTTTCTCGAAAGAAGGGTAACTATATAAACTTGAGCATATTGGTATTACATACACCTTCGGTGCATACAGATGTACATGTATGATCTGTATTTTTACAAGTATACATTTAATTTCAGCATTGTTATAAGTTAGCGCGTTGAAACTGGGGCTGGGAAGGAGACGGAAGTGTCCAACTTTGTAACAAAATGTTTGTCCCGCCTGATATAGGGGGAAAGTTATGGGTTACTTAACTTTTAAGGAGATGACAGCGAATAAGAAAAAAGAATACAGTACATTGTACTTTGTAATTGATTGTATGTGTCCGTCTTATTATCTCCCCTCCATCCTTTTGGTAAGGTTCATTCTAAATCTATTATCTGTGATGAAGGTCACTGCCTGTGATCCCTGCAAGCCCGTACCCGAGATAGAATCGGATAGCCCTGATTGCTGCCAATATTGGCAAGTGCAGACTCCAATCACTGCGCCTGCACATATATAGGGACTCAACGTTACGCAAGTAGGGATGACCGATCACTCAACAATTACCAAAGTTAACGCAAGCAGGGATGACAATGCGCCAACAATGCAACCTAATGCAAGCAGGGAGTGCCGCACACTTGCGCTAAAAAGGCCAGATATGTTTGGTCTAATATATACATTGGGAATTAAATCTATAATTTTGAAATCTTTAGGGTAATGATATTTCAAGCCCGTCTGGATATTGTCAAACATTTTTTTCTTTCGTTAAACAAAACTGGTTTTAAAACTTCCGCATAACATTGACCATTTTAAAATAGACTTCTGTCTGTAACTCATATAAATTGGTAAATGACACAAACAAAAATTGGTTGTTGCTAGCAAATAACGGTAATGAAATTAACATAATTTTAATGATAACATGGTTTTTGAATAAAGAAAGTTTATACTTAACTTGTTGTCAATTCCGCTAAACAACTGTTTTTGTTTTCCTGTGGAAAACACGAAACCAAATTGCAAATATTTTCATTAATGTTGATCCGAAGCAGAAGAATAAAAAACAAATTAACAGAAAAAAATATTTTCCCAACATTTTTTATTGGCTTTGATTCATTTGGGAATTTTTTTTAAAAGGATGTCCTCAGTATCCGTAAAAAAAATGGAGACAATTCTCGATTCACGAGAGATAAAAATTATAGGAAATGTTCTTACTGAGAGTCAGTGTGATTGAAATGAAACCATCACCAAGACACGAGAAATTTCAGTCATCATACATCATCAAAGCACATGCCACTTCCTCTAAGAATTTTTTCACAATTCCATTCACGTTGATCTGTGTGAAAAGCACCATAATTCTTTAATCTGTGCAGTTAGTATGCAGTCATTCGGATCACCACGTCTTCTTCGTTACCGTGTTTACGTAAATGACCGAGAGAGGTCAGTGCTAACCTGCAGAAGTGGATTACACTGTAGCAAAAATAGCGTCCCTTTTTTAACATTCAATTTTTTTGCATGTTTGTATTGGATTTTTTTTCAGCATTAATGTTTATCAATAATTTGTTTTCTTGTTTTGTTTTTGTTTTATTTTTAAGCGTGTGGTGAGGAGGGGCTTCTGTTTTTTTTTTGTAATTTTAGAGAATGCTAAAGGTTGTATATATCCGCTTAACAAAATAGAATGTCAAAAGGGGACATCTATCAACCAACCTTATGTAAATTTACTTGGATGCGACAGTCTAGACAACTTATTTATTGCAAACGAAAATGTTACAATGAAAGCAGAGTGTTTCGGTGGGTTTTTTTTTTTGTTGTTTTTGTGTAAAGAAATGATTTTTTTTTGTTTTAAAGGGCCGTCATCATCAGGGGTTCACCTTATTTATAAGTTTTAAGATTAAATGTAAGTGTGATTGAATTTTCATTTCCTCATGTTTTTGTATTTTCTGTGGCCAATTATTTGTTCGTTGATGAATATCTCTCTGCAAATTGTGTTTGTTTCCAAACTGTTCCAGTGTTTAAGAATGTGGTTCTTTTAAACACTTTACATTCAGGATGTTTTAGTAATCGTAGTATTTGATTGACGTCGTTTGCTTTTTAACACCATTTCGTGCTTCTTTTTGTTTTGCCTATGACAGTAATAATTGGTTCTACTTCCTGATCAGAGTAACGTCTCTTGGATCGAGGATTCTAAATGCTCGTTACAGGTATTGCAGGTATTTAAAAGTTCTAGAACCTTTTTTTGTGCCGTTAAAGGCTATAAAGCCGTCATCTCTAAATCTTCCATGATAGAGAACTTTACAAATTGGTATTTATGACATAAAATAATTTGTGATTTGGTACATTCTTGTACATGTATTTGACATTTCAGGTGATGCTATCCCACCATGCTACACTCTATAATGTGTTATTATATGTAGTATTTTCCATTGAATACAAAGTACATGTAATTGTTTTCTAGTCTACACTGTCCTATCATTAACGCATCTCGGAAAATATCTTTAATTTTGTATGTCTTAAGGAGCAGGTATTTTGACGAGCTTTTGTTATCGCTGAAAAAAAGTGATATATACATGTTACATTATTTTGTGTATTTTACGAAAATGATATACGTCTGGGTTTTTAACTCGCAAGTCATGTTTTGATAGCAGTTGGCGCAACGCATTGGGGTACACTGGTGTTTGTCCATAATAATTGTTGTGTTGCTTTTGTGATAACGATATTAGTATTTTTTCGAAGTGACCTCCTAGGCCAAGCAAATATGAATGTAACGTTTTATTTATTTATTTATCTTTTATATCAGCCAATCAGAAAACAAAGAATTTCTTAATCATATAATCATACAAGGTATACGTAGCTACTTGCAGTGTTATTGCTGGCAGAGCAAGTCCGCCTCTCTCTCTCTCTCTCTCTCTCTCTCTCTCTCTCTCTCTCTCTCTCTCTCTCTCCAATTGTATTCTTCCCATACGTGATTGATGCTTAAAACATGATAACTTATTCTTTTTTAAAATATATTTTCTTATTTATGAAACAATAATAACAATAATACATGCATAATTTTTTTAATATTTCATATTCCGTACACGTCTACCATACCAAGATAGAAAGCGCCGTTTATAAATAAAGTCTTTTTGTTAGCTTTAATTGTCAAGATTCAAACTAGTAGTTTCGATTCTAACATAACATAACTCAGAACAATTTGATATTGTTAATACATATTTATTGTCAATTTGTCAGCAATGGAAAATACTCATTGATAAAATTGATACAATGTATAACAAATAAACATACACAGGTTTGCATGAATGATATATATGTACATCAATGTATACAGTGGATACAAGGTATTGTACACTGTCACAGTGTTGTTGTTACATTGTCTCACAACATATACACAGTACCTCAAAGATGTATGGATATAATGTTCACTGTAGATACTGTCACTGTGTCGGTGTTGCTTTGTCTAACAATATACACACAGTACCTATGAATAATTGTATAGATATAAAATGTTTACTGTAGATACTTGTACACTGTCACTGTGTTGGAGAGGAATTTTCCCACCCAGATATTGTTCTCATCATCCACACACACACTGCGGGGATTATCTACCCATTGTTTTTGTGTGAGTAGTAGAGACAAGAACTGACCGTCCTGATCCAGGAGATGTACTGTGTCACTGAATTCATCACACACCAGGATGTGACCGAGTACATCAGTACATATTCCATAGGGATTAAACACTGACTCCTGATCTGTGTAGGAGAACCTGTGTTGTCCTGATTTATCCACCACCACTACAGCACCTTTGTTATAGTCTGATACACAGACATCACCATTGATGTTTTCTGTTATGTAGTGTGGTATACTATACAGTGTCTGTCCTTTGTTGTTTCTCTGTATGTTCTGTATTTCTGTCCCTGTCTTGTTGTACCTGGTGACTTTACCCTCGTTATCCTTCCTCATCCCCACCAGTATGTCCCCGTTGATGTGGGAGGAGTGTATACTGAGTGGTTCCCAGTTTCCTGTTTTAATGAATTCAGTGATTGTATTATCCAGTGTTATCCTATTGATAACTTTGTTCTTTCTGTCGGTAAAGATCAGATCCCCGTCCTGTGTGACTGTGTGGTAGCCTTCCCATCCACCACTGGTTTGTGTCTTCTGTAGCTGATTCCCCTGTAGATCTGTTTGGATAAGGTTACCACCACTATTACTGGCCCAGAGTCTGCCTGATTTACCCAGTGATATATGAAATACATTGTAAACACCTGGTACTGTGTACTCCCTGACCTTGGTGACTGAGGAAGACAGAGACAGTGTTTGTTTCACGTCAGATTTCTCTCTGCCTTGTTTTCTTTGTTTCCCTGTAGGTTTCAACTGTGTAGAAGCAGTCTCTATGGGCTTTATTTTTCTGTTCTCTGGTTTAGTGTTGGGATCAGTTATTCTACCCAGTAGTTTGGTGACATCTTCTTTGCTGAAATTACCAGCAGTAAATACGGGTGGGACAGGTTTGGATGTCTCTGGTATAGGTCGAATGATAAAGCTTTCTGATTTAAGAGCAAATGTTATTTGTTTTATGTTTGAGGGAGATAGGTAACTATAAAATGTTGTGATTAAATCACTGAGATAGTGAATGTAGTCATCTATTTTTTGGTTTTGACCGTTTAACGTTTCTAATAATGACTGTTCAATGTTGTCGACTTGTTTTATATTTTCTGATGTGACTGTGTCTACGAGTTTTTTTAAAGACTCAGCTTCAGCCTTCATGGACGTTCTTATGCCGTCCATAATCTTCTTTATTTCTTTGACATCGCCAGCAATTTCTTTTTTCAAAACTTGAGAAGTTGGCTCAAAATAATTTCTAATTTTTGCAATTTCTTCATGACATAGGGAAACTTTTTCATCAAAATCTATTTCTAGGTCAGTAAACGCATGGCCGCGATGTTCTTCTGTAGCTGTGCATTTGTAACAAATGGGAATTTGGCATTCCTCGCAGAGAAGAACCATTTCTTTTGTTGGGTGGATCTGGCATTTCTCGACAGGTAGTTGTCGTTTGCGTTGTTTATAAGGAACTACTTCATGGCTCTTGGTTTTCTTATTCTTCTGATGTTCATCTCTGCATTGTTCACACATTTGTTGGTGACAGTCATTGCAGTAAAACTGGCAGTTCTTCTCACAGTCTTCAGTGCCACACACCAAATAATGCTGGGCGTCGGGTGGTATTTGGGATTCAGATAATGCCATCTAAAATGAGAAATGTGCAAGTATTTTTAAGAAACCTGTAACATTTATTTTGCCATTAAAAATCGCATGAAGTCAATCATTTCTACCAACCCCCCTCTTCCACACACACACACACATGCATGTATGTATAAGCATTTTGACATCTAGAATAGTTTATTAGATAGAGGTATTTGCTTTTGTCCATTCCTTATTATTATCAACTTTTTGGATTTCTTTACCAATTTCTATCTAGGCATCTCAAATAATAATAATTACATTAAGGAACAGTCATGCGCGGATCCAGACATTTTTTTTTGCCAAGGGGGGGGGGGGGGGGTAGCAAAGGGGTTTGCCGGTTGGGGGGGGGGGGGGGGTAATTTTACAATGTGAATGTAATCACCTTTAAGTTTCTAGGGACCCACCCCTCTCCCTCCGTTCAGATCCGAGCATGGTAGCTTTCCTTACTAATCTGTTTTAGACTTTTGATCAAAATGAAACATGCAGCGCGATTCTAGTTAGTTAACCAGATCATTTGGTTCAACAGGGTTTGAATTTAGAGGGGGTGTCAGTTTTAGGTAAGGGGTCTGGGCAGCCCCGGTGGGGTTCTAGATGAAGATTTAAATTTTTTATACATTTGTGAATATAAGACGTACAAAATCCTATCAAAACCCTCGAGCCACAACTGAATTCAAAATCCACTGATATTCCCAAATATTGACTGACATTGTCTGACATCCACTGTGCATTGACTGTACCTCACTGTACATTTCACTGACTTCCACTGTACCCCACTGTACATTTCTACTGAACAGCACTGTATCCCACTGTACACCACTGTACAGTCTTACTGACTTCCACTGTACCCCACTGTACGCCACTGTACCGGGCACTGACCATCACTGTATCCCACTGTACGGACTGTACTATTAATTTGAGAGAAAAATCAGATTTTTAAATCTTCAGTATATTTTTTTTCTTCGATATTTTTTTTTATTATGCTGTATATACATGTAGCATTATCATTATGTATACAGATGACTTGACAGAAGAATGCAACAGGTCGTTATATTAATACGTTTTCTTTATTAATAAATGTCTATTGTTATTGAATGTTACGATCATAAAATTATGATAATTTCCCTAGCTATAAGGTGAAAGTATTGAATTTTACATGTTGAATCTGATTATTAAAGAAGTACATGTCATTATGTTCATTCTGCCAGTCATTCGAAAATACCACCCCCCCCCCCTCCCCCCCACCAACAAGGTTTCATAATCATTTCTTATTGATGATATATGACAAGCCCTCATTTAAATAATCGGGTTGTTAATTCTCTGTGTCTCATAAGCTGTGTTTAGCCACTAAAAACAGTCAATCAAACACAGAATCCACAAAATATATCCATGCTTGTTTTTTTGTACACATGTCCAAATATCATGACTGCCCGCTTGACTACACAGGTACATTTTGAAGATAGCGTGCGAGTTTCTAGCTCATTTGTTAATTGATTTCTTTTGATTATAATATTTAAATATACATTGCAAATGTCGGGTTTTAATTTTACAAAATAACACCTACTGCAGAATACATTATAAATTTTAAACATAATCAGTGACATATTAAGCGGTAATTAACTGTATCATTAATTTCAGCAAGATTTAAATCAAGGAAGGTTGTAACATGTTGTAATATGTGTAGCTGTACATTTTTTTTTAATATTTGATTTACTTTGAAATGTTTAAGAAATAAGATATATAAAATGCCCTACGCTACACACTTTTTTTGTAAACTGTAAGTCGAGAAATGAAATGTAATTATATGGATAATATCACCCCCCCCCCCCCTTTTCTTCCCGAATCCTTTTGATACCCCTTGCAGTAATGTGTTATGTCGAAACGATTCATGTTAAGCGATCGGTTATAAAAATGAATGCATTTTTTTTTTTTTGACCTCGATGTGTAATCACTATTAAATAGATATAATAAATCCCACTTTTGTGCAAACATTACATGAAACTAGTCCTACATGTAAGTAAATTATACTAATCTTTTAAGACAGATTTTAAATGATTATGACCCCAATGCATAATGATTTTTTCAGAATTCAGATTTTATGTTTTAACAGTGTATTTCCCCGACGTTTACATCTATTTATTCCTAGGCCCCAACACATATACACAGGTGGTCAGTTTTCACACCTTGACACAGTCACGCGGCCGTGTGTATAGTCTGAGCCTTTCTGTTAGTTCCGGGTTTTTCGTTGTTCCCAGACAGACAAAAGATTTTTTTCTATAGACATACACAAAGAAGGAGACAGTACACTGTCGATATAAAATATTACTTTTTAGCGTTGACTTTCAATCATTAAGAATTTTTTCAAGACAATCATTGAATAACGAACTTCAAATCATTTGAATCCATGGGCATTATCCCGAAACTAAAGATAAATACATACTTAATATGTAGATTTAGCCGCTGTCAACATGCTACATGTTACCGGTAGTACTTTATTTTAATACTAAAATATTCGTACGTTAGCATGGAGAGAGAGAGAGAGAGAGAGAGAGAGAAAGAGAAAGAGAGAGAGAGAGATTTTATAGAAGATTTGAAATGTTTGCTATGATACAATATACTGGTTTCAGTAAATGAAGAAAAAAACAGAAGAAAAAACGAAAGATCGTTTTAAAGGCCGAACTTTTTTACCGGGTGGTAAATCTCAGGTGAGGGCGGGGCTTAATTACTAGAGGTGTGAAAGCCTCCGGTGCTGGAAGTCTACCTGCGATCGTGAACGCTGCTAATCACTATACACAGGAAGCAAATATTACACAAGATATAAATAATTAGTCAGAATTCGTCATAGTTTGAATATCTTTTTGTTTTAATGACCATACGAAACGATTTTATACGGAAATGTCGTCCGAGCACATGTGTAAAGCACAATTTAAAAAATTTAGTAAACTAATTCTGCTTTAAAGATTTAACTCAGTTCATTGTGTTTAGCACTTGACATTGTTTAAGATGTTTATTTTAACAAATATAATTGTATAAGAAAACCATACGATCAGTAAAAATATTCACTTGAATGTAAAGGCAGCCATTATACAATGACAACTAATGGAGTTGGTTTTCCATGGAGTGACGTTTTCATGCAACAAGTTCCAATTGAGTGTATAATCAGTAAATACAGCTTTAATATCTCATAATTTTGTTTTAAAAAAGAAAATTTTGTATGCATGTTTTGGGCTGCATGCTCATTCATCGTCGTGAAATTTATTAGGTCATATACATTCAACATGATTCAAACATAAATTGCGTATTTTCAATTACTGAATAATAAAACTATTTTTCTCATTTATCCCACCCTTACACAATTCACTTATTACGGAAAGAGAAAATAAACATGTTTGCCTATTAATTAAGGTGTCGCTTATAATTGAAGAGATGCTAAAATTAAATTGTGATACAGCAAAAATATTGCGCGGGGGGGGGGTGGTTATGTATGCCTTCCTGACTTTGGAGGGGAATAGTTTCATGAGAGAGAGAGAGAGAGAGAGAGAGAGAGAGAGAGAGAGAGGAGGGAGGGAGGGAAGGAGGGGGTATATTTTTTCTTATTAAAATTGTTACTACATGTATATCATGGCAACATTCTTAGCTAGGCAAGAGAAGATACATGTAGATGTATTACATGTGTTGATAACAGTGTTCAAATTCAAAAGTATATAATTAAAAGTACCGTAATAGGGTGAACTATAATTTGAACACTGTTCGTTATCATCATATTTTATTTTTAATTTAACACAATACTTATTTTTATATCAGCGACTGGTGGGAGTGGGGTGTGGGGGTTGAGGATTTATAAATGTTTAAAGTAGAACCAGTGTTCTGTGATGTCATACTTTTTTGTAAAACTTTGAGTTCTTTAAAATTTTTGCAAGATAGTTTTATCTATTTTATGTGAATATAACCACATAGATGTAATTAGAAATATTGTTAAGTTCAAGATATTTTCACAGCTTAATTTTATCCTTAATTTCCAATTTTTTATACATTTTATTGATGATAAGGGGAAATAACTCTTGTTCTGACTTTTCCTTCAGTTGTTTGTCTAAATGCCATAGTTTTTCTTATCCCAACGATTAATTTTAAAATATTTTTGTAGTTTTAGTTTTCTAATAAAGTTGACAATAAAATTAAACAAGATAAACAAATTTCTGTCTACAAAAATTTTACTTTTAACCAAAAATATACAGTTTTCTGATGCTAAAATATGCTTTAGTATATGTTTATCTGGCATCTCAAAAAGTGTGATGACATGTATATTTTTTCTAACAATTGATGAAATTTAAGTCTATTAGGCCAGCATTTTTTTATTTTTAGATTTACGAAATATTTTTCAAATTATTTGGTGAGGAGGAGGGAATAAAAATAAAAATAAAACAATTTTTCAACAATATTTTTTTTATTTTCATAATAAGAACATGTGTCCAGGAGCTGCCATTTTTTAAAAAATATATAAGTAATTTTGGTTGTTGGTGATGTTCTTATCCTAACATATTTTATCCATGGGCACTGAAAATTTGTGTTGATATATTGTACATGCATGTATAAAAACAAAGGTTTTTTTTTATATATAGAAGTACATACTGTACATATACATTTAATAAGACCAAAAAAATTAAGGGAGTTTTCACATCTTCCTTGCAGAAAAATAGGAAGAAGTTTGAGAAATCATTTATTTGATTAAATTAACAATGCTATTCACAAATTCAAAATTTAAAATATTGTTACTGAAAATAAATTGGATTAGAAGCATGTCCATAAATGTCAGTGAAAAATCAAACAAGTTTTTTTATTTAAAAAAGACTAACTAACTTTTTAAATTTTATTTATTTATGTAATTATACCTTAAATAAAGGAAATGTTTCGTTATTTTGTTAGCTTTAATGACAAATAAAATCATTCTCTTTCCTTCAGTCATAAGACTCCTGTGTTCAGTGTGTTTAGGGTTATTAGTCCAACCCTCTGACCCACTTACAACCGTTATGTAGAGGATCTATTTCCAAACGGTTAAATTATGATTATTTTAGAATTTATTTTGCAAAAATGTTTTTTAAAAAAGTAACTTATCATATTCTTGCCAATGATGTTTTTTTTTTTTAATTTACGGAATTGTGATAGAAAAAGACTTCAACTTCTCTTTCTTGAGGAAATTCTGGCTAAGTTGCCGATCACAAAACTTAATAGGGTCGTAAATTGTAGGGTTGGACGAAAGCAAACAGGAGTAGGCTCTATGGTGGTTTTTTCTGACTTCTAGTGCCTGTGACTTGATCGGAAAGAACTTGGTCTTTTTAATCAATGCATGAACAACAATAATTCAGACTACACATACGTGATTGCATCAACATTTATTTTTATTTTTACCAGAAAGAAAATTTCGGGTCGGAGGAAAAAATAAAATTAATAGCTAGTTCAGGTCCTTTTATTTTTTTTTTAATTTTTAAAAAATAGGGTCGGCGGGTTTGTAAATCGAAATTTCAAAAAATGCTGGCCTTAAGTTGAAATCAGTTCGGTTTTTCAACTTTCCTCAGAGAATTTTACGAGTATGGAGTTACCTTAACATGTTTAATATAATCAATAATTAAAAAAAAACGCATCTAAAATGATTAATATAAAGAGTATTTCGTTTATTCATACATGTTATGTTTTAAAAAAAATATATTTCAAATGGATTTAATAATCTAAAGACCACAAATACCCTTATAAGGGAATTACATAATATCTTGAACAAGGTGTCATACTGACAATTTACAAGGTTGAATATTGGGACATTCACACCTTTTGATTTACTGAAAGTATGTATACTATACACAGATACTGACTCGCTGATTTTCCTGTGAAGTAAAACTTCAAAGACATTTTAAAGTCCAGACCAGTTATCTTCTCTCTTTGAAAAAAGTCAGTATATTGAGCAATATGGTGGAATTTTTTTTATCGTTAAAAAAGTTGTCCCTCCTCCACATATATGTTACATTAAAGTTTTAAAATTCAGATAATTTAAAACTATATATAAATTGTAATTCATAGTTTTAAATTCTCTTAATTTTAAAACTTTAATGAAACATATATACTAATATTTATTTGACAATATTCAATTTGATTAAATGAAATTCATTGTAAACAAAAATCAACTAGATATTTAGTAAGTAAAACATTGATTTTGAAATATATAAAAATATTTTCCCCTTTTTATTGAATAAGTTGCTATATTTTGTGTGATAATTGGATTCCGAGTTTTTAGATTAACACATTGCGTGGATCGGAGGATTGGGGGGAGGGGGGGGGGGGGGTCAAGGGATAATTTATTTGTTTTAAACTCACATAGTACAACTATCCAAAATATGTCTTAGCTCCCCCAGAAAACAAGTATCCCTGCCCTTTCCCTGGAAATAATTCTGACCGCGCATATAATTTTATATGAACTTAAAGAAATAGAAGCCCATTTTCTCTCTTGTAAACAATAGAAAAGAATCAAATCAAATCCAGATTTTGGTCTCAGATAAAGTAAATATCAAATTCATTGTTTAAAAATAATAACTTATAAAAACATACTAGGTACAGTGGGTTACAGTGGTGTACAGTATTTGTCAGTTCCCTGTACAGTGGTGTACAGTGGGGTACATTGCTGGTCAGTGCCCCGTACAGTGGTGTACAGTGAGGTACAGTGCTGGTCAGTGGGTAGGTACTGTGCTGTCCAGTGGAGTACAGTAGAGTACAGAGGCTCTGTACAGTGGGGTACAGTGGGATACAGTGTGGTACAGTAATTCTGTACAGTGGGTGTACAGTGGATTTACAGTGGTTATACAGTAGATGTCAGACAATGTCAGTCAATTTTTGGGAATATCAGTGGATTTTGAATTCAGTAGTGGCGCTCTGCCATGCAGAAATATAAGACACATTTCTTTTTCCTTACGAATGGCTATAAATTAATCAGTTTAAAAAAATTAAGTTCAATAGGACGATGTATAATAAACATGGAAGAGTCGGTTTAGAGTACACTACATGTACCTAGTATAACTACCTAAAATCGAATGACTGGTCACATTTGAACCCAAGGAGAGGGTAATTAAAATAGAAAATGGACTTTCTATGTAAGTTACACACGGGTTTTTTATTTTATACAACACGTTGAAATCAATTTAATGTAAAAAAAATCCCATGATTTCCCAAAAAGTTCATAATTAAGATCCGGAAGTTGTATATTTTCTTTCATCGAAGGAGTATAACTTTGTTTTGACAATTTTATAGAAGGGGCGCCCGCCAGGTGCGTCACCCTCTGAATCCGCCACTGGTTTACAATATACAATTATATAAGAACACGTACAATTTATATGTAAACAAAAACATTAGTGAATGTATGAGCCGATGGTAGATAATTTTAAAACGCAAGTCATTTTGTTCAAAATGGCCACTACTTTCGGTTTAGTAAAAAGAACTTCAATAAAGAAATACCCAACGTTGAGCGACCAAATAATCTTGACTTAATCCATATCAATGATATTGAACTAAATCAATATCACGCTTAGGTAATATTTTCATCATCAGATACAATTATTCTTACTTACCATCAATGTGACCTTAAAAGTATTTCGTTCGGAATGGCGTCGATGACACCTGAGAGAATACGTACGAGACTTGTGGAATGCGGGACGGTTCGCCCCGAAAGACCTTTCGCTCCGAGACGTTTCGCCCCGAGATGTTTCGCGCCTATTAATTATGTGGTAATTATGCAGTAAACTAATTAACACCATTAACTTCCAGCTGGACATTGAGGGCCTCCAAATTTATAAAAAGTTATAAAAAAGGGAAAGCTGATTACACATTTGATTATGATTGCTTAATAAACATGATTATATATGCACGCGGATAATGATTTGGTACATTATATAAATTCAGATTTTTTCAAAGACAATTTAAAAAGAAGGATTTTTAATGCAGTCAATTTTAATATTTTGTATAAATATTTATCTTAAAACATCGCATTATATAGATCGTTCTAAAAATATATATGATTATTGCAATGTATTTCATATTGATATTTACTCATTATATTTTTATTTATATTAAAACACTGCGTATAAATGAAAAAAAATGTTTTCCGATGATTTATATATATAACCTGGATAAAACGACACTAAAAATAAGCAAAATTAACAATATATTTTTTTTAATTTTCATTGTTTTCAAGTTGTATATTGTATATATCGTTATAAATTTTTATATGATGAATTACGATGTATTTCATCATGTCGCATATGTATATGTAACCGATAGTTCTCATAATTAACACCTGTCTCATAATTAATTTCTCCTCTTTAGCTTGTCATGGAGCGCCTCCAATTTAATTTTCACACCTTTATAAGGAGACCGATTCAGAACTTAATAACGATTGCTAAATAAACATAATTATAAATCTTCACGTGGATAATCGTTTTATACAATATTAAAGTTATCAGTGAATGTGCCACAATAAACATGATCATATGTTTTCAATAAAGTCAATATTATTGACACGCATATATATCTATTTATAAATATTTATCTAAATATTATTATTTTTAAAACATCGCAATATATATAATAATAATATATAATAGATAATATAGGTGCGAAACGTCTCAGCGCGAAAGGTCTTTAGGAGCGAAACGTCTATAGGAGCGAAACGTCCCGTTACCGACTTGTGTATCCTACTTCCTTGTTGTAGAGTTTAAAGGGTTTAAATCTCCTGGCTACAGACCTTGAACAAACAAAACAATTTTTTTTTCGCATGGAGGATAACTATTTTTTTATATATAGGGGCATTATACAACTAGAGCAAAATGATATTTGTAAACCTTGTGTTGATCATGCAAGAAAAAATGTCATAAATATAATGGTTATAAAATAAATTACCGTTTTGTAATACAGAAATACAAAAAGGGGGGGTAGAGAGTGTAAGTACAAGTATTCATAAATAAGGTCCGGTAAATATTGTCTCAGATACATATAACTGTATATAGAATGTATATAGTGTTTATTTATGTACATATTTAAGTGCTAATGAAAAAATACCCATGATACTTTTACTAGAATTAAATGTGAGAGTGTAGAATGATTTTCAACCACCTGAAATGCAAATTAGATTCGGATGAGGGATACTATGTGCGAATTCAATTTGTTCTGCATGGATGAGATAATCAATATGTTTGATGAATTTTTTAAAGACGGTCTATTCATCTTATGATTCTACTAGCATTTTAAATTTACTCATGCTTGTTATGCTGGGTTAATTTGAATGTAAGAGCCATTCAATAGGATTTCTAAAACTGGGTTTTAACTCGAGAATTCTTTATCAAGCCTAATAGGTCCTAGACATGTGGTTTTTGTCACCTTACTCTTTTTTTGCATTCTCGGCGGATTCAGAATTTACTGACACTTGTTGACGGCAATTATACCTTTATCCACAAGTCTTCGATTCAAATTAACATGTATATGATTCAAATGGCCTTGATGTTGTAGTATACATGTGTACATCTGATTGAAGATACATTCGTAAATACTTGGGTATTTATTAATACAAATACATGTACTGATAAATTTATTATATATCATAGAGAGTTATTTAGGTATACGATCCATAACAGCCTCAGATGCATAACATATATATTATGGGCTTAATATCAGCTTCTGATACAGTATTTTCCTATTTAATTATCAGTATGTAAGAGTATAGAATCTGTTCAAATATATGACCTTTTCCTGTTCTTTAGGACTTGCCATCTTTTCCTTGTCAACCACAGAACCAATTTCAGCCAATCATTTTTGGGTGTCTGATTCTCATTGAAGACAAAGATCCCTTTCAATGGGAATAATAAGAAAATTGATAATAAACCCTTATCAAAGTAAAATTATTGCTGCAACAATGCTGCAATATTGCGGCAATATTGCAGCAACACACTTTTGTTACCAGAAACCAGATTTTGAGACTAGTGAAATGTTGCCGCTAGCTGCAACAACTTCTGGTAACATTTTGGCAATACTGCTGGAGTGTTGCTGCTAGCGGCAATAACTTCTGGCAACATTCTGGCAATACTATTAGAGTTATTTCTGTAAAAAATTATATTAACATGCACCTAGAGTATTGCCACTAGCTGCAACGACTTCTGGTAATATTCTGGCTACACTCAGTATCATACTGCCAGAAATAATTTTCTGGTAACATCTACATGGATTTGATCATTTAAATCATGAACTTATTTATACATAATATATATAATTCGATCTGGCAATACTGCTAGGCATCAGATTTGATTTCTGCTTTAATCATAATTTAAGGAGAAGCCGAGCAGTGGAGGGGGTTAAAAAATTGTCAATTATTTAGATATGATTTCAGTTATAACACCTCAAAATTTGCCAGAAGTTTACCACAAACTATTCTTTTTCCTCTGATTTATTATGCTTACCGAGCTTGCAAAAGCTTTAGCAGAATTTAGACTTATAAAATTTTACACATTCAGCACAAGCCTAAAATTGTCAATTATAATTGCATGAATTGCTTTTGTATACATATTTTTCCCAAAAAAATAATAATAAGTCGAAAAAATTAAATCTAATAATAAATATTTTATGATTAAAGTCTTATTCTAAGAAAGTCTCAATTAAAAAAATCCAGTGATATTCCCTACAATGGCATATAACTGTTATGCATGGTTACGATGTTTCACTATAAAATTAAATGACTGTTTGAATCACCCCCCCCCCCCCCCCCAACTCATGTTTTACGTAAATACCGACCTGTCTGTTCTTTTGTAACGGTATATTCTTTTTTATTAAGTTAAAATATCAGTCTACTTAGATTTGAGTATCTAAACTGCTCGATGCATGTTGAATTAAGAATTTTCGTATGCTGTTTGTTTCCACTTTTACTTTCGTTTCAATGTTAAGTTACGCGCGCGCTGATTGGTCGATCAAATCGCTAGCCGCCAATTTTCACATTCGAAGCTGCCATGTTGTCTGCAATCGAGCCTCCTGCCATCACTGGAGATAGTGAAATGAATGAAATACGGGAATTATCTGTAAACAAGGTTAAAAAATACACTGTCAATGGAGTTTTTATCTGTAAAAAAAAAATCAACGGCTGAACTGAGGACGAATCTGAGTGAACGAATCGAGTGTTGACATCCCCTGTTTAGCAATAAAAATATATTCATTGAATTGCAGTTTAAACATGTTTGTTATAAGAATATAAACCGAAAGACTGCGATCTACCATTATACCAATGGGTTTAACACTGTTTAAAAACCATGCGCAGATCTAAAATTTTATTACGGGGGGGGGGGGGTTCGACGGTTATTTGAGTTTGCCAGGAGAAGGGGGTCCGAGGCATATTTTTGGTAATTTATAATGTAATTTAAAAAAAATTGAAGGGGGAGGGGGTCTGGACCCCCCTGACCCCCCCCCCCCCCCCCTTGAAACTGCTTAAAATCTGAAAACAATTGCCAATGTGCTTATATGAAATCCATTTATCTTCCCAGTAGGTCTGCCCTGGGTTACACAGACCTGAAGAAAACCATGAAAAAAGCTGTCACCTTACTGATTAAATGAATGGTGGAACTGGCAACCAAAAAAGAATGATGACGTAATGTGTTTAAGATTATGGAGAGGAACATATACACAACAGTGCTGAATTCCAATGTGGATATTGTTGTGATATTCTGATAGCTGTTTTTGTGATCGTTTATGTGTGAAATCAAAATGCCCATGAGGCTGTCAAAAAAAGGACATTTGGAATGCCTAGGAGGAATGCCTTGATCAGTCGTAATACAGCAAGTGGTTGTGCATGATATGGTTTGAGCTTTGCCTACGGTAAACAGTGAACTTTTGTCCAGATCCGTCTGTGCGCGTTGTGTCAATCTGTCTGTGCGCGTTGTGTCAATCAAACAACAATACATGTTATTCTGCAGCAATGAATTGTCACTGATTGGCTGAGTACTTTTAGTCAAGTTTCATCATGATTTGTTCATCATATTTGTGTTTATTGTATTGATGTGTTAAAATTTAAAGATTAGGGTATTAATTTTAACTGGTGTCCTTTATAAGTATGTTGAAACTCGATTTCAGGTCTCTAAGGCCTAAGAAAAAGAGTTGTGTGTTTCGGGTAACCCGACCTAACCTACAAAAATGGCCCGATCCTACCATTTTTAGATGTCTGATTTTATCCAATTGTGAATTTTATCTTATTTCCAATAAAAAATACGTTTTTAAATATGAAACAAACAAACATTCTTAGGATTCATATAAAAAAATATGATAAAATAAAAAAAATCCCTACCTACCTAACCTAATTTTTTCATCAGTGTTACCCTAAACACAAAATTATTTTTTTTAGGCCTAATATTATACATTATATTTTTAATTCAATACCTATTATGTGCATGTTACATTAAATAACATAATTTTTTTTTGAAAATCCAAATTTAATGTAATGCGAAATGTTAGTCTTGTTGTAACCTTTTTGCATCTTAAAAAAAATAAAACTGTAATGGCAATTAAAGATTTTTTTTTCATTTTGGTTGTAGATTAATATAATATACATGACTGCTTTACTGTATACATTTATTATTTATAAATATTGCATATATTGTACCATTGATGCCAGAGCACAGAAAATGCATTGAACCAATATTTCTGCAATGTCATTTTTCTTATGCAAATGTATTGCCAGAAACACTTTTCTGGCAATATTGCTGCAATCTCAAGTATTGCCAGAAAGGTGTTGTCGCAACAATGTGTTGCAGCAAAACTTTTGCGGCAACATCTTTCTGGCAATATTGCCGCAATCTCATTTGCATACGAAAAACGCTACTGCAGCAACATTGCCACAATGTATTGCCAGAAAGGTGTTGTCGCAACAATATGTTGCAGCAAAACTTTTGCGGCAACATCTTTCTGGCAATATTGCCGCAATCTCATTAGCATACGAAAAACGCTACTGCAGCAACATTGCCGCAATGTATTGCCAGAAAGGTGTTGTCGCAACAATATGTTGCAGCAAAACTTTTGCGGAAACATCTTTCTGGCAATATTGCCGCAATCTCATTAGCATACGAAAAACGCTACTGCAGCAACATTGCCGCAATGTATTGCCAGAATGTTGCTGCAGTATTGCTGCAATAATGCCAGGATGTGTTGCCAGAAGGTCAATATTTTGGTAAGGGAATATATTTTGATTTTTGTTTTATAATCCAAATAAAACAAGAAGCTAGTGATTTCGTTTATCTAAAACTTTTATAATATATACTTGCTTGTATATGGTATTTTTTTTCAAACCATGACCAAGTGTTAGAAGCTTTCATTTTACAAAGAAAAATATGTTAAAGAAAAGTGAGGCTTTTATCTGGTAATTGTAAAATATCTGCAAAAGCAAGCATATATTTATCATTATCATGAACAAGAACGATTACTCCTTTAGGTCTGGAAGTTCGAAAAGAGTAATGATTCAGGGGCGGAGGTACTTTTGTTCACAAGGGTGACATCATTTAGTTAATTTTTTTACTTACTCGATTCTTGTCGTTAAAAAACGTATTAAAAAGTAAGGAGAGAATTACTTGAATTTTCTTATATTATCATTTCAGAGATTTTTTATAGATGCCATTTGAAGGCCACACTGGGAAGAGTTGAGGGGGGGGGGGGAGAGATTAAACTTAGATTGTAAGAATATACGATACGGAAAAAATTTTCGCAGACAGAATGTGTACATGTAATATGATTTGATGAAAATTGGAAAAAAACAATCTGAAGATGATTTTTTATAAATCTGATTATTACCAGTATGCATGCACAAAAGAAAAACACTCTTTTTAACTGTTCAATTTTATTATTTTTATCAACATCAGAAATAAGTCTCACACATAAAAATAATTACATTAACTAGACATCAAAGAGTTTATGAGAGTGTCAATGGTACACTTAACTGTTCATTAACATATTTCATAAACATGTACATGTGCATGTACTGCATAACATCTCAGAACTGAAAAGGATGGCGTAAATAAGAGAAAGTTTGTTCATGGAATGTTTGTGTAACAATCACATACATGTATGTACTATATCAAATATAACATAGTTCTGTTAAGAAATATATAAATGCAGTTTGGCGACATTTGCTTTTTACAAAGTGTAATTTCTAAGTAGTTAATGTTCAAGAGCAGCTAGTAAAATAGCAAATGGATCATAAAGTTATTTTAACATTCCATTTTATAGAAGAAATGTCATTTATAAGTACAGGTATAAAACAACAAGAGAATTAGAAACTGTTAACAGAAGAAATATTGCAGATTCCAGGAAGGTGAAATTTCGTAAATTTATCCATCATTTCATATTCTTAAAACAAATTCTTTTACAAAAAAAAAACAACTTTTAATATCACTATATAAGGAATGAACTTTCTAATCACTTTTAGTTGTTATACATGGAATATCTCTCTCTCTCTCTCTCTCTCTCTCTCATTCTCTCTCTCTCTCTGTAACATTTAAGTGTACAGGATACAATGAATTAACACATGACCATCCAAATGTTAAACTCCTTTGGTTATATAACAGAGATAAAAACACATCTTTAACGAATCAGATAGGATTTCTTTGTAGGGATATCATCTTCACAAGAATATAGTATTGTCATCTTAGCTGATATATATAAACGTAGGTAAATTAAAATCATGTCAAAATACCTATTTTTGCATTGGTTGTATTTTGAAGAAAAACAATCTTTAAAAAAATAAACTCTATAAAAATGCATTTCTCAATAATGACTGCTAATCAAACGGATTTCTGATTTATGGGGACTACAGCCTTAAAAGTTGGGTGTACATTAAATACGAACTTCAAAATGATTCCTCATTCACATGCTAAAATTCTAAGACTACAATCTTAAATAAATTAAAGCTTAGTGAAATAAATATTGACATAATCATAACGCATCTAATTAACTAATACCAAAAATACCAAAAAAGAACCCACAATGTGCAAACTATAAATTTAAAGTAATTCTTAATATGAACAGGAACAAAAAAACACATGATTTTTTAATCACAATACATATTGCCACGTATAATATCAACCTTGAATTTAACAATTTGAAATTACCTTGACATATTAATTCAAAGGTCACAAAATATGAAATGATTAAGTTAAATCCACCTTTGAACCTTGAACAAAATGGCATTGGCTTGACTTTGAACCTAGTACACAGTTTTAATCCTGTATGCGTACAGTTCAAAGTTTGGGAAAATAAATGAATCCAAGGACAGAGAGACTAATTTTAATAACTTTACACTACATATTATTGTAGTTTTTCCTGATATTCTATTGCATAATCTTAATCAATATTAGGCATAAAAATTGCACCAAAAGATACGTTCTGGCCAATTCTTGATAAAAAAAAAATATCAGTCTTAAAGCAAATTCAGTCACAGTGGTCATGATTCTTGGGAATGTTATGCTTGAAGTTGACATTCTATTGCACAAAATAATATGAATATACATATATTATTAGTAATTATTTTTTTTTTATTAAAAGTCCTCAGAAAAAAATTGTTCAGAACTTGTTCTTTAAACTATGCCTTAACCAAGAGTGATCAAGAAGGAAACCTAACTGTAGGAATCAAGACATATATACATTTATAATAAAATACATACTCAGTCTAGTATATGTAATAATGTGTATGGATCTATCAATATGTCATATCTAGGGACTGTGGATTGGGGTGGGCGGGGGTGGGGCGGGAATTGTGTGTGTCGTTTACTACACGTTTAAATAGGTCAATCAGCCGAGAACTTATTGAGTGAATGCAAGTTGTCTGTTTATGGCACAAACATTATTAATTGCGTCTCAATAAATTTTAAATATAATGGCAGTTTTTAATACTGTTGTCTGTGTAAGAATTGCCTAGATGCAGTAGTCCATAACTTGTAGTTAAATACTTATTAACAAAATATTATTAACAGTACTCATTGTTATATACAAACAGTACACAACTTTCGATAGTTATTAAGTAGTCTCGTATAGTCAACAATTTATTTTTGACTTTGAAATTTACAGCTATAATTCATATAAATAAATGCTTTCGAAAAGAACCAAAATAACTTTATAACATGCACAACGTAATTGAATAATTAATGTTAATTACATAACAAATAAACTATAGATTAGAGTTTTGAGATCACTTGTTTTAACGTCTCATGCCTAAAACTAAAAAAAATATATAAATATACTGTATGTAAAATCAATTCTGGGATAAGTACATATATCTCACATTAGTGTTAACGACATAGTATTAACATCTGATATAAGTCAATTCACTTAACTTTCTCAAACTTTAACAAGATTAAAATTGCATCATAATTTTTTTCTAAAAAAAAAATTAAGTGGTTATTTTTATATCAGAAATATTTTAATTTGAGGAGAGTAATAGTACCTTAATTATATTAAATTAAAATTAATGTTGATGCTGCGTAAAATGACATTAATGGAGCATGAAATAAAACTTAATTTTCTCTTAAATTAGATAAATTCGTTTGTACTTGTAAATGAGTTTGTAGCAGTGTTAAAAGTATATATATGGACCCTCTGTTGCAACCACTATTGAAATAAAACCACTATTGAAATAAATTATTTCAATAGTGGTTGGGAATGTATTTCATTAGAAAAATCACCTTGCATCCACTATTGAAATAAAACCACTATTGAAATAAATTATTTCAACAGTGGTTGGGGACGTATTTCATTAGAAAATCACTTTGCAACTACTATTGAAATACAACCACTATTGAAGTAATGATTTAATAAAGGTTGGGGATGTATTTCATGATAAGAACTACTTTACAGACACCATTAAAGTTCAACTACTATCAAATTTATAATGGTACAATTTTCACTGCTGTGTAGAAGTAAATAACCAATTCTCGCAGATAAAAATGCATATACATTTGATTTTATTCAACAAACAATTCAAATACACAATTAAGGTACTAGACTTGCATGTTTTATGGTAATAGTAATCAAGACTATGATGTAAATGTACTTATTTTAGGATTTTCACTGTTGTGAAGAAATAACCAATCCTCGCAGATTAACATATAGAATTGTTTTCAAGATGTATCATGTTTTATGGAAATTGTAAATTATTTGTACTAGAAGACAACGTTGTAAATTGCCAGAACTTCTCTTCAAAACCCCTGCATATTAAAAAATAATTTAAAGCTTATATATCATTATAGGTTTATGTAATAATGAATATCACTATTAAGATAAATAATTTCAATGATGGTTGGGGATGTACTTCATTAAGACCAAAATTGAATGAAATAAATTATTTCAATAGTGGTTGGGTATGCGTTTCATTATAACCACTATTGAAATCAATTATTTCAATAGTGGTTAGGTATGCATTTCATTACAACCACTATTGAAATAATTTATTTCAATTGTGGTTAAGGATGCGGTTCATTACAACCATTATTGAAATAGAATATTTTAATGGTGGTAGAATGTTATTTTAATGCCTATTATTCCGACTGTGCATAACACTTTCGGTTCCAGATGACAGGTGGTATGGGAAACATGAACATATAGAGGTAAATCAAAGAACATCATAATCAAAAAGGAATTCATCATCTCATAAGACATACTTCTTTTCTTAAGAAACTCCCCTAGCAGAAAGGAAAGTATTACAAACAGACATAATAATAGACATAAAACTGAAATGCATCATCAACCACTATTGAAATACTTTATTTCAATAGTGGTTGAAATGAATCGCATCCTTAACCACTATTGAAATAATATATTTCAATAGTGGTCGTAGTGAAGTAACCCCACCCCTCTTGAATGTAAAGAAAAAATGTACATTTTCAAAGAAAAATTAATGAAGAAATTCATTCTAAGCTACAATTGAAAAAATAATTTTAATTGTAGTTGTACTTCAACAGTGTCTGTAAATTGATTTTCAAAATGGAATACATCCTGGAATACTATTTAAATATTTTATTTTAGTAGTGGTTGTATTTCAATAGTGGTTGTAAAGTGATTCTTCAGATGAAATACATTCTCAACTAGTATTGAAATAATTTATTTCAATAGTGGTTTTATTTCAATAGTGGTCGCAAAGTGATTTTTCTAATGAAATACATTCCCAACCACTATTGAAATAATTTATTTCAATAGTGGTTTTATTTCAATAGTGGTTGCAACAACCCTCTCTTCTACAAATCATACACTCAACAGATAAACATGGATATATACATTAACATATTACATGTAGTAGTTGACGTATACTGGTAAAATAGATATGTCATATATACCGGTATATTAAATGCAATATACTGAATTTGCAGTGCACTGAGCATGAATCTAATAAGCATGTCACTGAAAATACACTTCTCTGTTTAATATTTCATTCAAGATACTTCTAGTTTTCTTAAACATCAACAATTTTACAATATTTGCCAGTATAACAGTACCATTTTTTTGCTTTGCCGTCTTAATTAACACTAACAAACAAATCTATCCTTCAATGTATGAACGTTAATTGTGTTAAAAAATTAAGACCACAACAACATGATTGCATACTTGAATTTACAAGTGGTTTTTTTTTTTTACACAATTACCCTTCATAACTCTGTGGTGCGTAGACGTGGCCAATTTTGAGTTGCTTGGTTGTTAATTAGCTGAAAGACCTTTGTGACCTCACCAAAGATGGCGTGCGTGTCATTCGTACACTGCAACATCTTCACTTTTTATTTCAAAGTAGGGAGATGTAGATGCAATTAGAAAAATAGTATTTTCTTTGTAGTAAAACCTGAAAATGATAATAAAAAATGATTTAAATAAATCATGTATCTTGTTTACTAAATAAAAAATGTGTTATTGCTGTTTTTTTGGCGGTATCAAGGTGATTGCCTAGCAAAATTCATTTAACCTAAGCCAGAGGGACTTTCTTAGCTTATTAGTTTGATGTAATAGTTGTGTTTATTGGGTTTTAAAAAATGATGTCGGTCAATACCTTCCGTTCAATTGCTCCCAGTGTGAACATATATTGTTATATTATTGTTATCTTAGGTTGTTTAATGAAAAGAAGTTGGGATTTTTTAAAGAGAAATTCATGTTCCTTATTATATTCTGTTAGAATTTCTTTTTCAATCAAGGAACATTCGTTGAATCTACATGTAAATACATTGAGATATCTGAATTGCTCACTTAGATATTGATAAAAAATATTCTGATTGGCTGATTAATTAATAGAAATTAAAGTAATGAAAGTACTGAAATGCACACATTAGCAACCAATTTATATAATTATATAAATTTATAATAGCATTCAGTTGTAAATGGTTATAACAGAATTACCCTAAAGTACCCAAAATTCTGTAAGCAGTGTCCTTGAACACTTGTCCATTGAAAAAGTTTGAAATATTATCTTTAGTATTCAATTGATTGGGCACCCTGTCCCATAAATTAGATCAAAGATTCTGGCATTGACAGATTTCATTTATCACTATACATGTTTTAAGAAAATGATTTACCTGGCACTGTCCTCATAAAGAATTGCCTGATAGCTTAGGAGAGTAGATACCATTGGTCTGTTTTATTTAATTAGGAATAACTGAGTATCTTTTTCATTTTTTGGAATTCCATAAAAATTTAAAATTTAATTGAAATTTAAGATATTAAATTACTGTAAATAAATAAATGTTTAAGGTCTACATATGAATCAACGTCTCTTTTAATAGTAATCCAATCAAATTTTGCTTGGCCTTTTGGCTAATTTTGTTTTCAAACTTACCTCAGTGAATTTTTGTGAAGACCTTTCAAAGGTTTGCCTGCTGATGAGTAGAGTTCAAAACACTTGCATAATTTACGAAACACTTTTCTGTCTTTGTCTTTCTCCGAAAAATATAAGGTGAAAGTTGAGCTGAAAGTAAAAAGTCTTTGTATATCAATTTTATTTGTAAGAAATTTGAGTATTATTTTTAATAAGTTTAATGTTTTTATAAACTTTGACAAACTAAAGCATATTTCATTTGTTAATGAATGCCATTTATTTTTCTTCACCATGACTTAATACAATATGTTAATATAATGAATTCGGATGTGTTTATGTCGACAGTACATATACTTGTACAAAATAAAATAGTTTTAAGGTATTCAATGTATAATGAAGGGATGTTGAACAATTTTGAATCATTTCAAACCAGTTAAATATGTTTTGAAAGATAACAATGAAAGTGAAATGAACCAAATTCACATGACTGACAACATATAAGAAGCCGGTCATTTTACACCTTAAATTTTTTTTAAAGAGTTATCTCCCCTTGTTGAAAAAAAGAAAACTTTAACTTCGTCAAAATACCTGCGGTAAATGATTTATTTTATTTCAGATTTTAATAAAGAGAAAGTTTATGCATGTATTAACCAAGAGAGTTTTACAAATTTTAAGCTACTTTTTTACAATATCTTATTAAAACATATGTTGCCCATAGACTTCAATGCAAAATTCAAGGTGTAATTAGTTGGACCATAATTAATATTTCCAAAATTCCTTTGGTGGAGTATTTTTATTTGATAACACCTTCAAAATGATATCATGATGAAGAAAATCGGACCATTAATTTATTAGGTACAAAATGTGGTCGTTATACATCGAATACCTTAAAATGATTTTCTACATAAAAAGCTTCCCCCTGAGAACCCATTTTTTAAATGCCTCACCCTTTAGATGGCAGCTCCACTGTTTCTGTTTTACTTGAACACTTCTCAAGCTCTTTTAGGGGGAACGGTTTGCTTGCCTTTATTTCCTTTTTCAGTTCATCTTCATACGATGAAGACTTGAGGGCATTGACATTGTTTATCTTTGCGCCATATTCCCTGAAAAATAAAACCCTAAAATTATCTCTAATGAGATATTTGCATAACGTTTAGCACTCTCATCCAGTATTTCTTACGACCATTAGTCGCATTCATAACTCTGAAAAATATGAAGAGATAAGGAAGACAACTCTATTTGAGGTAAACGACTATAATAAGTTTTTTAAATTGTTGTGTTATTATTTTGCTATAGTTGCAAACACTTTAGACCTATAGACTGCTGCCCAGTGCCGGTTTCATTTATCAATAACTGAAATCTCAAATCAATTTTTAATTGTCTTTGAGTTTATAAGATTCAGCAACAACAATCCTTATTTGGCATTTCCTTTCCAGTGATTATATTGGCGATGTTCTGCATCGCATTAAAAAATGAACTCATAAATTTTGAGGATTAATTTCGAAAGAACTTCCTGGTCTACTCTGAACCTCCATTATTGTCATTAAAATACGAATCTCCTTCAATCAAAGGATGTTTGGAATACTCTAGGTTACCATGGTTACGTATCACACTTGACATAAGCTTACTTCGCCCCTACAAGTGTCAAATCACATGCCCCAAGAATCAAAATAAATGAGAGAAAACCAATTAGGAGGTAAGATATTGGTGTTATTGAACTTATCCACCTCCTCGTTTTGAAATCTCTTTTTCAGTATTATTTTTTAAATTCTCTTTCATCCCGATTAATTTTAATTCAATTTCATAGGCTGTCTTGGCCTTCTAGTGCTAGGTTATTGCTAGTTAACCATTTAATATTTCGTTGGTATTTCAAAACCTTAAATCTGAAAGTTATTCATAAATTGGCACCAGTACACTAACTGGTTATAAAAACCTGGCTATCAATTTTGGTGCAACTGACTGCACACTTGAACCTCATGCCATAGCCAAAAATGTATCATAGTATTCATTATACAGTTACGGATTCTTTACTTATATTACTTGTTTTTAGTGCGTTTCCTGTTTGTGTATACATGTACAATGTACATAATATATTACATTGATCTATCTAACTATCTATCTTGAAGAAAATTGAATAAAATACTATTTCTACTCTTCGGGTTTTCATGTTGGTCTGGAATAAATGTAATTATATTCGTTGCAAAAGAAAACATAAGAATATATACTGTACACAGGGAAACATTTGCATCCACTTTATTTTCACCATTTCGTCTTCATTGGCAGTGGGTGAATTTAAGACTGGAAAAATTTGAACTCTCTTTATACACAACTGTGTCTGGCAAATTCAAGAGGGGGAAAAACTGTTTGCGAATGTAGAAGGGCAAAAATTACACAGCCAGGGCAAAATTAGAACCATTTTTACAAGAGCTTGGACTTAGGTAGTTGGTGTCAAACAGCAATGTGACTTAGGCATGTCTATTTTATTGCTAGCCACTCAGACATGGCTCTTTGAAATCAACAATATTTGTCTGGCTTTTAAGCTAAGACTATGCAATTGGTGCATATTTCGCTTGAAACAGCATCATTTTAACTTGATTTGATGAAAAAAAAAATAGATAGCTGAAAATCCAAGGTCTTGTTAAAATGGTTTTCACCCTTAACACAGTATTCTACTTGGCTAAGATGAAACTTAAGAGGATGATGTAATCCAGTCTCTATCCAAGTTCAGAGTATTTAAGACCATATTTTGTGTATTCAGACCTGTAGCATGGATACATGTGAAATTTATATAGTACAATAGTAATATCCTTCAAAATAATTTTTCTAAAAATCCCTCATTTGTTTAACTTGATAAAAATATTCACTTTAGAAAGAAAGAGGGGAACTTTAAGGTTTTTTGGATAACACAACTTATAATTAGTATATTAATATACAATTTATTCCAGGTAAATCTAGTGCTTCTATTTTTAAAGTACACTTACATGTACTGTCTATACAAGCAATACAAGGTCACAAAATAAATTTTCAAAAATATCCATAATACATACATGTACTAATGTGTCACAAATACAATGTGTATCAGTTTTCTTTTCATGTTGATATATTTTGGATAATTGGATTCTTAGACTCTGTATTCTGCTTCAAAGTGTGCTCAATAACAAATCTTGCAAACTTTGCACTCAGCATTAATATCCTAAGACAGATATTTGGTATGAGCTGTAATTGTTATCACTCTTAAGTTAGATCTGTATATATAAAATAGTTACACAATAAGCAGTCTCAGCTAGATATCACATTAATAGATACTTGTAGATATATAAATACTTACGTAATGGTCAATCTGGGCTGGTAGAACAGGTTCTCTAGGTAGCTGTCGTCGTCACTGGCCGATTGATACGGCAGTCTGAACACTCGGGATACATCAGGGACGAGCATCTCACCAGACTGTTTCAATGTCCACGTATCCCAAGACCTCAAAATCAAGACACATACTCATTTATCGAAGATTATTTCATAATGTATTATTTCAAACTTAGTTCATTAATGTGTCAAGATCAAATACATACAATATACCTATTACGTGTATAGAGATATTCAGAACTATAGATTCCTAATTAAACATGAGGAATTAATACCCAGCACTAAAAATTGCAAGAAGCACTCCTCACTGATTTTAAAATCTCGCTTTCATTTTCTGAGAGTTGAAAACTATAAGAGATTAGAACTTAAGTTTTTCATTCACGATTTTAAATTCTTGCATTCTGATAGAAAACAGTGGGATCGGGGAATTAAGCAGTTGCATAAAATAAGAAATCTACAGAATCTAACGTTATGCTCAATGTATAACCACCACCCTTTTCACTCCCTAACCTGAATCATCCATTACTTCCCAACAAAGGAATCAATTACTGATAACCCTGTAAATAACAATCTAACAGCTTTGATCAATTTAATTAACCATTTTTTTAAAAATGACTTCATTAATTTATTACCGGTATGAATATTACCTCTGCTGACAACATTTGTCCATTTTGGATTTCATCTGCGATTCGTACACGGAACGTTTCAGTAGGAATGCTAGACCGGGAAAATCCTCCATTCTATTTACTCGGGTCTTGTCACCCGATGTTGTTTCAAACCCTAAATTCAAAAAGGTGTTAAGGTATATATTGACTTAAAAAATAATAAATTCTCGCAATCTTAAACACATTTTTTTTCAAGTTTTTTCTTAATCTGACAAGACTTAGAGAAATTAATGTTGAATTATTATCCCAAGCTCCCTTAAGGATTCTGTTAAATACAAACTTAAATAATTGTTTTAAACCAAAAGATGATATTATGAAAACACTTGCTATATCATTTATTCTAATAATCTATCCTTACTAAAATTTATATACAGCACAATAATGCATGTACTGGAACACAATAATTCAATAAACAAGTACAATGTATAAAACATTTTCTCCCATAACATACCATTATAATTAAATGCAGATACACCAAACAGGCTGTCGTCCGCCTCTAGCGCAGGCAGACACTGAGACAGGAAGTGCAAGAAGTCGGGGGTCAGTACGATCTCCTCCTCTATCACAATCACGTATTTCTGCAACAAAATCAGATTTTAAACATTACATCGTACAAAACACTGTGGATTAATTATTAGTTGTTGAAGATGAACTTTTAAGGATTTTGTTGTTAACGTTGTATACTTAAATCCTAAAAAAAAAATTCTGAAGCATGTGACAAAAATCCAATTGGTAGAGAATATTGCACGGTCACTATCTGATTAACCTAAATGACATTTTTTTCTATCAGATTATCAGGAAAAATATAAATGGATATAACAGAAATGGCTCTGTGTTTTGATATTACATCAGATTAACCGAATTATTAGATTAATCGATAACAGATTAAGTGGTACCCTCTGTATTTTAAAAAATCTTATCATTTAAATACCTTGTTCCATCACAAAATGGCTGACCTCTGATCGAAAAGACATTTTGTTTTATTAAAGTGATTTTATCGACAGCATCATGTAACTTACTCCATTGCCGAGTGGATAAAATGTCGGGATCGTGATCCATACATCCCAAAAAATCCAGCAGGGGCTTTTATTGTTACTTATGGAATTCAATTAGATATTCATTTTTTATCACCAAACTGCAAATTCTTCGCTTAATTGACATATGCACAGTTTATTTATCATTTTATCTTTCATAATCAAATAATTCACTCTTAATTTGAGTGATTTTTTCCAGGTGTGTTATTCCACCTTGATGTAAATAGTAATAGGTTTTGGTGATCTGACCGTCATAAAATTACTATATTGTAAACAATTTACAGAGTCCCAATGGTCTAATAGGAGCAACAGTAATTTTGCTTGTTGATGAAGACGGATAAATATAAAATTATTGCACAATCAGAAAAAATGCATTGTGTTGCCTTTAGGTTTGTAATTTTGATATAACAATTTCATAATAATATAAATAAAGAAATACAGGTATCATTGGATATTTTCCATCATCAAAGCTTTTAACATAGAATTTTAATACAATTTAATACTTACACTATTAGTCTGAGAGAAGAATTTCTCTATGGCACTGTTCATCTTATCTGTCAAAAAAAGATAGCGCATCAATCATACATGACTGTATACAATCATGTTCATAAGATTTCAAAAAGTTGTTACAACAAAAAAGCAATTCAGTAGCATTGTATTAAACTGAGAGTACATGAAGCAGGACTAAGTGTGTTTATGTCCAGATATCAAGGGGGTCTGATTAAAATAAGATATTCTTATTCCGCTACCACTTCTCTAGTGTAGAAAAATGGATGCAAATTCAGAACATCCAATTTTAATTAGATTCAGCTATATGTATCACTTATCAAATGTAGAGAAGTTGTAGCAAATTCAGAGCATCTAATTTTTAATTCTGTGCCTAACAAATTACTGCAGGTTTGAAATAAGCATGGTGTAGTCCAAGAATTTCATTCAATACCTTCATATCTAGCTACACTGGCCAGACTTATATTCTGGAATTTGAATAATGTGGCCAGCTGCCCATGATCCGGCGTCTGCTCATCAACTGCTACCTGAAACAGGTATGATATATATTACATGTATAAATAGAGTACAGGCATACCTGATCATGAAACAGGAGTCATAATTAATAACTTTTTTTTATAATTCATGCTTTGTATTTTGAGGTAAGCATTACATTTGATTTGGTATTCCCAGTAGCTAATTCAAAAGTAAGATGCTCGTTTTCAAAAAATTGTGTACAAAGAAATCAGAATGATACAGTCACGTTAATTTTCAATAAGGAAAAAAAACAAACAACAGATGCTATTAGTACAATTACAAGCAGCTACATGACATTGTACATGTTAACGTCCTTACGGTCACAAGCTCCGGTTTAATCCCCGGCTGAATAAGAGTTGTCTCTAGTGTCCTCGCCAGGGCGTTGTGATCTAATCCTTAAATATATCAGATACAATCAGCTCAACTTTCATTCTAAGATCAGGAAGATTTTTTTCAAAACTGTGAATTGTTCACATCACTTGTCCATTTGAAGCGGAATTTTTTTTTTAATCACAAAATTGCAAATATTTACACTGCTGATAGAAACTTAGTAAGAGAAATCTTTAAAAATTAACAAGCATTGGGGATAAAAAGAACGGCTGATGGAATATAGCTTGTAAAAATGTAACACCATGAAACTATACAGTTTGGGTGAGCTAGTACACATGATCACTTACCAGATCAGAGAGCAAAACAGGTCACACAAGTATCCAATTTGGATATAGATTATTATTTTTTCGTATTATAATTACTGTAGGGGTTTTAATTGATCTATACCTGGAATGATAAGAATTGGCGTTTTGTAGATTTCGTCGTTTTCGGTCCCCTTATCCTCTAGGGGAGCCGGTTCCAGCTTGTCATCAACTCTCTGAGCTAAAATTTTAACATCAAATAAAATTTGTAGTTGGTTTATGCATTTAAATAAAATGAAAAATAAATCTAATCGGTGGATTCTTGGCAATTACTGATTCTTTTAATCCTGGTCTTACTCTAAAAATTTGAACTTAATCTTACAAAAATGCAAAGTATAATCCAATGCGTGTTCAACAGAGCTAGCACTCGGGGAGCTCGCATAATTCCCTATATTTGCAATACAAATTTAAGCAAGTGCTTGCTTAAATTTGTATTGCAAATATAGGGAATTATGCGAGCTTTCCGAGTGCTACCTCTGTTGAGCAAGCCTCTGGTTTTTACTAAAATTCATAGCATGGTTGAAATTAGCAGTAGGTCTGTTGCTCCCGGTCTGAAAAATTTTGGATGGATGACCTGGGAAGTTTTATTGCGCCATAAATTGCAACTTTTTATCACATACGGAACACAAGCATTCAGCAGGTCATCCATTCAAATTTTTTCAGATCTGCAGCTAGGTGGAAATTGGAAATAATTCTAAAAATATCATCCAATGAAACTCACTGTCACAGAACTCGCTATACCCGTCGTTGAGCTTGCAGAACTCTCGTTTCTCCAAGTTACGTTTGCCTCCGAGTTTCGGGGCTATCTTCAGGCTCCTCACTGAAATAAGACAGAGCCAGGTTAACATTTAATTTTGTTATATTCAGTAGTATATTCTCACTATTTAACCCTATATAGACGAATAGTGAATTATTGTAATATTAGGCAGGAAATAATCTATTAAGTGGTTTTTTGGTTACGTTTTGTTTTCGTAATTTGTTATTTACCAGTGCATGTATTTAGTTTTTTTTTTAATGGGAGCATCAGAAATAATTAATTCTTTGCGTAAATCATGACTTATTATTATATTGTATGAATGTGCATATTTATATCTATGTGAAAAATAATAAATTGCAAAAAAGAGAGAAAAAAAGACTTTGACATATTCCAAAGTTCTTACAAATATTCTTACAGTAACTAAATGTCAAGAGCATGGATAATAGTCTCGGAATAATCTAAAATTCAAACTATGAATATTATATATTAAAACTTCAAACAAAATCATCTGTACAGCATGGTATATGTTACCTGGTAATTTAAATTTAATTTCATTTGTCAATGAGCAGCTGAAAGATTTTTTATGACCCATGTTAGTAAGACTTACAAGTTCTTGGAAGACAGAGTGATTTCTTGATTTGCTTTGGCCACTCTCCATCATAGGAGGCAAAACTGATCTACAATTCAAAATTTAATCAAATTTAGGAGAAAAAGTATTTCCATATAGACAAAAAGCAACTTTTTTATTTTTTTACTACACCATGGTTCTATTCAAAATCATCTTGCTAATGCAATATTTTACACTGTATACATGACAAGGATTTTCGCAATATCTAATGAAATTTGAGGTTCAGGTGACACCCGATGGCTCTTGAACTTTAATCTATCAAAGTACTTGATCCCTCAAAGCTCTTCTTTATAATTATACGATGTCTTGTACTGGTAATTAAATGTATCAAAAGAAAGTTGACTTTTTATATTTTAAATTCTATCAACAAGGTTAGGGATCTTTCAAAGTAGATCTGTGTCCCTCTCGACATATTTCATTTAATTTAGCTTTTATTTCCAATATCCTGCAGTGTTGATTGTGAATAAAGTCCATTAATAATATAAAGCATGTCACACTTGTATACCCCCTCCAACTTCTAATACCCGATGTACCATACCTCTTCAAACTCGCTATATCCCTTAATTCCTTTCTGGCCAATGAAATACCAAATATCTCTGAACCCTAAGTTCTGTATTGCACTGCTGCCCAATGAATTCATTTCTTTTATGGCACCTTGCTTCAATCTAAAAACACAAAAACCAAAAGTTAAATCTGACAGTGATATATTTTTATTAAATATCCTTAACTCTTGGGGGATTTTTTTTTCCCTGAAAAATTATATGCTAATAAAATCATGGTAACAAAAGTTGAATATTTGACCTTTAACCTACAATATTTACATTTTTCAGTGTCTTTGCCTGTGATAACACTACTAAACGTATAATTGGGGCACAAGCAGGGTTTTCTTATTAATATTCAAATACTTAATTGTACAATTGCTGAAAATTATATAAACAAAAGTAATACGGAATCATTCTTTGAATATTATGAGGTAATAATTTCAGTCGGGGTGTGACTAAATTTATCATAAAGCCCTTTGGGCTTTATTGGATTTGATCAAGCCCCAACCGAAATTATCACCTCATAATGTTTTTCTTTCCAACAAGTTTCCATATAATAGTGTACAAAGGCAGAACATTTGAACCCAAATTCTTTGTCTTTCATTGTTATGATCTTACTGTTTGGATGCATCATCATTGATGACCGCTATCACAATGTCTCCCTCATGTAACCCCTTGAGGAACTCCTCCATATCTATGCTGTCTGTAAAACATGTTCATGTACCCAAATGATAAAATCATGTTTATTTTATCATTAAATCATAAAAAAAAATTAATTAACTTTCTTTAAATTCATCTCTTTATTTCATTTCAAGTTTATTAGCTTAAAAATCGGGTTAAATCTTAAGTTTGTTAATTTTCTTTCCCTGAATTCACTAAACAAGTTAAAAATTCAAATGAAGTATGTACAACAAATTTCAAGATTGCTTGGTCATTAAAATTTTTTATCATATTGACCTGCTGCATTAAAATGTTTTATCATATTGACCTGCTGCATTAAAATGTTTTATCATATTGACCTATTGCATTAAAATGTTTTATCATATTGACCTGCTGCATAGGTGTCAAATCTGTTCACAAACTTGGGTATCCTGGATTCATTATCCAGAACCACAACATTGAAGCCTCTCCCTGCATTGTTCACATCTTTTTCCATCACCCTTATAAAAAAAGCAACACTCAGGTACAATGGGTAATTTGTTTAACAGTTAATTTTACAGTTAATCTTACATGTACATCAAAATTACAATACGATATTTACACCTAAACATGTTTCTTTAGGAAATAATGATCAACTTCTGATCACGAGCTTCTTCATCAAGCAAATAATTGCCCTTAATTAATTAAGACATAGATTATTAACTTAATTCAATCAAATCGATGCAAGCCTCTGATTCGGAAGGGTCTGAAATTTTAATCAAAGCATCAAAACCCTCGGCACAGCCAATAATACCAGTGTCTTGAAATATATAAAAACTCTTACAAAATAATATGTAACTGAATGTATTAAATTTCTTCCAAGAGTTGTCCCTCTTGATTAATAATTGCCAGTTTCATATCACACCGGCTTAGAATACCATTGATTTATTTATGAAGTCACAACTTTAACCTTATAATCTCCTTTCCATTAGCTTGATATTTGAAAATATGATTTATTCACTGTAAAGTTTTAAAAGTTTGCTATTTTCAACAAGGCACTTCAATCTGAATTATCAATAGAACCACACTCCCCATACTGAACTGCAAAATATGTACATAAAATTAATCCAGAGAACAATAATTAAACACTTACATTTTGCCGCCCACACAGACGTGTGGCATGACGCTGTCTGTGTCACCTGTGAACACCTGTATGGGGGTCCCCTCACACGCAGTCTCCAGCCCACAGTTCTTTAGCTCTGACCCCATCTTTATATCCTTCAGGGAGGCCAGTAGTTTGGAAGAGTCTTCCAATGGACCCACTACAACATGGATATACATGTGCATTTTTAGTATCATATAAATATGTTAAGTTAGTGTTGATGACTAGGAGGCTATCTTTAAGGGGGGGGGCTATTGTATGGATAACGCATGTACTCTGAGGAAGGGATTTTAACATTTTGAAAATACAGTAAAACAAGGCTATAGCGAACATGCTTCTAATGAATTGATGCTTACGGCCAAGTGACTTTCATTCCTCTTGACTTTATCACGTTATAAACTTGACCGGCGAATAACGAATTAAGCTTATAACAAAGTAAAATCGCCTATCCCTGGCACTTCGTTATAAGTGTGTTTTACTGTACCTTCTTCATGTATAACACAGGCACTTGTTTCTGTGATAAATTTTACCCTTTAGTGTTTTGATATACACATTATTCACTAATTAATATACTATAGTGTGAACTTTTATATTAGAAAAACAAGCACCTGAGTATCTTTAGAGCAAGTAAACACACATGGAGATGAACAATTACACAAGTTGCTAAATCAAAGCACTGTACTATATAAACCCTTTCACTGTCAATATCAATTAAAATTTCAGTTCAGAGATATATTTCATAATTCACTTTGACAAGTACTGTGTCAAATCCGACAACATGCCAACATGAACTCCCTTACAAAAGCTTCTTGATGTTGAGAATTCAGTCTCCATGTATCAAAAGTACATAAATAAGCACAAATACATGTAAAATTAGGTACTAGATTCTTCTTCGTTAACTAAATAGAATTATTAAGTTCAACAGCACAAATGGAATCCTCATTTCTTTGTTACAAACCTGGAATAGGGAAGCATCCTTTCTTTTCTAATGGCGCTGCATATTCCTCATTTTCTTTCATAGAATTTATCTTAAATTCATAAAATAACTGTTACAACACAATAACAAATGTCAGTCATATAATACTATACAGTGTCACGTATAAAAATATTCAGGGCTCTCAGACCATTCATTAGTACTGGGGTTAAAAATCGGGGAAATTCACCATATTTTGAAGATTAAATGTTTAGAAAATCATTACAGGTGTATATCAATTATTTCCCTTTACCAATATACTCAGAAATATTAGTAACTAGTAAAGTTTAGATATTACATAAATCATCATAATCAGACATGTTTAAAATAATTGAGTTTAACAATTTCACTTCATACATCAAGAGCATAACAATCTTCTTTTATCAGGGTTCATTTTAATTACTTAATGAACATGCAAAGTTTGTTGTCATTAATTTCATGACTTCACTTTAATTTCTTTTTGTACATAAAAGTGTATATGATGATAATGATGTTAGAAATGATTGTAAGCATCTTTTACTAAAATCGTAATATATGGTATTACATTAAATACACCACAGGGTAACTAGGTAAAATTGGGGTATTTTTTTATGATTTAATTACCCAGTGAAAATGTCTCCATGACAGTTTAATAAACCTAAAAACACAAAAACAATGCAAGCACAAAAATCCGAAATACAGCTCACGAAAAATTTCACAAGAGAGATTGACGTACAAATTCTACAGCATGCCCCTGTTTGAGGCCTCGTTGACCAATCAGAACATAGGAATCACGGAATGCAACTTTGTCAATCTGACTCGCCCCCATCACCTTCAGCCAGGTCTTGGCTTCATCTCTCAATCTGAAGAATATAAGAAAAATTAGCAAATGCATCTACTGGAAATGCAAAATGATGAACCTAAAAATAAATTTTTTCGAGGATATTCAGAATCAAAATCTGCCACAAGTGATGTGTTGGTTATAAATATTGAGCATAGTATACCAGTAAACATCGTTGTAAAATTAATAAAATCCTCAGAAATAATTTGTTTTAAGCAAAAAATAAAATCTTCCACAATTTATGCATTTTTTGTAAATAAGTTTATAAAGGGTGGACCGAAAATTGAATAAATATAATGAATTGCTCAGAAACTTACAAAAAGGATATCTCATCAAAACTGGCTATAATAACAACTGTTTTTTCTTTCATTTCCATCTGCGCATACTGTCGAAAGGACTGGTCTGTGTATATAAGATTTAACAATGATTATAAGCAGTAATGTTTTACTGTGAAGTGGTTATTTACGCTAGTGATATCAAGTATGCCTATTCTATAGTCAAACAATATGCCTGGGTATTAAATACTCGGATGCGTGATTTACCACTCAAAATTTTGGATTTTTATACCCTACGCAAGGGGGGTATTTTATGCTGTTTTGGGCTTACCGTTTATTCTAACTAGTGTAAATCCCCCCCCCATGCGTAAATAACCACTCTACAGTATAAGAGATAAACAAGGAGAATGAAGATGGTAAAAATTGAATCAATGTAATTGGCATTACTGCAACCAAACAAAGTTTTATTGTACAATGCTATTTCAATGAATATACATGTACTTGGAATGTCAAATCTCTATATATATTAAAAACCAACTAGAGGCAAAAACACAAGCATTTCACATTACATATAATTTTGTAATAACATTACATACTGTAAATTCCTAATTGGAATTCATATTCGTGTAAAATCACGAGAAGCCCGTCTCGCGAATTTTAAAATCTCGCTTTTAATTTTCGTACATTTGTTAACTACACATTTCTATGATAAAATTTCGACATTCGCGATTTTATGTTCTTGCAATTTGATAGAAAACCTTTGAATCGCGGAATTAAGTACTGTCTCGCGTAAAATAAGGAATCTACAGTATAATGTAATAATAAAATATATCTCACACAGATTAGATACATGGCTTGTGAAGATGTTGGTTTTGATTAACAAAACTTATCCAATTTTCAAAATTAATAAACAAAGTCAACAAAATAAAGCTTACCACTAGTGTATGTGTCGAACGTTTTCATGTCTCTAACATTGTGTGTATCACCTATTAAGAGATCAGATAAAATAAATTTAATCTATAATATATGTGACTGTCACATTCAATTATTATCATGATGATACACATAATATTCATCAAATTACAAACAATTACTTTTTTTTTATGAGAACACATGCAATTTATTTTGCCACAAGAATATAACAATGATACTTAATTATGATAATAAATATTTTTAAATCTTTCAGTTGTTAATTACATGTAAATGTACTATCTGCTAGGCAGGTATGCCTCAAATGAATTTAACATGAAAAATTGCAAAATAAAATTTTACATGAAAAAAAACCTATACAGTCACATAATTTTCGCATGAAATTCATTTGGACAGAAGTTGATATTAATTGTATGAAACATTATTTCTTAAAATACAGAATTTTTGTTTCACATGAGGCATATATGTATTCTAACCTGCACCTGTATATTGACCCAGGTAAGAAAAAAAGACTGCTGCATTAGCACAGATGGCATGTTTTCTATGATTAGATTATATCAGCATATTCCTCGATCATTACTTACCATCAATAACCAGCATGTTGAGCCCTCTCCCCACATTCTTTTCTTTATCACTCATGTAGCTGGAAAAGTTTACGCATTTTAAATTCATTTCTTTACAAAAAATTCTTTGCAACTGCATGTGTGTCATTTATGATCTTTTAATCTCGAATTTTTTAAATTTCCTAAACACTTACCAGTAGATACAATATTATACAACTAGAGAGCCTCCCGTGATTTAGTGTGAATGTAAAGCACATGCGCAAGTTTATAAATTAAAAAAAATCCCGATGATTTCTGGATTTTTTACAGGAATTTTTGTTGATTATTAATTAGCAAAGCTTGATTTAGAAAAAACAAATAAAAGCTAATTGGTTATCTTCAAGTACCAATGATGTTTAAAATACATAAAAAAAAGACAGTACACTTCCGATTTCTCCGTATCATTTAAAGCCCAAAAATTTGAGTCTATTATTTTAGTATAGTAGTATAGATGTATTAAAAATAATGATTGGTATTTTAAAATTCTTACATCTTCCCTTCGTAACATATGGTCGGACCCACATCTTTACCGCTTCCTGTCTTCACGTAGAATGATTTCTGTCCAGACAGGCAGGAAGTACCACAGACGGAATCTACAACAAAAACAAAATCATGTAATACATTTAGCATATTGAGATCAATGAAAATTGCAGAAAGGAATGCCCAAACCTAAACCATCTACACATTGTCACAAACCCACACTACTGGCTCTAAAAAGTACTGAAAGTGCCATTTTTTACTGATAATTTCTGATATTTACTGATATTGTACTGTTAGTGCTGAGAATTGCTGATATTTACTGATAATTTTACTGCTGTTACTGATAATTGCTGTTGGTTCTGATATCTACTGATATTTACTGATGCTTTTGTTGTGAGCTCTGATAATTACTGATATTTACTGAGATTTACTGTTGGTACTGAGAATTGCTAATAATTACTGAGAATATTTTAAGGCCCAAAACATTGTCTTTTAATTATTAAATATCACATATTTCAGATTTAACACAATTTATTTAATTATATATAATTCTTAAGTTTTATTTATTTGATATTTAGCTTCTTTTGAACTTCGGAAATTCACAGATCACATTTTAGACAATATTAGAAAGCCGGTCAAAAATTGGTACTTAAACTTGCAGGCAGACTCCACAAAAATTTTAATTTCTAAATGTGGTGGACTTTTTTTTTCAACAATGAAAAACCCCATAATTCTTAACATGATTATTTTTCTTTTCAAAATAGAGAGATACCCGGTCAGGACTTTATAATGTCTTTGAGGTTTTACTTCACAGAAAGATTAGCGAGGCAGTATCTGTGTATAGTATACATACTTTCAGCAGATCAAGAGGTTTAAATGTCGCAATTCAACTTTGTAAATTGTCAGTCTGGCACCTTGTGTACGACATTACGTAATATCTGTATACAGGAATCCATGATCTTGAGAATATTTATTCAAAGAGAAAAGTATTATTTTTATTGACAACAATATAAATAACGTATTAGAATGATTTTCATATTCATCTTATTTGTTCCGCATTCAATTGATTCAAAAAAGTTGGATAAATAATATCTCTCTCTCTCTCTCTCTCTCTCTCTCTCTCTCTCTCTCCTACCATTTTCTGAAATCAAAATAGGTAACAATCGGCGAAGAATAATTTTTATTGTCCGACCTTTCACTCTTTCTCTTTTAATACATATGTAATATATCTTCTGTTGCACGGCTAAGTAATGTTGTCATGATCTAGTTCTATCATTGTAAATCTGCCCACCCTGCTCTCTCTCTCTTGCTCGCATATATTATCTGTCCTAAAATTTGAGTTTCCGAGTCAAAATGGCATAACGGCATTAGCACGATAAAGTTCTATTTCAGCATCACAACCGCCATTTCAAACACAGATTTCGAGTGTAAACTTTTCTAAGACTACAAAGAACACCAGCTTAATATAGTAAAAAAGTGTTACGGCTTATCATGCTGTATTCTCTCTCTCTCTCTCTCTCTCTCTCTCTCTCTCTCTCTCTCTCTCTCTCTCTAACGTATTTTGAGGCGTCAATGCAGAAAGGCACAAGCATGATTATGTCCCATTACAGTATCATAACCACCGATTGCAACAGCGATTTGATTGAAAACCTCTCTCTCTCTCTCTCTCTCTCTCTCTCTCTCTCTCATTAATACTTTATTCATGCACTTGTATGCGGTTATATGACCAGCGGCTATATAATTTTGAAAATAAGACACACAATTTAACTGATTTTCCTTAATCTATGAACGCTTAGATATTTAATCTCCACGCCTAAAAGCAAGCAGAAAAAAATATTTTGTATGTCTGGGATTAAGAAAAACCTCAGAACTAACAGAGAGCACTCGGACTATACACACGACAGGGTGACCACGGCAAGGTGTGAAAATTGACCACCTGTGTATATGTCTGGCAGTCGCTGAAAAGATTCTTTTGTATGTCTGGGATCAAGAAAACCCTCAGAACTAACAGACAGCGCTCAGAATATATACACGACAGAGTGACCGTGGCAAGGTGTGAAAATTGACCACCTGTGTATATGTCTTGCAGCCTCAGAGTAAACAAATATAAATGGCCGGGAAATACAATGTGAAACAAAAGTGTTTGATTTTATTTTGAAAACAAAATTAGTGATTATGGCCGGGATAAAAACATCTTAAGTTTATAATTATAAATATTTAACACTGTTCAATTAAAGAGTGATCGACTTGATCGCTCAAAATTTAGAATCATTAAATAGATGTTTACCAATTACATGAAGTGGTTATAGAATCTTTATAATTTTTTTTTTTACTATGATTGTTTTAAATATACAATGTAACACTGTAGTATCGAGTGGATTGGCGCACGGGGATGGGATAGATAGCAATTCTGCAATTTCTACATTCCTTTATTTATGTGCTGAATTGTGTTAATCAGCTAAAATAAAACTTAGAACAAGAACAAACAGAAAAAATATGCATTGAAATAAATAAGCAGGTTATAAGAAGAATAATCAAATCTAATTTTTGTGGTTGTAAAAAAGAAGTTACTGTTGATAGAACTTTAGTTAGATCTTACATATTTCTTTTTAAAAAATGCCCGGTATTTGTTTACCGATAATTTTAAATAAATATAATTTGCATGTTACAGTAATTAAAATTAATCTCTTAAAAATCCCCTGCCTGTAATTCTCAGTAATTATCAGCAATTCTCAGTACCAACAGTAAATCTCAGTAAATATCAGTAATTATCAGAGCTCACAGCAAAAGCATCAGTAAATATCAGTAAATATCAGAACCAACAGCAATTATCAGTAACAGCAGTAAAATTATCAGTAAATATCAGCAATTCTCAGCACTAACAGTACAATATCAGTAAATATCAGAAATTATCAGTAAAAAATGGCACTTTCAGTACTTTTTAGAGCCAGTAGTGCCATCGCTAATATTGCATACCCTTATTGAACTTGCATGGGTCCTAGCAGATTTGCCTACCTTTAGATATTGACATTTGCCCAATTTGCTGAGTTTTTTGTTTTCTTAATATGAATAATTCAATATGTCAGTCTTAATCCAATTGGATTCTGGTCATCAATTTGTCAAAAAATAAAATCTAGCAAAATACATGTATGTTTGCACTTCATAAGCATGCATATATTCATAAACTGCATGCGTTCCTATTGAAATTTTCCTAGTTTTGAAACCTCAGAAAAACCAAACGAAGACAATTTCAATTTTTTAAAATTGTTGCAACCACTATTGAAATAAAACCACTATTGAAATAAATTATTTCAATAGTGGTTAGGAATGTAATTCATCAGGAAAATCACCTTGCAACCACTATTGAAATAAAACCACAATTGAAATAAATTATTTCAACAGTGGTTAGGCACGTATTTCATTAGAAAAATCACTTTGCAACCACTACTGAAATACAACCACTATTGAAGTAATGATTTTAATAGAGGTTGGGGATGTATTTCATGATAAGAACTACTTTACAGACAACATTAAAGCATAACTACTTTTAAATTTATATTTTTAATCGTAGATGGGGATACATTACTTTATGAATATAACTAGGTAATCACTATTGTAACATATTTGGAAAGAAAGAAGTTGTATATCATATTTGCAAACTATTTTGAAATGCGAGAAATCTAACAAATAATATCAAATACACAATTTTGTTACAATTTGCAGTGCTGCGTAAAAGTAAAAAACCAATTCTCGCATATAAACATGCATATACATTTGTTTTTATCTAACAAGCGATTCAAATACACAATTAAGGTACTAAAGACTTGCATAGTTTACGGTAATAGTAATCAAGACTATGATATAAATGTACTTATTTTAGGATTTTCACTGTTGTGCAGAAATAACCAATCCTCGCAGATTAACATATAGAATTGTTTTCATATTTTTTTCTTTACCTTTCTCTTTCTATAGATACATCATGTTTTATGGAAATTGTAAATTATTTGTACTAGAAGACAACGTTGTAAATTGCAAGAAGTTCTATTGAAAACCCCTGGATATTAAAAAGTAATTTATAGCTTATACATTATTATAGATTTATGTTATAATGAATAGCACTATTTAGATAAACAATATTTGAATAATGGTTGAGGACGTACTTCATTAAGACCAATATTGAATGAAATAAATTATTTCAATAGTGGTTGGGTATGCGTTTCATCATAACCACTATTGAAATAAATTATTTCAATAGTGGTTAGGTATGTATTTTATTACAACCACTATTGAAATAATTTATTTCAATTGTAGTTAAGGATGCGGTTCATTATAACCATTATTGAAAAAAAATATTTCAATAGTGGTGGGATGTTTTTTAAATGCCTATTATTCCGACTGTGCATAACACTTTCTGTTCCAGATGACAGGTGGTATGGGAAACATGACCATATAGAGGTAAATCAAAGAACATTATAATAAAAAAGGAATTCATCATCTCATAAGACATACTTCTTTTCTTAAGAAACAACCCTTGTTGCAACCACTATTGAAATAAAACCACTATTGAAATAAATTATTTCAATAGTGGTTGGGAATGCATTTCATTAGAAAAATCGCTTTGCAACCACTATTGAAATAAAACCACTATTGAAATAAATTATTTCAATAGTGGTTGGGGATGTATTTCATTTGAAGAATCACATTGTAACCACTATTGAAATAAATTATTTAAATATGTTCCGGGATGTAATCCATTTTAAAAATCAATTTACAGACACTGTTGAAGAACATATTCTATTAAAATTATTTTTCAATCGTAGCTTAGAATGAATATCTTTATAAGTATTACTTTGAAAATTTATATTTTTTTCTGTACGTTTCTCTTTCTACAGACATATCATGTTCTATGAATATTGTATATTTATTTGCATGTATTTAAATGATAGTGAACATATTGTCAATTACCAGAACTTCTATTCAAACCCCCTGTATAATGAATCATTATTTATTGATAAATATTTTTATAAATATTACTATTGAGATAAATTATTTCAATAGTGGTTAGGGATGTACGTCATTACGACAACTATTTGAATATATTATTTCAATAGTGGTTAAGGATGCGTTTCATTTCAACCACTATTGAAATAAATTATTTCAATAGAGGTTAGGGATACCTTTTATTTCAACCACTATTTAAAAAAGTATTTCAATAGTGCTTGATGATGCATATCAGTTTTATGTCTATTATTATGTCTATTTGAAGCACATTCCTTTCTGCTAGGGGAATTTTTTTCAGATATGAAGTATGTCTTATGATATGATAAATTCCTTTTCAATCATGATTTACCTTTATATGGTCATGCTTTCCATACCACTGACAGTGCTATACGCAGACGGAATAATAGGCATAAAAATGACATGCACCCTTACCACTTTTGAAATAGTTTATTTCAATAGTAGTTGTAATGAAACGGGTCCTTAACCACTATTTAAATAAATTATTTCAATAGTGGTTGTAATGAAACGCCTTCCTAACCACTATTGAAATAACTTATTTCAATAGTGGTTGTAATGAATCGCCTCCCTAACCACTATTGAAATAACTTATTTCAATAGTGGTTGTAATGAAACGCGTTTTTTACCACTATTGAAATAATTTATTTCAATAGTGGTTATAAAGAAATGCATACCCAACCACTATTGAAGTAATTTATTTCAATAGTGGTTTTATTTAGATAGTCAGGTTACTAAGTGATCCTAATAATAAAATACATCCTCAACCGCTATTTAAATTACTTATCTTTCTCACACACACACACACACACACACACACACACACACACACACACATATATATATATATATATATATATATATATATATATATATATATATATATATATATATATATATATATATATATATATATATATATATATATATATAATGAAATAACAATTATAAATAATTTATAAAAAAAATATCGAATTACTATTTGCAAATTGATACTTGAAATGAAGTACATCCACGACCTATACAAAAACAATATCATAAATGTGATGTGTAAAATGAAATTTATTGCCAATGCTGCACAGTTATTCTTGTACTGAAATACATCTATACAATTACGATTATTATAATGTATTTCAATAAAGATTATTATAATGATATATGTTATATAATATTTTAAATGGTGTTTGTATTTCAAAAGTGGTTACAAATTATTTCTCATGATAAGCTTCATAACCCACCACTATTGAAGTAATTTATTTCAACATTGGTCGTAATAAACCTCATTACCAACCACTATAAAAGAAATTTATTTCAATAGTGGTCTTAATAAAATTCATCATCAACCACTATTGAAATAATTTATTTCAATAGTGGTCGTAATAAACTTCATCACCAACCACTATTGAAATAATTTATTTCAATAGTGGTCGTAATAAAATTCATCACTAACCACTATTGAAATAATTTATTTCAATAGTGGTCGTAATAATCTTCATCACCAACCACTATTGAAATAATTTATTTCAATAGTGGTCGTAATAAAATTCATCACTAACCACTATTGAAATAATTTATCTTAATATTGATGTTTATAATTACATTTATCCTTAATTGATTTATTTTAATATACAGGGGGTTTAAGTTGAAGTTCCGGTAATTTCCAATGTGTTAATTCTTGTACAAATAATTTACGATTTTCACATTATATATCAATAGAAAGAAAAAGGTAAAGAAAAGAATATGAAAACAATTCTATACATCATTCTACGAGATTTTTTTTATTTCTGCACAATAGTAAAAATCCGAAAAGAGGTACATTAAATTGATAGTCTCAGTTATAATTACTGTAAAATATAAGTCTTCAATACCTTTATTGTGAATTTGAAATCAATCTTTTGTTCGAAAAAAAAAATTTTTTGCATTTTAATTTGCGTGAATTGGTTATATATTTTTGCACACCCGTGAAAATTGTAACATTATACCATATTTCCTTTTAGTCTTGATTATTAATACCGTAAAATATGCAAGTATAATACCTACATTTTGTATCTGATATTGTTCGTAAGATAAAGTGTTTCTTGCGTTACAATAGTAATAACAAAGTAATATTTCTAAAAAGTTCATTCTCGTATACAAAAAAAATAAATAATTAAACATTAGTCTTTAAAAGTGTCTGTAAAGTGACTCTTAAAATGAAATGCATCCCCAACTACTATTGATATAATTACTTCGATAGTAATTGTATTTCAATAGTGGTTGCAAAGTGATTCTTCAAATGATATATTCCCCAACCACTTTTGAAATAATTTATTTCAATAGTGGTTTTATTTCAATAGTGGTTGCAAAGTGATTTTTCTAATGAAATGCATTCCCAACCACTATTGAAATAATTTATTTCAATAGTAGTTTTATTTCAATAGTGGTTGCAACGAACCCTAGCAGAAAGGAAAGTGTTACAAACAGACATAATAATAGACATAAAACTGAAAAGCATCACCAACCACTATAATTGAAGTACAATAGTGGTTTAAATGCAAGGTATCCCCAAACACTATTGAAATAATATATTTCAATAGTGGTCGAGGTAAAGTACACCCCCACCCACTATTGAAATAATTTATATTAATAGTGATATTTAAAATAATATTTATCAAGAAATAATTAATCAATATACAGGGGGTTTGAATAGAAGTACTGGCAATTTACAAAATGTTCATTATTGTGCATATAATATACATTATTATAAGACATGATGTGTATGTAGAAAGAGAAATGTAAAGGAAAAAATATAAATTTACAAAGTAATATTAATATAGAAATTCATTCTAAGCACCGATTGAAAAATAATTATAATAGTAGTTGTACTTCAACAGTGTCTGTAAATTGATTTTCAAAATGGAATACATCCCGGAACACTATTTAAATATTTTATTTCAATAGTGGTTGTTTTTCAATAGTGGTTGTAAAGTGATTCTTTAAATGAAATACATTCCCAACCACTATTGAAATAATTTATTTCAATAGTAGTTTTATTTCAATAGTGGTTGCAAAATGATTTTTCTAATGAAATGCATTACCAACCACTATTGAAATAATTTATTTCAATAGTGGTTTTATTTCAATAGTGGTTGCAACAATTCATGACTTAGCACACATCTTAAGTAAGCAATTACAATGGAAGATCCAAAGAGATGGGTAGATCAAGAAACACGGATATCACACATCACCCCCCCCCCCCAAGTCTTCAACTAAGGGGGCACAACTCAATCTACTGCTGGCGGCTAAATGAGGATTCCGAAAAATTCACAGTGATTTTTCACAGCAGTACTTACTTTTTTCAGGTACCGTTTGTTTTGTAACAACTGAAGCATAAAATTTTGCAAAGTTTTAAAAATGTCAGCCATTTGATACCAGACATTATGCTCTGTGGTCAAGCCTATGCCTTCATTGTCTTTATATATACTGTCGTATATAAATTTCAGGCACATTGCAGGTATATTTGTGACTACCGGTATTTACATAATTTATAAATACTTAATACATCCTGACATTAATAAACAGGCAATCTATTGATAATTATCATTTGATTAAAATGAAGTTGATAGTGTCTTGAATCTACAATCAATTTTTAAAGACTTTTAAGAATTTCTATCTCTATACAGCTTTCTCCCTCCATTTACTGAAATAAATACTTTTTTTTTCAAATCTGCTGCCAATCATGAAATAAAAGACTGTTTATTTCTTTTTGATTTCTAGTTTTGTTAATTATATAACATGCATGCCGGGTATATATTAATTTTTATTTTATTTATCTCATACTTGTCTGCATTTAGAAAATGAGCATTACCGGTAGTATAGTTTGTCATGTGGCATTGAAAGAAATGAAAAGCCAGCTAAAAAAATCTAATAATTGTGCTGAATACATACTGTACATGGAATCATTAGAATTCGAGTTGGCTCAATTTTCGAGGTATTTGCAGGTAGCCCTCACCCACGAATTTACATCCTCCACAAAAACTATTTATAAAAGATTTAGCTTCCCTACTGAAACCCGACGCATCAACAGAATAACATTCTCGGGAAGAGCGGATTGCCAAAACAATTTTCGGAATTTCTCGGCAAGCGTCTAGGTCAAATCAAACGTTTTTCGGAGTTTCTCAGAAAGCGACTAAATGATAAAAGATATTCAGAATTTCTAGGAAAAAGAAATCATGTCCAAAAACGTTATTCGGAATTTCTTGGAAATAGATTTTATCCCAGAAAACGCTATAGCGATTTCCTTATGGGAAAGCGTAACAGCGATTTCCTTATGGGGAAACGAAATATCTGGTCAAAGAAAAGACAGGGGGAGTGGGTTGGAAAATGAACTTTTATATCGGAACAATATTGTATTGAAAATTTGAAACATATCAACCATTTTTTTCTATCCAATCTTCTATGATGTTCAAAGATTATATCGACGGATAAACCTGCATATTTGTTTATATATCTATAGTTGCTAAATAAAAAAATATTTAATGTGGTTATATTTTGCCTTATTATTTAAAGAATAAAAAGCACTTCTTACAGGAAGAATTCTATGTCTCTTTCTACCAAAAAACACCCCCAACACTGCACTACAAATTGTATGTATTTTACAGACTGGGGGGGGGGGGGCTAAATGAGGTAAAATGCATATTGAAACTTTAAGTTAAAAATTCTAGCAAAATCTCCTATCAAAGCAAAAGTATTTGATTGTGCTGAGCTCCTGTGGTTAAAACTAGGTTCAATATCCCCTGGAGAAGATAGATCACTCCCACAGGAATGTAAAAGATTCCTTAACAAGGTAGTAAAAATGAAATACTCTTGAATTGTTTTAAAAAAATGGAATTAAATTATTCCCATAAGAGATATCTCTTTTATTGATGGCTAAGTTTTTATCGGGGGGAAAACCAATATTTTCAGCTTTTATTGCGTGACATAGAAGCGTTTTCTTTCCGTTTTATTATCCACTTAGAATGCCACAGACTTGAATGGAACATGAATGGAATGTAGGAACATGAGAACATGCCATAACCAGACACGTAGCATCGTTAGGTAACTGGTTGGGGTTTGTGACAGAACTACCTGAAAATCTTGGCAAACAGATTACAAAATATTTTCTAAATCCTTATCCTTTATTTGTGGATAGAGTGGATTGGGTAATATCTCAACATTTTGTTAAAAAATCAGGGGCATCCCCCCCCCCCTTCGCTACAAAGCTTTATTGACATAGAGAAAATACCAGTACTTGGCTAGATACGATAAACAGCTATCTTTAAAAATGATCGTTGTGCATAAATGTACATGTATACTGCTAAAATCCAAGTAGTTTATCGATGATATGTAATATTGTCCCTGGGGCGTCTAAAACACCGCCGAGAATGGGCCATTTGTATTCCGTTAATTATTAATGCTGTGTTTGGTGACTTTTTCTAACCCAGTGATTCACGGGAGGAAAAAAAACTCGGTGCAAAACTACCAGAAGATAATGTAAACATGGTGAACAATAATTTGATAACAGATGAATCGATTTAAAAATCTTAGTATTTAGAAGATCCTTTATCAAACACGACATGTCTGTGAAATTCATTCTCCCTTCTTCTCCCCTAGATGCCTTTGGTTCTTTGATTGTACAATAGATGCACGTGATCTTTGAATTTTTGACCTGAAATTCGATAATGGCTGTTCGCAGATTATAGACAGACTATGTGTGATATTCGATGACCGAAACTTTCCATGGGACCATGGCCAGACATTGAGTTTGTACTGTTACAATAAAACATGATTTTGCGCTTCCAAAAATTGGTCTAACCCAAAAATGTTTTCCTAACATAATGTTTATTTTTTTTTGGTTGCATTCTCGAAAGAAAGGTAACTATTTAAACTTGAGCATATTGGTATTACATACACCTTCAGTGTATACAGATGTAAATGTATGATCTGTATTTTTACAAGTATACATGTAATTTCAGCATTGTTAGTAATTAGCGCGTTATAACTGGGGCTGGGAAGGAGACAGGAGTGCCCAACTTTGTAACACAATGTTTGTCCTGCCTGATATAGGGGAAAAGTTATAGGGTTCTTTAACTTTTAAGGAGATGACAGCGAATAAGAAAAAAGAATACAGTACATTGTACTTTGTAATTGATTGTATGTGTCCGTCTTATTATCTCCCCTCCATCCTTTTGGTAAGGTTAATTCTAAATCTATCATCTTTGATGAAGGTCACTGCATGTGATCCCTGCAGGCCCGTTCCCGAGATAAAATCGGATAGCCCTGATTGCTGCCAATATTTACAAGAGCAGACTCTAATCACCGCGCCTGCCATATATAGGGACTCAACGTTACGCAAGCAGGGATGACCGCACACTCAACAGTTACCAAAGTTAACGTAAGCCGGGATGACCACACACTTGCGCCAACAATGCAACCTAACGCAAGCAGGGAGTGCCACACACTTGCGCTAAAAAGGCTAGATATGTTTGGTCTAATATATACATTGGGAATTAAATCTATAATTTTGAAATCTTTAGGGTAATGATATTTCAAGCCCGTCTGGATATTATCAAACATTTTTTTTCGTTTAACAAAACTGGTTTTAAAACTTGCGCATAACATCGACCATTTTAAAATATTAGACTTCTGTCTGTAACTCATTTAATTTGGTATTTGACACAAACAAAAATTTGCTGTTGCTAGCAAATAAGGGTTATGAAATTAACATAATTTTGAAAGATAACATGCATTTTGAGTAAAGAAAGTTTATACTTAACTTGTTGTCAATTCCGCGAAACAACTGTTTTTGTTTTCCTGTGGAAAACACGAAACCAAATTGCAAATATTTTCATTAATGTTGATCCGAAACATTCATCTTTAAACAACGATTATGCACTTAAACAGAAGAATAAAAAAATCAAATTAACAGAGAGAAATATTTTCCCAATATTTTTTATTGGCTTTGATTCATTTGGGAAAAATTTTAAAAGGATGTCCTCAGTATTCGTCAAAAAATGGAGACAATTCTCGATTCACAAGAGATAAAAATTATAGGAAATGTTCTTACTGAGTGTCGGTGTGATTGAAACGAAACCGTCACCAAGACACGAGAAATTTCAGTCATCATCCATCATTGAAGCATATGCCGCTTCCTCTGAGAATTTTCCCACAATTCCATCCACGCTGATCGGTGTGAAAAGAGCCATAATTCAGTAATATGTGCAGTGAGTATGCAGTCATTCGGATCACCACGTCTTTTTAGACGGTGGCTATAAATAGCCACGGTCTATTGCTACGGTCCTGGCCGGAAGAGTATTTCTCACGGGGACCCTAGCGGATAAGGAACGATAACTCTGTTAGGTATGCAGTGTTACAGGCAATGCAATGTTTTATCTTTGTGTCGATTTCAGTATGAGAACTAATTTTCATCCTATCAGATGTTTAAAGCATTATAGCTGCTAATTATTTTGTACATACATTTAAATAATGTATGAAATTGTGTTTTATTTTAAATGAGCCGTTACCCTGTCTGCTTACGCGGTATTAATACATGTAACCTATGCACACACTACCAGTTGTGAGGTTTAACTCTGTATCACGACTGTATAAACTATATCACTGCGATAATTGTTCAAGAGATCTCACAATAATTGCTTCTTGGTTTTTTTTATGATGTAAACAATTGTCATAAACACACTATTTAAACTAGTTTGCCATTTCATATTTCAGCAATTATGCTTCATCGATAAATTCAGACATTTTCAACGCATTAGTTTTAGTTGAGGCAGTATTTTTTTTGTTGAAGCTTATTCCTTTCTTGTACAAGTGTGCATGTGTTTTCAAACAAATAAAAAACTTTAAATTTACGACACAAATGTGTTTAATTTTGGACTGACCTGTGATTTACAATGTACCTTATTTTGTACCTCACTCAGTCTGTAGGAACATTAATTTTATTACAGGCACCTCAATATTCACCAAACAATATTTACTACTGATGTTGACGCTTTACTTGATCCTGACTTTCTCTCAAACACGCTAATCGACGTCGGATTGTAAGATTCACGTGCAAATCGAGTCGCCATTTTACAATTTTACATGGATATAAAGAAATCACATTTTACGATGTTTCAAAGATTTTCAGTTCAGATTTTTTGTAAGCAAATAAGGGATTGAAGACATATGCTGTAAAACGTCTTATGGATTTCACGGCGTGTCAGTTCATGTATCTCTAAAGTAATTTGCAGTAAACGCTAGTTTTTTGTGAGAAAAAGAATCGATTCAACTCATGCGATATTCCATATACTAGTACATTAATGGTACGTTGTGAACGGTAATGTAAGATATAATTATTTTGTTACCTAAACAGTTTCTGTCGAAGTTTTCACAATGAACTGAATAACGCATTTCGATGAGCGAAGTACAAATAGTGACTTTAACCCATATGTGCCCGTCCCTGCCTAATGTATTAGAAAATCTTTTCTTTGGTTTTGGGGTAATTTTTCACTAACAGATAACATTATTTACACATGTACGTAAACATCGCCCCGTTTGTTCTCAAATAATTTTAAACTCGCGAGAACAACTCTATTATGAGCTTTCTTCGACATTTCCTTCTATGTGTTAGCATCATTTTGTCAACATGCATTTACAAATAGGCAGGCCTATATAAATGCGTGTTTGTTGCGACTCGCAATTGAAATACACACCGGTTAGAAAGTGTCATCACTCAACGCAATGCTACATCGGCCGTAGTGTATAAATGTGCTTCATAGATGACTGGTGTATTCTGCTGAGCTACAGAACTATAGCTTTCCGGAAATATTTCCGGGATTTGCGAACCCTAGATCTATTGTCTAGTACATGCAAAGAATAAAATCAAATTTATATACACAGCTGTACGGTCTGAAAAACGTGCGTTCAACTTGGATTTTGTTTGTTTGGTGTTTTAAAAAACTAATTTTGAATAATTTATCAATATTTGTTGTAGGTTTACTACAAAATGTTTAATCTAGCAAATAATTTATGCGTGTTAAAGTGTACTGAAAAGCAATAAAATATACATGTGACTTTCCCGATTTCATTCAAATGGTTTGAATAAATCTATACCTAAATACAATAGAAAAAATTTTCTTTAATAAAACGTTGATTAATGAAACTGCCGCGACTGAATATTGTATGATTTTTTTTTCAAATTTTCATTCACTTTCGTTGTGAGCAAATGGAAATAATCCTCCAAAGTCGAAGATTGATTGACTCTACCGACTCTTCTGTTTCATGATGGCGTGCATTCCAAAAGCAATACCAGTTTTATCAAACAGGTTCATGTAAACCCATTCCGTTTTGTTTACACCTAAATGTATTAACTGACTATGAGGACAAAAGCAAGTGTGAATTTCCCCGTGAAGAAATTGAGAGAAAATGCTGTCGAGAGGGACAATAAACATACTACATGTATGCCCAAATAGTTAGTAAAAACCTGATAAGTATTTTATCATACCAAAGCTTTATTTGTTCTCGTTTCTTTGAGAAATCTACAATATATTTAGAGCACAATAGTCCAATCCACACTTTTCAAAAGTTGTTCCCCTTTGCGGGGTCAATCCAAAGGTCAAAAGGGAAAAAACCCAAAATTCCCCTTCTCTATACAATCAAATATTTAGGCGTACTGTGATGAAATCGCTTTGAATTTATTCATTCAGTATGTGGTGGCAACCTACATATTTAATGAGTCATTCTGGGGCAATCAAAATACATAGCATTACCGGGTTTTTAATGTCAACTGATATAGATACAAACATATAGATACAAATATATAGATACAAACTTCTACACTACAAAGGCTACTGTGATAAATCTATGGGTTTTCCCCAAAAGATGACGACCAAGAGACACAGCATTTGTAAAGAGTGGATTGAGATCACAGCTACGATTTCCACAGAATTATCCACGTAGGAAATTCACGACCAGTTGTGCGAGTAAGCGTTAAGTATTAGTACATGTATGCGATACTGGCCGCGGTTTTCGACAACAATAATTATCATACACGTAATATGCCACTTTCAAACGACGCCACCGTCTAACAGTACTTTCAGTACTTTGATTTGTTACCGTGTTTACATAAATGACTGAGAGAGGTCAGTGCTAACCTGCAGAAGTGGATTACACTGTAGCAAAAATAGCGTCCCTTTTTTAAGATTCAATTCTTTTGCACGTTTGAATTGGAATTTTTTCATCATTAATGTTAATGATTTGCTTTCCTGTTTTTATATGCGTGTAGTGAGGAGGGGTTATTGTTTATTTTGTGTTTTTAGAAATATACTGTTAACTACAGACAGTCTTATTTAGAGCTTTAAGTTGTACATGTATATTCTCGCTAAAAATATAAAAAAATCAAACAGGGACATCTATCAACCAAACTTGTGTAAATTTAATAGGGCGCGACACTCTAGACAACTTGCTTAATCTATTTTGATATCTTAATGATCGACGTAATATATATGCATAAACACGTATTCCAAAATGCTACATAATTTCATTATAAATCAACTATAACACGAATATCAACTAGGATTTTTTTCTTTTAATATTGGTTTTAATTTATGAAGAAAAAAATGTTATTATGAAAGCAGAGTATTTCGGCGCAGAGGCGTCGGAACCGGGGGGGGGGGGGGGGGCTAGGGGGCTAATCCCCCCTCCACTTTTTTTGCAAAGTTGTATGGAGGGTAATCGTGTTCAAAAATCCAGCCATGTAAACTTGTAAATCCGAATATGCAATCGTGTTGATGTGTGAGCCTGAGCATGAATATGTGTAATTCTGATCGTGTAACCTGTAAAACTCGGGCATTAACACGTGTAAGATTTGACTCAGTTCCTTCGCATGATGCACATTTTGCAACTTAAGTTTATTGTTTACATTAGTTAATTAAACCATCAACTTTGCACACTTTCAATCCATAGTTTCTGCATTTGTAACTTCAGGCTCGGCAGTAGCACATCCTACGGATTGAAAGTGTGCAGAGTTGAAGATTTAATTAACTAATGTAAACAATAAAGTTGCAAAATGTGCATCATGCGAAGGAACTGAGTCAAATCTTACACGTGTTTATGCCCGAGTTTTACAGGTTACACGATCAGAATTTCACATATTCATGCTCAGGCTCACACATCAACACGATTGCATATTCGGATTTACAAGTTTACATGCCTGGATTTTTGAACACGATTACCCTCCATATAGTTGGACCTAACCATTAGGCACATAGCATCATAGAGGGTTCAGCCCCCCCCCCCCCCTCCCCCAATTTTTCTCGCAGCAAACATAATTCTTCCTAAACATACCTAGAAAAGATTATGTCAATGAAATATTGAGAAGTTGGAGTCATAGGTATACTTACCCCCCCCCCCCCCCTCTGGATTAGGAGTTACATGGTTGGGTAAAAAATAAATACTCCTCTCCTTTTTTGGGGGGGGGGAGGGGGGGCTTCTCAAGATTTCTGAGAATTGGTTTAGCCCCCCCCCCCCCTACTTTGAATTTGCTTTCGACGCCACTGCGACGTTTGTTGTTGTTTTTTTTAAAAGGAAAATTTGATTTTTTTAAGGGCCGTCATCATAAGGGGTCCACCATATATATATTCTTAAGCCAATATCTTAGCCTCTCTCTCTCTCTTCTCTCTCTCTCTCTCTCTCTCTCTTTCTCTCTCTCTCTCTCTCTAATCGTATATCCCATATGTGATGCTTAAAACAAGAAAACGTATTATTTTTTAAAATATATTTTCTTATTTATGAATCAACATTTTAATACATGCATCTGTTTTTAATATCTCATATATCGTACGTCTACCATACCTGGACAGAAAGCGCCGTTTATAAATAAAGTCTTTTTGTTAGCTTTAATTGACAAGATTCAAACTAGTAGTTTTGATTCTAACATAACTCACAACAATTTGATATTGTTAATACATATTTATTGTCAATTTGTCAGCAATGGAAAATACTCATTGATAAAACTAATACAATGTATAACAAATAAACATACACGGGTTTACAGGAATGATGTATATGTACATCAATGTATAATGTAGATACCAGGTATTGTACACTTTCACAGTGTTGTGGTTACATTGTCTCACAACATATACACAGTACCTAAAAGATGTATGGATATAATGTTCACTGTAGATACTGTCACTGTGTTGGTGCTACTTTGTCTCACAAGACACACACAATTCCTAAGAATTGCTGTATGGATAAAATAATGTTCACTGTAGATACTTGTACACTGTCACTATGTTGGTGTAACGTTGTCCCACCCAGAGATTGTTCTCATCATCCACACACACACTACGGGGATACTTTACACCTTGCTGTGATGTGAGTAGTGAAGACAAGAACTGACCGTCCTGATCCAGAAGATGAACTGTGTTACTCATACTATCACACACCAGGATGTGACCGAGTACATCAGTACATATTCCATAGGGATTAAACCGTGACCTCTGACATGTGTAGGAGAACCGGTGATTTCCTGATTTATCCACCACCACTACAGCATGTTTGTGATAGTCTGATACACAGACATCACCATTGATGTTTTCTGTGATGTAGTGCGGTAGCTCATACAGTCCCTGTCCTTTGTTGTCTCTCTGTATGTTCTGTATTTCTGTCCCTGTCTTGTTATACCTGGTGAATTTACCCTCTCCACCCTTCCACATCCCCACCAGTATGTCCCCGTTGATGTGGGAGGAGTGTATACTGAGTGGTTCCCAGTTTCCTGTTTTAATGAATTCAGTGATTGTATTATCCGGTGTTATCCTATTGATGACTTTGTTCTTTCTGTCTGTATAGATCAGATCCGCGTCCTGTGTGACTGTGTGGTAGCCTTCATCTTGACCACTGGTTTGTATCTTCTGTAGCTGATTCCCCTGTAGATCTGTTTGGACAAGGTTACCACTACCATCACTGCCCCAGAGTCTGCCTGATTTACCTAGTGATATATGGAATACATAATCAACACCTGGTACTGTGTACTTCCTGACCTTGGTGAAAGAGGAAGACAGAGACAGTGTCTGTTTCACATAAGATTTCTCTCTGTCTTGTTTTCTCTGTTTCTGTGTAGGTTTCAATTGTGTGGAGACAGTCTCCATAGGTTTTATTTTTCTGTTCTCTGGTTTATTATTGGGAACAGTTATTATACCCAGTAGTTTGGCGACATCTTCCTTGCTGTGTTGACCAGCAGTAAAAACGGGTGGGACTGGTTTGGATGTCTCTGGTATGGGTCGAATGATGAAGCTTTCTGATTTGAGAGCAGATGTTATTTGTTCGATGTTTGATGGAGATAGGTAACCATAAAACGTTTTGATTAAATCATTTAGATAGGTGATGTAATCATCGATTTCTTGGTTTTGACCGTTTAATGTTTCTAATAATGACTGTTCAATTTTGCCAACTTGTTTTATATTTTCTGATGTGACTGTGTCTACCAGCTTTTTCACAGCCTCAGCTTCAGTCTTCATGGACGTTCTTATGCCGTCCATAATCTTCTTTATTTCTGTGACATCGCCAGCAATTTCTTTTTTCAAATCTTGAGAAGTTGGCTCAAAATAATTTCTAATTTTTGCAATTTCTTCATGACAAAGGGAAACTTTTTCATCAAAGTCTATTTCTAGGTCAGTAAATGCATGGCCGCGATGTTCTTTTGTGGCTGTGCATTTGTAACAAATGGGAATTTGGCATTCCTCGCAGAGAAGAACCATTTCTTTTGTGGGGTGGATCTTGCATTGCTCAACAGGAAGCGGTCGTTTACGTTGTTTATAAGGAACCACTTCATGGCTCTTGGTTTTCGTATTCTTCTGATGTTCATCTCTGCATTGTTCACACATTGGTTGGTGACAGTCATCGCAGTAAAACTGGCAGTTCCTCTCACAGTCTTCAGTGCCACACACCAAATAATGCTGGGCGTCGGGTGGTACTTGGGATTCAGATAATGCCATCTGAAATGAGAAATGTGCAATTAAATTAAGCCATGACCAATCAGCAAGAAGTCAATCAATTCTATCAACCCCCCTCCTCCACACACACACACACACACACACAAAAACATGTATGCAAGCAAATGTATAAGCATATTGACATCTAGAATAGATTATGAGATATTTATTTGATAAATAATAATTAAATAGATGAGGTATTTGATTTTGTCCATTCCTTATCATTATCAACTTTTTGTATTTCTATACCAATTTTTGAATTTCTAGCTAGGCATTTCTAATAACAATAATTATACTAAGCTACATGTACATAATCATGCGCGGACCCAGACATTGCTTTGCCAAGGGGGTGTCTAAGGGGTTTGCCAGTGGGATGGGGGTGTGTAATAATTATACAATGTGGACGAATAAGCTTTAAGTTTCTAGAGACCCACCGCCCCCCCCCCCCCCCACTCCGTCCAGATCCGAGCATAGTGGCTTCTCTTACTAATGAGTTTTTGACTTATGATTAAAATAAAAACAAAGCAATTCTCATTTGTTTGGTTACCAGGTCATTTATTTTACAACAGGGGCGGATCCAGGATTTGAAGTAAGTAAGCAAGTAAATAATTTATTATAGTGACGTACGTGTGTTATAACAAATTACAAAATGTTATACAAAATAGATAATGAAACACTCGGCCTATTGGGCCTATATGTCACTGCAAATACAATTATCACACATATACACATATTGCGCATTGCGTGTTTATACAGTAATGATTGAATGTCTATAAAGGTAAGATTCAAGTAAATATTTAGATTTGTCTCGGAAAATTTGACAGTAGAAAAATAATACAGTCTAAATTTGACATTACTACTGTTGGATTATATCCTACATTATTAAATAATTCTCTTCTAAAGTCGGAATACACTGCACAATAATTCAACAGAAAATGACTCTCGTCTTCTATTTCATTTAATACACAAAAATTACATATTTTTTCCTCAAGAGATTTCCCCCTTATATTGCCCTGTTTCAATTTAATTGGGAATATCTCACATCTAAACTGTGCCAAAAATAGATCTTTAATATTTTGAAATGTTCATTTCAAGGTAAATTTCAGTTTTAAAATTTGTTTTAATGCTTTTATATAATCGCAATTTTGGTCGTTGGTTTATCTTTCCTAACCATTCATTTTCATAAGAAAGAAACAGCTTGTTTTCAAATTCATTTACATCACAGACTGATAAATTATCATACATATGTAACAGATTCATAGATTTAAATAGTGATTTAATGCGTGATGTCCATCTGGATATACCAGTTTGATTAAAGTACCACAAGAAAACAGGCTTTGTTATCCGATTGTCTTCCATTGTCAGCGATCGATTCCATAATCGCACGGCGTTAATATAGTGTCTATAATAAGAGTTTCCATCCCAATTCCCCGTGTAGCGCTAATGAAGTTGTAAATCTGTGAACGCCTAAGTAAAAACGTAAGCCTCGATTCTGTACTATTTCAATAGAATGATAATTCTGGAGGCCCCACACTTCACTACAAGAATCCAAAACGTGTGCTACACAATTTTAAAAACAATTTTTCAGAGTTGAAATTCCTATTTCTTTATATGGACGAATTTTGGAAACCATGCCTTCGAGGGCGCGTCCACCAGCTTTTGATAAAGTATCGGCGTTGTTTTGGAATTCAGCTTTTCATAAAATATTACACCAAGATATACTTTATAATCTGTATTGTACTGGAGAATATTGTTGTTAATTTGGAACTGAAAATCGCTTCGAGATCCTTTTTTCCTGATGTTTTCATATTTAGTTTAAGACGCCATTTTGCACATCAGTCAGACACAGTATCCAGTATCTTTTGCAAATTTTCTTTTAAGTCGGATAAAAGAGCAATATCAGCATACAATAAAATACTTAAATTGATTTCGCCCAACGTGATACCTTTCCTCAGTTCTTTAATTTCTTTTGCGAGATCGTTGATGAAAAGAGCAAAAGAGGGTCGGTGATAAGTTGTCTCCTTATCGTACACCAGCCTAAAGTAGAGAATCAGTCAGTATACAACTCACTGACTCTTACACACGATACTGTGTTTTCATAAAAGTAAGAATCCCCGTCGATTCCGTTATGTAAGAGGGAGAATTTTAAAAGATCACGGTCAACTTTATCGAAAGCTTTTTGTAGATCGATGAACGCCACGAATGTTTCTTTTCTATTCTGTATAATACTTTTAAGTGTAAAAACGTGGTCAGTGCAAGAGCGTTCACGTCGAAATCCATTTTGCTCATCAACAAGCAGGTTGTTATCTTCTAAATAAGGTACCAATATATGATTTAAAATAGAACTGTACATTTTATAAATAGTTGATAATAGACTGATTCCTCGATAGTAAAGCGGTACTCTTGGATCACTGTTAGAATCTTCAAAAATAGGACATATAATAGCTGGTCAACAAACAAAGAGAATTATATGGGATTCCAAACATAACATAAAAAGACGATGAAGAACACAATCGTATTTAAGCACTTCATATGGAATTTCATCAACACCAGGGGATTTTCCATTTTTGGATTTCATAATAACATTTTTTTTACTTCACCGAGTTCTATAGGTCTGTTAAGGTAAGGATTGTGTTCTTTAAGAGGGTCCATCATATTATTTTCCATGAAGTTTACCGATTCTTTAACACGTTTGAGAAAGGCGTCATTGCTGGCTAAATCTGTGGAGGGATTATATAAGTTACTAAATTCTGATTTCCAAACGTTTTGCAAATAAGTGGGGTCACTTAATATAGGGCCTAGACCCGTTAGTTAGGCATTATAGTTAAGTGGATGAAGTTAGAGGGGGCGCCAGTATTAGGCAAGGGGTCTGGGCAGCCCTGGTGGGGGCCCAGAAAACGATTTTAAATTTTTAAACATTTGTAAATAAAAGACCTACAAAGCCACGTCAACCCCCCCCCCCTCCCCTGCCATGTAGAAATTTAAGAAACATATCTTTTTTCTTACGAATGGATGTAAATAATTCAGATTAAAAAAATTAAGTTCCATGGGACGATGTTTATGAAGTTGAAAAAAAAAATGCCAGCTTGTATTGTACAATAAACATGGAAGAGTCGTTTTAGACACTACATGTACCTTATATAACAAATTATTTAAAATCGAATAACCGGTCACATTTGAACCCAAAAAGAGGGTAATTAAAATGCACTTTATATGTACGTTCCACGCGGATATTTTTATTTTATACTACACCGTTGAAATCAATTTTATGTAGAGAAATCTAATGAGTTTCCAAAAAAATCATAATTAATACTCGAAAGTTGTATATCTTTCTTTCTTCGAAGGAATAACGTTATAATTTAACTTTGTTTTGACAATTTAAGAAGGGGCGCGCGCCGGGTGCACAACCCTCTGAATCCGCCACTGGTTTACAATATACAATACTTATTATCAGGCTTGGGGTAATGCTAAATGTAATGGTAATGCATTGCAATGCATTACATGTTTTCAAAGTAATGCTAGTAATGTGTAATGCCTCAAAATTAGCATTACAAGTAATGATAATGTAATGCATTACTTTCCAAAATCTAGTGTAATGCTGGCATTACATGGCATTACTTTGCATTACTATGCATATTAATGCATGTTCACTTTAAAAAATGTGATGAATAAATGAATAGTTCAAATTGAATTTGATTATATTTATTTTTAAAGAAGAAAGAAATAATTCTTATTGAGAAAAAAAAGTTTTAATTGTACATGTTTTATTAAAAAGGGTTTTTTAAAATTCTTTTTTGAATTGTTTATATTACTAAAAATAACAGCACAATTTTATAACATTTTTAAGAGTGTTGTTATTAAGAGTTTTTAATCATTTAAACAATTTACTCCAATTAGTTTGCACTTCAATAAGAAATGTGTCAACAACACACTATGCCCCCAGGATAATCTAAGTATCAAAACAATCTATTGTTATAAGAAGTGCTAAAAAACCCAATCCCCCTCCCTTCGCTAAGTCACAATAGAATAAGAGACAGACATGCACCTTTAAAAGCAAAATGAATGCACTGTCCATCCATGATGAAAATCAATATCACTTCCAATATTGTAACCTATTTGAAAATAATCTTACTTATTTTCTCTCTCTTTCTCTCTGTCTCTCTCTCTCTTGTAAATTAATTACACTGTACATTAGTTTGGACTGATAGAAAATAGAAAAAAGATTTATGTATTTAATCTATTATTGCACTTAATATATCCTAAGATAAAGATCGTCAAACAGTATTTTCCAGTCCAAGCTTTGTCTGCTCCTGCAAAACATTTATTTAGTATATAGCCCGGAAGATGGATGCATTTAAAAGATGAACCCTTTGAAACTTCGATCATAAAGTGCAACAGCAATCTTTTGTCTTAAAGTGTCCTCCGTAAAAAGAAATATGAATAAAAGATATTAAGATATATAACTGGGAAAAATCATCTGTTTATAAATTAATAAAATTAAGTGTCCAAAATTATAAAGATTTGTGTAATCTGGGGATATACCTATATTTAGCTTTTAAAAACCGCAACATTATTTCATAAATTGTTTTTTGTTACGCATGTTATCCCGTGTCTCTATTTCATATCTGATATTGTATCATGCCAAATGTCTATAAATATCATTTTACTTATGTAATATGTTGTTCATATTGCCACAATATGATTATATATTGAGCAAATAAAGAATGACTCTTTTTTATTCATTGAATTTGAACCTGATATTGAGCATGAAGATGTAGATATGTTAAAGAGTGTTGTATATTTGAAACATTTGCAAGAACTCTTTATTAGCTTTACTTTAAAAAAAAAAGTAATGGTAATGGTAATGCATTACTTTACTCATGTAATGGTAATGTAATGCATTACTTCAAGAAAATCAAGTAATGGTAATGGTAATTTAATGCCCAAATTCATGAAGTAATGGTAATGTAATGCATTACTTTACAATGTAATTCGCTCCAAGCCTGCTTATTATCTAAGAACACAAAAAATTTAAAAACGAAAACTTTAGTGAATGTATGAGCCGATGGTTGAGAATTTTAAAACGCAAGTCATTTTGTTCAAAATGGCCTCTACTTTCGGTTTAGTAATAAGAACGTCCATATAGAATTGCCCAACATTGAGAGCCTAATAATCTGGACTTAATCCATATCAATGATGTTGAAGCAAATCAATATCACACTTAGGGAATATTTGCCATCATCAGATATATATAAAGATACAATTATTCTTACTTACCATCAATGTGACCTTAAAATTATTTCATTCGGTACATGGCGTCAATGATGATCCTTACTTCCTTGTAGAGATAAAGGTTTAAGGCGCGCTTGATTAAGCTTAACTTGGTGTACACCGGTATACACCGGTGAAAAAATGTTGTATTGTATATCAAGAGCAATTACTCCTTGAGTTGTGGGAGATCGTAAAGAGTAATGATCCAGGGGTGGAGGTACTTTTGTTCACAAGGGTGACGTCGTTTAGTTAATTTTTTTTTATCTTACTTGCTCATTGTCTTTACAAAAATGTATTAAAAAGTAAAGGAGAATTACTTAAGTTCTCTTTAAGTATTATTTCGGAGATTTTTTTATAGGGGTCATTTTAAGGCCACACTGGAAAGTGTTAAGGAGGGGAAAGATTAATTTTAGTTTGAAGTAATACATGATACAAAAAACAAGGAAAGAATGAATAATGAGATTTAATTGATAAAAATTAGATAAAAAAAATCCAAGGATGATTTTGAATCTGATAATTATTAGTGTACATGCACAATGTAAAAGAACTTTTTTAACTATTCAATTTTATTTTTATCAACATCGGAAATAAGTTTTACACATAAAAATAATTACATTAACTAGACATTAAAGAGTTAATGATAGTGTCAATGGTACACTTAACTGTTCATTAAACATATTTTATAAACATGTACATACTTAACAGTTTATTAAACATATTTTATATACCAGTGCCTCTTTTTACCCCAATGATACCCAAATGAACCTCAATGATACCCAAATATACCTAATGATACCCTAATGATACCAATTGATATCCCAATGAACCCCAATGAACCCCAATGATACCCTAATGAACTTTGAAATACCACAAAGATACTAAATATGTGCATATATGTAGTTAAAAGATATTCCGCGCAAGTGTGTGGAAAAACACCGTTTACACATTAATATCATGGGGGGGGGTCCTTTTTAAAAAAAACTATTCTTTAAATTAAAATAAAAAACCAAAACCCTGCCCTGGCTAAATATTTAGAGGAGTGAGCTTGGTTTTAAAAAACCAAAATGAAATGGATGATATTTACAATTTTGTTCCAAGGTCAAATTTCTCTATAACTTTTTATTACTGTCCCATATAAGAATTAAAAGCAATTGGGGAGCAATTTTAAAAAGCAATTGGGGATTGAGGAGTTCTCCCTTTTAATTTCCCAGTTTTCTGCATTTATCATTTATACGTATAAACGTAGAACACAATCCGTTCATTGTTTACCATTTAAAATTACAGAAATTGACATTTTCACATTGCGGCGATAGAAAAAAAGTTTAAAATAACAGTGATAGGTCGTGTCTGACCTTGAATTACCGTTAAACTTCAATTAAAATGTATACCTGTTGAATAACATTTATTATCCTTATAAAGTTCATTGTGGTATCATTGGGGTATCATTGGGGTATCATTGGGCTTCATTGGGGGTAAAAAGACGCACCCTTTATATACACATACATGTGCACGTACTGCATAACATCTCAAAACTGAAAAGGATGGTATATTTAAGAGAAAGTTTGTTCATGGAATGTTTGTGTAACAATCACATACACGTATGTACTATATCAAATATAACATAGTTCTGTTATGAAATATATAAATGCAGTTTGGCTACATTTGCCGTTTACAAAGTGTAATTTCTAAGTAGTTTATGTTCAAGAGCAGCTAGTAAAATAGCAAGTGAAGTATAAAGTTATTATAACATTTCATTTCATAGAAGAAATGTCATTTTAAAGTACAGGTATAAAACAACAAGAGAATTAGAAACTGTTAACAGAGGAAATATTGCAGATTACGGGACCTTAAAATGTCGTAGATTTATCCATCATTTCCAATTCTTCAAACAAATTCTTTTACAAAAAAACCTTTTAATATCACTATATAAGGAATGAGCTTTCTAATCACTTTTAATTGTCATACATGGAATCTCTCTCTCTCTCTCTCTCTCTCTCTCTCTCATTCTCTCTCTCTCTCTCTCTCTTTCTCTCTCTGTAACATTTAAGTGTACAGGATACAATGAATTAACACATGACCATCAAAATGTGAAACTCCTTTGGTTATATAACAGAGATAAAAGTACATCTTCAACAAATCAGATAGGATTTCCTTGTACGGATATCATCTTCACAAGAATATAGTATTGTCATCTTAGCTGATATATATAAACGTAGGTAAATAAACATCATGTCAAAATAACTATCTTTGGTTGTATTTTGAAGGAAAAATTAGAAAAAATAATAAACTCTATAAAAATGCATATCTAAATAATGACTGCTATTCAAACGGATTTCTGATTTATGGGACTAAAGCCTTAAAAGTTGGGTGTACATTAAATACAAACTTCAAAATGATTCCTCATTCACATGCTAAAATTCTAAGACTACAAATTAAAGATTTGTAAAATAAGTATTGACATAATCATAACGCATCTAATTAACTTATACCATAACAGAACCCACAATGTGCAAACTATAATTTTAAATTAATTCTAAATATGAACAGGAAAACATGATTTTTTAATCACAATACATATTGCCACGTATAATATCAACCTTGAATTTAACAATTTGAAATTACCTTGACATACTAATTCAAAGGTCACAAAATATGAAATGATTGAGTGAAATCCACCTTTGAACTTTGAACAAAATGGCACTGGCTAACTTTAAAGGCCGGGGCCCAGGTATAAATAGCAGCCAATCACAAAATGAATGGGAAATTCAATTTTCTTTGCAGCTTTCAGTTCAGAAAGAATATTTTCAAATTATAGCATTATTCATGAATAAAAAATTCTAATTTTTGGTGTGGAAGTAGCTACCAAGGCAGCTATCAATTGACGTCAAAGTTTTTACAAACACAAAATTATTAAAAGAGTATTCATCTTATAAAGTTCTGAAGCAGCTCAAAATTTTGAATTCTAAACTAGTGATTGACATTGGAGGCGGAGATTACCAATGTTTTGTTTACACAGGAAGTGGCTGTAGCCATGTGCTCTGTAGATTACTCATCACAGCATGAGAAATGAACCTGCAAAAATCTTTTACCTTGGCATTGATTATAAATTAATCCATCACATGAATAACACTGTTGGTGTGATAATTATTGAAATTTATTAAAAACCTAAAGTTAAAATCATCACATTGCTTTTAGTTCCACATAAGAATCTTCATGAGTCCGCAATAAAGATGCATAATGTCCCATCTTTGGTAGATAAATTGTCAAAAATGCGAGTAAATTCATATGCAAAACTTCCTATTTTATGTTTGATATCTCCCAAAAATTCCTGTGTCGAAATTTAAATCAAGCTTCTGTCCTTCCAATGGTGGGAGCTACTTTACTCGATCTGCACATTCCACTAGCCACCATAGTTTTGCATGTGATGTACGAGTAATGCTGACATTCTTCAATCTTCAGTCTCCCGAACCTGACTTATCACAAAGTCATCAAAATGTTGGTCACTGTCCTAAGAACTTTGTAATAAACCCTTTACTGTTTTTCTCAACAGGAACTTCATCAAAATCCCAACTCAATGTGTCAAAAGCTAAAAAAAAAGTTTCTCCACGACATTTAGGTACTTCCAAAGCTGGAATATTCATTTCTCCCTGCTTATTGTGATGTCCTTCCATTTCCCTCCAATTTCACTCTAGTTCCCACCAGAGGATGATTAATATGGGGTAAATAAGGGGTATATGAATATATGTTTGCTTGTAAAAGCAAATGAAAGTTTTGTAAACGTTGTATTTGAGTTCTCAACAACCAGCTGTTAATTAGTGTTCATATTTTCTTCTCACATCGTAATGACAATCTACTGGGATTTTAATCAGTTGAATGAAAAATATCCCTAGATAACCTCTGATTATTCTTTGTAAGTGGGGGAACTGCTAAATGTTACTTGGATCAAGTTTCATGCTTAAAACCATTATTGTTTCAGGGATGCCATATATCAGTATTGAAATTTTATCATCTTCACACATATATGTTACAAAACAACATAAATAAAATTATAAACTGAACAAAATCCCTCTATATGAAAATTTATACAGCCCCTCTTAATAGATTGGGTTTTCCCCAGTATATAAACAAAGCGGACTGAGCCACATGCAATGTTTACTTTTATCAGCATCACCGACAGTGATGGAGGTAGCCCCGCCTTTTTGCCCTTATAGTCTTAATTGTCTACCAGGTGGCAGAAAATTTAGGTCGACCCCGGCCTTTGAACCTAGTACACGGTTTTAATCATGTATGCGTACAGTTCAAAGTTTGGGAAAATAAATGAATCAAAGGACAGAGAAACTTTTTTTTACCAACTTTACACTACATGTTATTGTTATTTTCCCTGATCTTATATCTCATAAACTTAATCAGTATTAGACATAAAAATTGCACCAAAAGATGTGTTTTGGCCAATTCCTGATGAACAAAAATATCAGTCTTGAAACAAATTCAGTCACAATGGTCATGATTCTTGGGAGTGTTATTCATGGCGTTGACATTCTATTGAACACACAATATATTTAATAAAATATATTATTAGTAATTATTCTTTTTGTTTTTTATTCAAACTCATCAGAAAAAAAGTGTTCAGAACTTGTTCTTTAAACTACTAAGTACGCCATAACCAAGAGCGATCAAGAAGGAAACCTAACTGTAGGAATCAAGACATAAACGATTGATAATAAGATACATACTCAGTCTAGTATATGTAATAATGTGTATGGATCTATCAATATGTCATATCTAGGGACTGTGGATTGGGGTGGGCGGGGGTAGGTTTGGGAATTGTGTGTGTCGTTTACTACACGTTTAAATGGGTCAATCAGCCGAGAACTTATTGAGTGAATGCAAGTTGTCTGTTTATGGCACAAACATTTTTTGTGTCTGAATAAATTTTAAATTTAAATATATGGCAGTTTTTAATACTGTTGTCTATATTAGAATTGCCTAGATGCAGAAGTGCATAACTTTCGATAAATATTAATTGGTCTCCTATAGTCAGCAGTTTATTTTTGACTTTGAGATTTATTGCTAGAAATCATTTATATGCATGCTTTAGAAAAGAACAAAAAAAAAACTTCAATTAATTATTACATGTACAACATAATTAAAGCTGCTTGGTCCGATTTTCTTGTAATTACAGTATCAATTTTTTTTTCATACAAATCATTTATTTTAAAAAGTTATGGACTTTCTCCTATTTACACCAGCAGAATCAGTCTCCTTTCAAAGTTAGAAATATTCAAAGTAAATAAAAATAATTTCTCTTTGGGCAAACGAAAAAACAAACCAAAATGCATCACGGGAATGTTTAGAAAGGAAACCCCTTGGTTTCGTCCCCCGAATGATTGGGGTTATTCAACCCGCATGCTATGCATCGATTGTAAAGAAAGAAGACTTTAGAAATGTTAGCGAACAAAATGTACACATGTTTATTTGTAATTTGTCTGATCATTTCGACCTTTATTTAAGGCGATTTCAAATTCGTAATACAACTATACCCGTCTCGTCGTCAGGGGTGAAATTCAACATGAGGCGAAATAACGAGGTACCTTTTAATGTCGTTTGTTTTGTTAGCAAATTTTGTACGTATTTTTCTTCATTGAAATTTGGCATAATTGACGGGTAAAACTACTGCAATGTCTTTTATTATACATATACTAAGCATAGCCATCGTTTAAAAGCGTGCATAAAAATTGATATGAAATCGGACCAAGCAGCTTTAAATAAATTAATGTTAATTGTATAACAAATAAACTATAGATCAGATTTTGAGATCACTTGTTTTAACTCCTCGTGATTTAAAAAAACAACACATACAGTATGTTAAATAATAAAAGTTAATTCTGGGATAATACACGTATCTCACATCAATGTTAACTGCGTAGTATTTACATCTGATATAAATCAATCAATTCACTTAACTTTCTCATATATTTTAACAAAATGTAAACTGTATCATATTTTTTTCAAAGTTAAATGGTTATTCATGTATCAGATATATTTTAATTTGAGGAGAGTTACAATTCCTTTATTATATTAAATTGAAACTAATGTTGATGCCGTGTAAAATGAAAGTAATGGAGTTTGAAATACTACTTTAGTTTCCCTTAAATCAGATAAATGCATTTGTACTTAAGAAAATGTTTCTAGCAGTGTTAAAAGTATATATGGACCATCTCTTCCACAAAATCAAAGACTAACAAATTGCATTTTAAAATCAACAACTCAACGGATTAACATGGATATATATAAACATGTATTTGACAAATACCGGTAATAGATATGTGTTGCTTGTGATATTTAACGTTGCTTGGTTATTAAGATTTTTGAAACAAAATATTCTGATTCGCCAGTGATGAACAAAAATTACACAAAGTATTGAAATCACACATTAACGACCATTTCATGCCCTTAAGGAAGCTCTAATCACCTTTTAAAAATGTTTGGCATCAAGAAAATTATGTTTATTCAGGAGTATGTGGGCGCTTAAGATGTAGATTCGGCAGGAATCTGGGCGCACAAGGAGAGTGAAAATTTCATCAATTAATTTTGAATATTTTCGAATTTTAACCGTTATTTGGTTTCTGTTGGATGTGGAATGAGTGGAAAAATATTTGAAATGCAAAAGGTTTTATTATAATATGGGTCTAAATATAGCAACACGATGCAATTCATGCAAAATCCTACTTATTTACAACTGTTTTTAAATGATTTTGTTGTCTCTGGGTCTTCTCTCCACAAATTTGAAACGTGTAAAGGTAACATATTTCAACATTGAAAATGTCGCATTTTAAAAAAAGATGGAGAGATGACCCAGAGATGACTAATTATGTACTTTTCAAATTATTTTTTGAAGGATAAAAAACAAAGTCCATTGATATGACAGTGGTGTTTCAAACAGTACTTTAGAGAGCATATATTGACAAGTCTCCGTGGCTCAGTGGTTTCGTCCTGGATTTAGTGAATACATACATTCAGTGTTTTGGGTTCAAATCCAACTGGTGGTCTTTTAAAAAAAATTAAACTTTTTTGTTTTAAATGTATGTTATTATAACATAATGTTGAATTTTAATATACCGGTATATTTTTATTTGTTTTTATTGATTTCTAGATCTGCTGTATGAACACTATAAAAAAATTCTTTTCTTATTACTAGTGTTTTAGGATAACACAATATAACTTCATTAAATAATGTTTTCATTAACATTTCCAACTAGTTATCGGTTTACCTCTCATTGCCATTTTTTGAAAGCTTTGTGAGTTTTTTAATAACCGGAATAGCCATGTACTTCGACTCTCAACATAATATATTTTTGTTGAAACCTGTACATAGCCTTTCGTGGTTATAGACATTTAAATCCCAATTGATTCGTGTCGAGGATTCCTGCAAACTTACAATCTTGTGCGCTCACTTTCTTTTAACAGCAACAAAAATTAACCTAAAATACCCGAAAGTCAGTAAGGAATTTCCGGTAAATTAAGAGCTTACAACATAACATGATATAAGCCAAATAATCCTGTTTCAGGTTGTTACCTGACACTTAATGTCGTTAATTAATAAGGCTGAGGTTGGTAATTTTTTTTAACCAAGTAATTCATGAAAGTAAAAAAAATGAACTTTACGTGAAACTTCTAGTAGATAATGTAATCATGATGGACATTATATCAATCCCAGTAGAACCGATTTGATAAATCAAAGTATTGAGAAGATCCTTAATCAAACAAGACATGTCTGTGAAATTCATACTCCCTTCTTCTCCCCTAGATGTCATTGGTTCTTTCACTGTAGTATGGGTACACGTGATCTTTGAACTTGGACAGACGTTGTATGATATTCGATGACCGGCTTCAGCCGAGGGCCTTCCATGGAACCATAGCCAGACATTGAGTTTGTACAGTTACAATAAAACATGATATAGCACAACCAAAAATGGCTTAACGTTTCCTTTTTTTTTTGCTTTCTAGAAAGAAGGGAAACTATTAAACTTGAGCATCGTTTTTTTCATTATCATTGTTTACCAATTATTTGTTTTCTTGTTTTGTTTTTGTTGTAATTAGATGCGTGTGGTGAGGAGAGGTTATTGTTAATTTTGTGCTTTTAGAAATATATTGTTAAATACAGACAGTCTGATTCAGGGCTTTAGGTTGTACATGTATATACTCGCTAAACAATATAGAAATTCAAACAGGGACATCTGTTACCCTTGCGTAAAGTTTATAGGACGCAACACTTTAGACAAATTGCTTTATCTATTTTGATATCTTAATGATCGACGTAATATATTATTTTGCATTTATTTCAAAATGCTACACAATTTCATGATTAATCAACTAACATGATGAATTCACTTGAAAAAATTTACCCATTTATTATTCTTTTTTCATTTATTATTTTAAGTTATGAAGAAGAAAAATGTTATTGCGAAAGCAGAGTGTTTCGGCGGTTTCTTAATTAAAGGGAAATGTGATTTTGTTTTGTTCTTAAGGGCAACCATTACATGTATCAAGCCCCCCCCCCCCCCCCCATCTTAGTTATAAGTCTTAAGCTAAAGATTTTATAAGCATGATTAAAGTATCATTTTGCTCATGATTTTTGTATATACTGGGGCAAATTACTGGTTCGTTGATGAATATCTCATTGCAAATTGTGTTTGTTTCCAAACTGTTGCATAACTTGAGAATGAAGGTTTTCTTTAAAACACTTTATATTCGGGCTGTTTAAGTAATCGTAATACTTGGTTGACGTCGTTTGCTTTTTAAGACTACTAAACTTTGACCCGTGCGTGCACGTGTTGATATTGCATATTATGTCGGGCATTTACGAAATTGATACGTCAAATTTGCACACCATGTTGACATTCAAATCTCTCGGAATTGTTCATATCAAACGCACTTTACGATTAACAGTTAGAGTTATCTCCTGTATTTTTCATGAACAGAAAATATAGCAAATTTCTAATGTAAATTTATACGTATTTGTATCATCGTTTTTGATTTATCCATGCAAAAGTGATATTGTTGAAACATAAACTAAAGAGCATCCCGTGATTTAGCGTGAATGTAATGCGCATGCGAAAGATTGTAACATCCGAAAAATTCAGACGATTTCCCGATTTTTTAAAGGAATTTTCATTGATTATCAATTAGTGAGGCTGATTGAGAAAAAACAAAAACAAATTGGTAATCTCCAAGAACCAATAATGTTAAAAATATATAAAACAAAAGACAGTACTCTTCCGATTTCTTGGTATTAAAGCCCAAAAATTCGATTCTATTATTTTAATATAGTAGTATAGATAACGTATTTTCTATTGTTTTGCGTTTTCCATTCATAACTGGGTCTACTTCCTTATCAGAGTAACCTCTCTTTGGTCGTATCGGGACTACAATATGAATATCGCCGAACTTGGGGTTTTATACTCTCCTTTATAGACATGCTTTTAAAACAAAATCTCGATTTAAAAAAAAACACAAGACCAGTCCTTTAAATATTACTTAAATTGTTGATTTCAAGATAGATGGATCTCTTGTATTTCCTGCATGTCTAATGTATTCACCATTTTCTCTGTGTAAATACTTAACATTATGGTGTTCCGATAGGGCCACTTCGACCTTCGGATTTTCGCCTTTATAGGTCGAAGTGTGAGAGTGCGAAGTTGCGAAGGCGAAGGTACGAAGGCGAAGGAGCAAAAGTGCGTACATGGGACGGCGAAGCGCAGAGATGCAAAGGCGAAATTGAGAAGTTGCGAAGGCGAAGAAGCGATACTACTATCGTTCCTTTGCCATCGCAACTTCGCACTCTCGCCTTCGCATCTTCACGCTTTCGCCTTCGCCTTTTTATAATTGTAGAGCTCTCTATCGTTTAAAGACAATTTTAGCTGTATAAAAGGACATCTGAGGCATCGTTTGAATACAATACAGTTTTAGCTGTATAATAGGACATCTGAGGCAGACGATGAACTTTTTAGAATTTATTTTCAACATCCTGCGCAGATCCATAACTTTCTCTAGAGGGGGAGGGGGGGGGTCGATGGATCGGGGGGGGGGGGGGGGGGGTCCGAGAATGCTTTGGAGATTCAATTTGATATAATAAATAAAGATAATTTTTATGGGGGATCTGGACCTTCTTTCCCCCTTTACTGCATGTGTGAAGTTATTAATATTGATTTTTCCGGGGGGTGGACCCCCTCTCCCCCTCTAGATCTGTACATGAGCAAGGAGTGTTGCATAATGAAATTAGAATGTTATTGTGTTTGATCCACGGTAAAAGACAGCTGGTAAGTGACAGGAGTCTGGAAGTGCATATGTATACATTATGGTGGACATTACATTTTATGTGGAGTATATAATTATTATGCATAGCCAGCACTGGTAAATATATAATGTCACACATACACATTGAAATATTTCTAAACATTCATATTAAGCACAATGGCCTAGCGCATGCGTACCAATTATATCATGGCTTAATCGGAAAACCTTGGCAAGTACGGTGCCTGCATCAAATTCTATGTAATCGACCGATACTTTCTGAATGCTATCAAAAAAAGGCGAAGGCGAAAGTGTGAAGTTGCGAAGGCGATAGTGCGAAGGCGAAGGGTGATAGTAGTATCGCTCCTTCGCCTTCGCACCTTCGCACTTTCGCCACACCATCTTCGCGCTTTGTCGTCGCATCTTCGCACATTCGCTCCTTCGATGTCGCACTTTCGCCTTCGCAACTTCGCACTCTCGCATCTTTGACTTAAAGGCGGAAGTGCGAAGGTCGAAGTGGCCCCATCGGAACACCATAGAAAATTGTTTGTGAGATTAACATATGATTGGATATCAAGGACTTCATTATTTTAGAATCTCAAGCCTAAGTATTTTTGCTATCAAGAAAATTGTTTTTTCATCGATGAATTTTAAATGTCCGTAACAGGAATTGCCGGTATCAAAAACTTCATTTTTGTGTGCCGTTAAAGGCTACTAAGCCGTCATCTCTGAATCTTCCGTGATAGAGAACTTTGCGAATTTGATTTAAGACATAATATGATTTGTGATTTGATACATTCCTGTATCTGACATTTCACGTGATGGTATCCCACCATGCTACAGTCTATATAATTTGTTTTTAGTATTTTCCATTGAATTCAAAGTAATTGTTTTCTAGTCTACACTTCAGTAAGAAGATAAGATAGTTTGCATTTGGATGAGGGAAGTTTCTTTGTGGTTTATCAGCATTTTGATATGTCTAATGTTGGCGTATCACACTGTGAAATAATTCAGCGAAAGATAGTAGCACTCTAATGCTGCACTGTCCTATCATTAACACATCTCGGACATCAAGGAGCAGGTATATCTGACCAAATTTTGACAAGCGTTTGTTACCGCAGAAAAAGTGATATATAACATTATTTTGTATGTTTTACGAAAATGATTCAATAAGTTTTGGTTTTCAACTTGCAAGTATAATGTTAACGTTTTGATTTCGGTTGCCGCAACGCACTGAGTCATACTGTTATTTTTCAAGAATAACAATTGCGTTGTTTTTGTGATAATAATATTAGTATTTTTTCGAAGTTACTTCCTAGGTCACGCGAATGTGAATGTAACGTTTCATTTTTTCGAGGTTGTACGATATCAGCCAATCAGAGAACTAAGTATTACTTAATCATATAATCATACAAGGTATACGTAGCTACATGCAATTCTATTGCTTACAGAACAAGTCTGCCTGGCTCCCTCTCTCTCCTCTCTCTCCTCTCTCTCTCTCTCTCTCTCTCTCTCTCTCCGATCGTATTCATCTCATATGTGATGCTTAAAAACGATAAGTTATTCTTTTATTTTCATATTTAGGACAACGTTTTACTTAATGCATCTGGGTTTTTTAATATCATATTCCGTCGACCATACTAGACACATTGGCCGTTTGTAAATTAAGTCTTTTTGCTAGCTATAATAGACAAGATTCAAACTAGCAGTTTCTAACTCAACTTTTAACTTTTAACTCAAAACAATTTGATATTGTTAATACATAGTTACATATTTATTCAATTATTGTCAATTCGTCAGCAATGGAAAATACTCATCGATAAATACCGGTATTAAAATAAACATATACAGGTTTAGTTTACATGAATGATTTATATGTATTCCAGTGAATACTGTGTATACCAGTACTTGTACACTATCACAGTGTTGTTGTTACATTTTCTTACAACATACACACAGTGGACAATTACTGTATGGACATACATGTATAATGTTCACTGTAGATACTTGTACACTGTCACTGTGTTGGTGCCCCATTGTCCCACCCAGAGATTGTCCTCATCATCCACACACACACTACAGGGAAGCTTTATCCCTTGTTGTTCTGTGAGTAGTAGAGACAGGAACTGACCGTTCTGATCCAGAAGATGAACTGTGTCACTGTAAGTATCACACACCATGATGTGACCGAGTAAATCAGTACATATTCCAAAGGGTTCAAACTCTGACTCCTGACCTTTATAAGAGAACCTGTGTTGTCCTGATTTATCCACAACCGTTACTCCATTGCCAAGGTCTGATACACAGACATCACCATTGATGTTTTCTGTGATGTAGAATAGTAGACTATACAATGCCTGTCCTTTGATGTCTCTCTGTATGTTCTGTATTTCTGTCCCTGTCTTGTTGTACCTTGTGACTTTAGCCTCTTCATCCTTCCTCATCCCCACCAGTATGTCCCCGTTGATGTGGGAGGAGTGTATACTGAGTGGTTCCCAGTCTCCTGTTTTAATGAATTCAGTGATTGTATTATCCGATATTATTCTTTTGATGACGTTGTTGTCTCTGTCTGTATAGATCAGATCCCCGTCCTGTGTGACTGTGTGGTAGCCTTCATCTTCACCACCGTTTTCTATCTTCTGTAGCTGATTCCCCTGTAGATCTGTTTGGACAAGGTTACCAGTATTATTACTGACCCAGAGTCTGCATGATTTACCCAGTGATATATGACATACACACCCAACACCTGGTACTGTGTACTCCCTGACCTTGGTGACAGAGGAAGACAGAGACAGTGTTTGTTTCACGCCAGATTTCTGTCTCCCTTGTTTTCTTTGTTTCCCTGTAGGTTTCAATTGTGTGGAGGCAGTCTCCATGGGTTTTATTTTTCTGTTCTCTGGTCTAGTGTTTTGAACAGTTATTCTACCGAGTAGTTTGGTGGCATCGTCCTTGCTGAAATTACCAGCAGTAAATACTGGTGGAACTGGTTTGGATGCCTCTGGTATAGGTTGAATGATAAAGTTTTCTGATTAGACAAAAAGTGTTATTTGTTCAATCTTTGAAGAAGATAGGAAACCATAAAATGTTGTGATTAAATCATTTAGATAATTGATGTAGTCATCTATTTTTTGGTTTTGGTCGTTTAATGTTTCTAATAATGACTGTTCAATTTTGTCGACTTGTTTTATATTTTCTGATGTGACTGTGTCTACCAGGCTTTTCAGAGACTCAGCTTCAGCCTTCATGGATGTTCTTATGCCGTCCATAATCTTCTTTATTTCTGTGACATCACCAGCAATTTCTTTTTTCAAATCTTGAGAAGTTGGCTCAAAATAATTTCTAATTTTTGAAATTTCTTCATGACATAGGGAAACCTTTTCATCAAAGTCTATTTCTAGATCAGTAAACGCATGGCCGCGATGTTCTTTTGTAGCTGTGCATTTGTAACAAATGGGAATTTGGCATTCCTCGCAGAGAAGAACCATTTCTTTTGTTGGGTGGATCTTGCATCTCTCGACAGGTAGTTGTCGTTTGCGTTGTTTATAAGGAACTACGTCATGGTTCTTGGTTTTCTTATTCTTCTGATGTTCATCTCTGCATTGTTCACACATTGGTTGGTGACAGTCATTGCAGTAAAACTGGCAGTTCCTCTCACAGTCTTCAGTGCCACACACCAAATAATGCTGGGCGTCGGGTGGTATTTGGGATTCAGATAATGCCATCTGAAATGAGAAATGTGCAAGTAATTTAATGAAATCTGTAACATTTATTTTGCCATTAAAAATTGCATGAAGTCAATCATTTCTATCAACCCCCCTCCTCCACACACACGCACACATTCATGTATGTATAAGCATTTTGACATCTAGAATAGTTTATTAGATAGAGGTATTTGATTTTGTCCATTCCATATTATTATCAACTTTTTGGATTTCTATACCAATTTCTATCTAGGCATCTCTAATAATCTAATAATAATAATTACATTAAGGAACAGTCATGCGCGGATCCAGACATTTTTTTTGCCAAGGGGGGGGGGGGTATCAAAGGGGTTTGCCGGTTGGGGGGGGGATAATTTTACAATGTGAATGTAATCACCTTTAAGTTACTAGGGACCCACCTCTCCTCTATTCAGATCCGAGCATGGTAGCCTTCCTTACTAATCAGTTTTAGACTTTTGATCAAAATGAAACATGCAGCGCGATTCTCGTTTGTTAACCAGATCATTTGGTTCAACAGGGTTTGAATTTAGACGGGGCGCCAGTTTTAGGCAAGGGGTCTGGGCAGACCTGGTGGGGGTCCAGATGATAATTTTAAATTTGTAAACATTTGTAAATATAAGACCTACAAAACCACATCAAACCCCCATGCCATGCAGAAATATAAGAAACATTTCTTTTTCCTTACGAATGGCAATAAATTAATCAGTTTAAAAAAGTTTAAGTTCAATGGAACGATGTATAATAAACATGGAAGAGTCGGTTTAGAGTAGACACTACATGTACCTAGTTTAACTACCTAAAATCGAATGACTGGTCACATTTGAACCCAAGGAGAGGTTAATTAAAATAGGAAATGGACTTTCTATGTACGTTACACACGGTTTTTTTAATTTTATACAACACGTTGAAATCAATTTAATGTAGAGAAATCCCATGAGTTCCCAAAAAGTTCATAATTAAGACTCGGAAGGCATCGAAGGAGTATAACTTTGTTTTGCTAATTTTATAGAAGGGGCGCGCGCCAGGTGTGCCACCCTCTGAATCCGCCATTGGTTTACAATATACAATTATATAAGAACACGTACAATTTATATGTAAACAAAAACATTAGTTAATGTATGGTAGAGAAGTTCAAAACGCAAGTCATTTTGTTCAAAATGGCCACTACTTTCGGTTTAGTAATAAGAATTAACTTCAATATAGAATTACCCAACGTTGATCGACCAAATAATCTTGACTTAATCCATATCAATGATATTGAACTAAATCAATATCACACTTAGGAAATATTTTCATCATCAGATACAATTATTCTTACTTACCATCAATGTGACCTTAAAAGTATTTCCTTCAGTATGGCGTCAATGACACCTGAGAGAATACGAGACTTTTGTATCTAACTTCCATGTTGTAGAGATAAGGGTTTAAATCTCCTGGCTACCTACATGTACCTTGAATAAACAAAACAAACTATTTGCATGGAAGATAAGGAGTTCTTTTTTTTTTTTCTTTTTTTTTATAGATGGGCATTATATATACATTGTAAGATAAAAGAAATCCGTAAAACTAAAGCAAAATGTTATTTGTAAACAGTGTGTAGATCATGCAAGTAACAAATGTAATGCTTATAAAATAAATTAAAGTTTTGTTCTTAATACAGAAATTTAACAGAAATGTCGAAGGGGGGAGGGGGGTAAGTAAGTAAGTATCCATTAAATAAGGTCCGGTAAATTGTAAATATTGATACATGTAATTATATATAAGAAGAATATATTTTTTATTCGTGTACATATTTAAGTAAAAATGGAAAAATACTCATGATACTAAATGTTAGAGTGTAGAATAATTCTGAACCACTTGAAATGCAAAATAGATTTGGTTGAGGGATGCTATGCGCGGCGCGAATCCATTTTTTTCTGATGAGATAATTATGAAGTGTTCCAAGACCACCGTCTACATCATCACATGAATTCGTGTGGGAATTTCGTGAATTATTAGAGTGGTTAGTGGTTACAAGGCCTTCAGAAAGTGCAAGAATAGAAACTGATTGTATATTTCTTGTTCACTAAGATACATCTACATGCACATATGTATGAACAACATGCATTTTTCTCTTGTCCATTTTTATTTTATAATGGTATACCGTTTCAATAATTCAATATTAAAGTGAAAGGAGATTTCAACCTACCCTAAAGTTTCTTCTTCCCTTTAACCTCGTTTTTTTAAAACAGTCTATTCATCTTTTGTTTTCCTACTAGCATTTTAAATTTGCCCATACTTGTTATGCTAGGTTAATTTAAATGTAACAGCCATTCAATGGGATTTCAAAAACTGGGTCTCAACTCGAGAATTCTTTATCATGCCTGACAGGTCCTAGGCATAATGTGGTTTGGACACCTTACTCTGTCTTTTGCAATCCAGAATAGCACCAAATGCAAAGAATCTAGATGCATAACATATATGTGTCGGCTTAATATCAGCTACGGATACAGCATTTTCATGCTTAATTATCAGTGCGTAACAGCAGAATCTGTTCTAATTCATGACCTTTTCCTGTCCTTGAGGACTTGCCATCTTTTCCTTGTTAACCACAGAACCAATTTCAGTCAATTACTTGGCATGGAGCATTTTTGGGTGTCTGATTCTCATGGAAGACAAATATCCTTTTCAAGGGGAAGGATAAGAAATATGAAAACAAATGATATTTTGTTTGCTTTTTCTTTTATAATCCAAATAAAACGAGTAGGCAGTGATTTCGTTTATCTAAAACTTTAATAATATACATTTTTACTTGTATAGGGTATATTTTTTTCAAACCATGACCAAGTGTTAGAAGGTTTTATTTTAAAAGAATTAAAGGGACATGGTCACGATTTTGGTCAAAAATTAATTTTCCGATTTTAATATTTACAATGCTTCAGAATGGCAGTTTTAATAGGCAACCGGAATTTGAGTGTCATTAGTTGAGTTAAAAACGAGTTTCAGAGCATTCTTCGCTATGTAAACAAAGCGTTTATTTACATTTTGAACGTTGAAGTAAAAACTTCAGATTTGAATTTAAAACGAATGTGTTAAACGTTAGGAAGTGTTTATCTACGCCTAAAATTGATAAAAAGATTTTTTACTGGTAAACAAAAACAGGGCACGAGCCTTTTTTACATGACAAAGAATTGTGAGCCCTGTATCTTGCTTGTAACTCTACGAACGACTCTCAAATTTTATTTGATCATTAGAAATGCATTTTTAAAGCATTGTAAATAATAAAAACAGAAAAATAGAATTTGACCAAAAATCGTGACAATGTCCCTTTAAACCCTCAAAATATGTTGAACAAAAATTAGGGGCATTCAGCTGGTAATTCTAGAATAACTGCAAGAGCAAGCACATATAAATTATTATAATGAATATGAACAATTAATTCTTGAGGTCTGGGAGTTCGAAAAGAGTAATGATCCAGGGGCGGAGGTATTTTTGTTCACAAGGGTGACGTCATTTTGTTAATTTTAACTTACTCGCTTCTTGCCTTTTACCAAAACGTATTAAAAAGTAAAGCAGACTTACTTAAGTTCTCTTTTATTATCATTTCAGAAAAATTATAGGGGTCATTTTAAGGCCACACTGGGAACTATTAAGGAGGTTACCGGTTACACCTAAATTGTAAGAATACACGATAGGGAAAAAATTTCCTCAGAGAGAATGTGTAATGTGATTTGATGAAAATTTGATAAAAAAAAAAATCTGAAGATGATTTTGAATAAATCTGATTATTACCAGTATACATGTACATGCACAAAAGAAAAAAAACTCTTTTTAACTGTTCAATTTTATTTTTATCAACATCGGAAATTAGTTTTACACATAAAAATAATTACATCAAAGAGTTAATGATAGTGTCAATTGTACACGTAACTGTTCATTAAACATATTTCATATACATGTACATGTGCACAAAACTGAAAAGAATGATGTAAATGATGTAAATAAGAGAAAGTTTGTTCATGGAATGTTTGTGTAACTATCACATGTTAATGTTGAAGAGCAGCTAGTAGAACAGCAAGTGGATCAAAAACTTAATAAAACATTTCATTTCTTCTCTCAAAAAGAAGTAGAAGAAATGTCATATATATATATATATATATATATAACAAGAGAATTAGAAACTGTTAACAGAAGAAATATTGCAGATTACGGAAACTTCAAATTCCATAGATTTATCCATTTTTTCCTATTCTTAAAAAAATTCTTTAAAAAAAAATAAAAACTTTCAATACCACTGTATAAGAAATGAACTAAATAAATCACTTTTAATTGCCATACATCGAAAACTCTCTCTCTCCTCTCTCTCTCCTCTCTCTCTCTCTCTCTCTCTCTCTCTCTCTCTAAAACTCTCTCTCTCCCTTTCTCTCTCTGTAACATTTAAGTGTACAGGATACAATGAATTAACACATGACCATCCAAATGTTAAACTCCTTTGGTTATTCAACAGAGATAAAAGTACATCTTTAACAAATCAGATAGGATTTCCTTGTAGGGGTATCATCTTCACAAGAATATAGTATTGTCATCTTAGCTGATAAATATAAACGTAAGTAAATTAAAATCATGTCAAAATACCTATTGTTGGTTGTATTTTGAAGAAAAAAAATCTTTAAAAAAATAAACTCTATAAAAATGCATATCTTAATAATGACTGCTAATTAAACGGATTTCTGATTTATGGGGACTAAAGCCTTTAGAGTTGGGTGTACATGAATACAAACTTCAAAATGATTCCTCATTCACATGCTAAAATTCTAAGACTACAAGCTTAAATAAATTAAAGCTTAGTGAAATAAATATTGACATAATCATAACGCATATAATTAACTAATACCATAAAAGAACCCACAATGTGCAAACTATAATTTTAAATCAATTCTAAATATGAACAGGAACACAAAAAAACATGATTTTTTAATCACAATACATATTGCCACGTATAATATCAACCGTGAATTTAACAATTTGAAATTACCTTGACATAATAATTCAAAGGTCACAAAATATGAAATGATTAAGTAAAATCCACCTTTGAACTTTGAACAAAATGGCATTGGCTTGACTTTGAACCTAGTACACAGTTTTAATCCTGTATGCGTACAGTTCAAAGTTTGGGAAAATAAATGAATCCAAGGACAGAGAGACTAATTTTAATAACTTTACACTACATATTATTGTAGTTTTTCCTGATATTCTATTGCATAATCTTAATCAATATTAGGCATAAAAATTGCACCAAAAGGTACGTGTTGGCCAATTCTTGATAAAAAATTATCAGTCTTAAAACAGTCACAGTGGTCATGATTCTTGGGAATGTTATGCTTGAAGTTGACATTCTATTGAACACAAAATATATTTAATAAAATATATTATTAGTAATTATTCTTTTTGTTTTTTATTCAAAGTCCTCAGGAAAAAAAAATTGTTCAGAACTTGTTCTTTAAACTACGCCTTAACCAAGAGCGACCAAGAAGGAAACCTAACTGTAGGAATCAAGACATATATACGATTTATAATAAAATACATACTCAGACTAGTACAGTGTATATGTAATGTGTATGAATCTATCAATATGTCATATCTAGGGACTGTGGATTGGGGTGGGCGGGGGTGGGGCGGGAATTGTGTGTGTCGTTTACTACATGTTTAAATATGTCAGTCAGCTGAGAACTAATTGAGTGAATGCAAGTTGTCTGTTTATGGCACAAACATTATTCATTGCGTCTCAATAAATTTTAAATATAATGGCAGTTTTTAATACTGTTGTCTGTGTAAGAATTGTCTAGATGCAGTAGTCCATAACTTGTAGTTAAATACTTATTAACAAACATATTATTAACAGTACTCATTGTTATATATAAACAGTACACAACTTTCCATAGTTATTAGGTAGTCTCTTATAGTCAACAATTTATTTTTGACTTTGAGATTTACAGCTATAATTCATATAAATAAATGCTTTCGAAAAGAACCAAAATAACTTTATAACATGCACAACGTAATTGAATAATTAATGTTAATTACATAACAAATAAACTATAGATTAGAGTTTTGAGATCACTTGTTTTAACGTCTCATGCCTAAAAAAAATATATAAATATACTGTATGTAAAATCAATTCTGGGATAAGTACATATATCTCACATTAGTGTTAACGACATAGTATTAACATCTGATATAAGTCAATTCACTTAACTTTCTCAAACTTTAACAAGATTAAAATTGCATCATAATTTTTTCTAAAAAAAAAATTAAGTGGTTATTTTTATATCAGAAATATTTTAATTTGAGGAGAGTAACAGTACCTTAATTGTATTAAATTAAATTAATGTTGATGCTGCGTAAAATGAAATTAATGGAGCACGAATTAAAATTAAGTTTCCCTTAAATAAGATAAATTCGTTTGTACTTGTAAATGAGTTTGTAGCAGTGTTAAAAGTATATATATGCACCCTCTCTTCTACAAATCATACACCTCAACAGATAAACATGGATATATACATTAACATGTTACATGTAGTAGTTGACGTATACTGGTAAAATAGATATGTCATATATACCGGTATATTAAATGCAATATACTGAATTTGCAGTGCACTGAGCATGCATCTAATAAGCATGTCACTGAAAATACACTTCTCTGTTTAATATTCCATTCAAGATACTTCTAGTTTTCTTTAACATCAGCAATTTTACAATATTTGTCAGTGTAACTACCATTTTTTTTTGCTTTGCCGTCTTAATTAACACTAACAAACATTTGTATCCTTCACTGTTTGAAAGGTAATTGTGTTCAAAAATCAAGACCACAACAACACAATTGCATATTTGAATTTACAAGTGGATTTTTTTTTACACAATTACCCTCTATAACTCTGTGGTGCGTAGACGTGGCCAATTTTGAGTTGCTTGGTTGTTAATTTGCTGAAAGACCCTTGTAACCCCACCAAAGATGGCGTGGGTGTCATTCGTACACTGCAACATCCTCACTTTTTATTTCAAAGTAGGGAGATGTAGATGCAATTAGAAAAATAGTATTTTCTTTGTAGTAAAACCTGAAAATGATAATAAAAAATAATTTATTAATAAATAAATCATGGATCTTGTTCACTAAAAAAAAAACATTTGTTACTGCTGACTTTTTGCGGTATCAAGGTGATTGCCTAGCAAAATTCGTTTAACCTAAGCCATAGGGACTTTCTTAGCTTATTAGTTTGATGTAATAGTTGTGTTTATTGGGTTTTAAAAAAAGACGTCTGTCAATACCTTCCGTTCAATTGCTCCCTGCGTGAACATATATTGTTATATTACTGTTATCTTAGGTTGTTTAGTGAAAAAAGAAGTCTGGTTTTTTAAAGAGAAATTCATGTTCCTTATTATATTCTGTTAGAATTTCTTTTTCAATCAAGGAACATTCGTTGAATCTACATGTAAATACAATACATTGAGATATCTGAATTGCTCAGTTAGATATTGATAAAAAATATTCTGATTGGCTGATTAATTAATAGAAATTAAAGTAATGAAAGTACTGAAATGCACACATTAGCAACCAATTTATATAATTATATTAATTCATTATGGCATTAGGTTGTAAATGGTTATCACAAAATTACCCTAAAGTACCCAAAATTCAGTAAGCAGTGTCCTTGAACATTTGTCCATTGAAAAAGTTTAAAATACTATCTTTAGTTTTCAATTGAGTAAGCACCCTGTCTCATAAATTAGAAAATCAAAGATTCTGGCATTGAAAAATTTCATTTATCACTATACATTTTTTTGAAAATTGATTTACCTGGTACTGTCCTCATAAAGAATTGAGCTTAGCAGAGTAGGTACCATTGGTCTAATTGATTCATTTAGGAATAATTGAGTATCTTTTTCATTTTTTGGAATTCCATAAATATTCAAAATTTAATTGAAATTTAAAATATTAAATTACTGTAAATTAATAAATGTTTTAAAGTCTACATATGAATCAAAGTCTTTTTTAATAGTAATCCAATCAAATCTTGCTTGGCTTTTTTTGGCTAATTTTGTTTTGAAACTTACCTCAGTGAATTTTTGTGAAGACCTTTCAAAGGTTTGCCTGCAGATGAGTAGAGTTCAAAACACTTGCATAATTTACGAAACACTTTTCTGTCTTTGTCTTTATCCGAAAAATACAAGGTGAAAGTTGAGCTGAAAGTAAAAAGTCTTTGTATATCAATTTTATCTGTAAGAATTTTGTGTATTATTTTTAATAAGTTTTATGTTTCTATAAACTTTGACAAACTAGAGCATATTTCATTTAGTAATGAATGCCATTTATTTTTCTTTGCTATGACTTAATAAAATATGTAAATATAATAAATTCGGATGTGTTAATATCGACAGTACGTATTATTGTACAAAATAAAATAGTTTTAAAATGATCTTCTTCATAATAAGCTTCCCCTTGAGAACCCATTTTTTAAAAATGTCTCACCCTTTAGATGGCAGCTCCACTGTTTCTGTTTTACTTGAACACTTCTCAAGCTCTTTTAGGGGGAACGGTTTGCTTGCCTTTATTTCCTTTTTCAGTTCATCTTCATACGATGAAGACTTGAGGGAATTGACATTTTTTATCTTTGCGCCATATTCCCTAAAAAATAAAACCCCAAAATTATCTCTAATGAGATATTTGCATAACGTTTTGCACTCTCATCCTGTATTTCTTACGACCATTAATCGCATTCATAACTCTGAAAAGAAAGACAACTCTATTTGAGGTAAAAGACTAAAATAAGTTTTTCAAATTGTTGTGTTATTTTTTTGATATAGTTGCAAACACTTTAGACCTATAGACTGCTGCTGAGTGCCGGTTTCATTTATCAGTAACTTACTCCGCCCCTACAAGTGTCAAATCACATGCCCAAGAATCAAAATAAATGGGAGAAAACCAATTAGGAGGTAAGATATTGGTGCTATTGAACTTATCCACCTCCTCGTTTTGAAATCTCTTTTTCAGTATTATTTTATAAATTCTCTTTCATCCCGATTAATTTTAATTCAACTTCATAAAGATCCATACTGTTAATAATAGCAAGTTGTTTGAGAACGTTGTAAGCGCGTCCATTACTTTAACCCCTTAATTTTACAGTCTAATCTCTGGTTTTCTAAGATTAAGTCTCGTTCCATCCTTCTCTATGTCTTCCATAATTTAAACGTTGATTGATATTAAATAAAGCGTGCTATTGTTCTGAAAACACAACCGTTGTGTAGGTTACCTCCCCTTACTTGGATACACATCACTCTTTGGCGCTATTTTTGAATTATTATTTTTCAATTTTCGGTAATAAATAAAAATATTCCGACGTGTAAGGTGATAATTTGTATTAAATATTCGTAATTCTATCGTTATTTCACAAACTAGTCTTAATTTAAAGCAGATATATATGGAATATATCGATTTCAAATTTGAGGGCAATACACCCCCTTGACGACGGGCTGAGACAGAGAAATATCAGCCCCGAGGGCGATACAGCCCTAGCTTTCGGTTGCTGTCTCACCTAGTCCAAAACACGTGTATCAGGGCTGATACACTACTAGGTATATGATATATACTAATGTGTCACAAATACAATGTGTATCAGTTTTCTTTTCATGTTGATACATTTTTGGGAGTTGATTTTAATCAATTCTCCTATGCAGTTACTCTGGCAAACCGAAAGTGAAACAGTGTTTGGACCTAAGCACAAATCATCACCACTGACAAGAATTAGATCTTGAAAATAACAGATAAATTCAGTGTACTGTACGCTGAACCATAAATTTTCAAAGAAACGTATTTATATACATCTTGAAAATAGTCAGATTTTAAATAGTACGAACAATTTAGATATTTTTTGTAGTCGCATGTATTCCTACTCCACAGTTCAATTTAGTCTCGTTCAACCATACGTTCGGCTGTATCCGTAAACCTCCGACAAACAGAGTATCTTGGTAGTCGGAGATTAACGGTGAGAGTTCAATATTGTTTGGATCCAGACATGTGTACAAATTTTAGAAATATTTCGATTATACTGCTACATAGTTTGATGAAATTAACACAACATGATTCACAAGAGGTTTTCTCGAAATTCTTGTCGGAAAAGTTTGAGAATTCATATTATAATAATTAGCGGAATTTAAATACAGTTTCGAAACTACTTGCCGTGCAAAATAACATATTGTTGATCTTAAAATTAATAATGATCGATAAAACCAACTCCCGTCAGTACTTCAGTACTTTGATTTTACATTGTCCCCCCAAAATATATTGAATTAACTGGATTCTTAGACACTGTATTCTGCTTTAAAGTGTGCTCAGAAACAAATCTTGCAAACTTTGCACTCAGCATACATATCCTAAGACAGAGATTTGGTATGAGCTGTGATTGTTTAAGTTAGATCTGTATAGAAAAAATAGTTACACAATAAAGTAATTTCAGCTAGATATCATTCTTACATTAATAGATACATGCAGATATATAAATACTTACGTAATGGTCAATCTCGGCTGGTAGAACAGGTTCTCTAGGTAGCTGTCGTCGTCACTGGCCGATTGATACGGCAGTCTGAACACGCGGGATACGTCAGGGACGAGCATCTCACCAGACTGTTTCAATGTCCACGAATCCCAAGACCTCAAAATCAAGACACATACTCATTCATTGATCGAAGATTATTTCATTATGATAATGTATTATTTCACACTTAGTTTATTAATCTATCAAGATCAAATGAATACAATATACCTATCACATGTAAAGAGACAGAGGTATTCAGAACTATAGATTCTTAATTAAACATAATACTAAACATAAAAACTATAAGAGACTGGAACTAAAGTTTTTCATTCACGATTTTGAATTCTTGCATTCTGGTAGAAAACAGTTGGATCACGGAATTAAGCAGTTGCGTAAAATAAGAAATCTACAGAATCTAACGTTATGCTCAATGTATAACCACCACCCTTTTCACTCCCTAACCTTAATCATCCATTACTTCCCAACAAAGGAATCAATTACTCATAACCCTGTAAAAAACAATATAACAGCTCTGATCAATTTAATTAACCCTGACTTTTTAAAAAATGACTTCATTAATTTATTACCGGTATGAATATTACCTCTGCTGACAACATTTGTCCATCTTGGATTTCATCTGCGATTCGTACACGGAACGTTTCAGTAGGAATGCAAGGCCGGGGAAATCCTCCATTCTATTCACTCGGGTCTTGTCACCCGACGTTGTTTCAAATCCTACATTCAAAAAGGTGTTAAGGTATATATTGACTTAAAAAATAATTAATTCTCGCAATCTTAAACACATTTTTTTCAAGTTTCTTCTTAATCTGACAAGTCTTAGAGAAATTAATGTTGAATTATCATCCCAAGCTCCCTTAAGGATTCTGTTAAATACAAACTTAAACTAGAGGTACTGGGAGCAAGCTCACAATTGATACCCCCCGCTGAGATAAAAATCATAATGCGTGTATTTTTCCAATTATAGAAAATATTGGATGAATCTATTTCACCGTCCATTTTCTCTAAATAACAACTGCTGTATTTTAAATTTTTTTAAACTGTTGGTCATATGCAATATTAGTGTGAAATAAGAACATTCAATGCTTCTCCATTAAAAAGACAATGACCAGACATAAATTTTGCACTTTTTCTGCCAGTGCCCTTGACCATGCCCAAATGACCTTGGGTCAAGGTCATCACGCACTCTTTGGTCCTTAGCAATATTTGTGTGAAGTAAGAACATTCAATGCTTCTCCTTGAGAAAGATAATGACCGGACACGAATTTTGCACTATTTTCCCCAACAACCTTGACCATGCCCAAATGACCTTGGGTCAAGGTCATGACATACCCGTAGGTCATAAGCAATCTTTGTGTGAATTAAGAACTTCCAATGTTTCTCCATAACAAAGATATGGACGGGGCACAAATTTTGCACTTTTTCTGCCAGTGACCTTGACCTTACCCGAATGACCTTGGGTCAAGGTCATGACACACTCTTAGGTCATAAGCAGTCTTTGTGTGAAATAAGAACTTCCAATAACTCTCCATAAAAAAGATATGGACAGGACACAAATTTTGTATTTCTTCTGCCAGTGACCTTGACCTTGCCCAAATGACCTTCGGTCAAGGTCATGACACACCCTTCGGTCATAAGCAATCTTTGTGTGAAGTAAGAACCAATGTTTCTCCATAAGAAAGATATGGACCGGACACGATTGCACAGACAGACGGACGGACAGAAGGACGGACAGACGGACGGACAGACTGACAAGGTGATTCCTATATACCCTCCCCAAACTTCGTTTGAGGGGGGTATAATAATTGTTTTAAACCAAAAGATGATATTATGAAAACACTTGCTATATCATTTATTCTAATTATCTATCCTAACTAAAATTTATATACAGCACATTAATGCATGTACTGGAGCACAATAATTCAAAATACCAGTACAATGTATGAAACATTTTCTCCAATAACATACCATTATAATTAAATGCAGATACACCAAACAAGCTGTCGTCCGCCTCTAGCGCGGGCAGACACTGAGACAGGAAGTGCAAGAAGTCGGGGGTCAGTACGATCTCCTCCTCTATCACAATCACGTATTTCTGCGACAAAATCAACAATTCATACACTATAAAGACCTATGGATTTATCTTTGAAATCACATCAAATATGATTCTGAAACATGACAAAACTCCAATTGGTAGAAACTAGAAATATATTGTCTATGAATTTACAGGTAAGTAATTTTGAAACTAAGAAACTTTCAAAATTCACGAAATTAGATGCTATGATGTAACAAATATCTAATAAAGACAAAAGTATATTTGTATATAAATTATAATCTATTTTATTACCTTGTTTTATCAGAATGCATATAAAAGTAGATTTTAGTGATATGTCATAAAATTACTATATGTATGTTAATTTCTTCAATATTGACAGGATTTAAATGGTCTAGTTAGGAATATAGTCCATACTGGAGATACAAAATTAAAATCTCAGCGAGATTCGTCGAGACTGAAATTTTTTTGACGGACGTCTCTTCGCTGAGATTAACAAAATTATTGCAAAATCAGACAAAATGTATTGTGTTTTCTTTAAGTTTGTAGCTTTGATGTAACAACAATGACATCCAAATATAAGAGTTCAATGCCTAAATAAATAAATAAATACTGGTATCATTAGATATTTTCTATGTTACATTAAATTACAACACTTACACTGTTAGTCTGAGAGAAGAATTTCTCTATGGCACTGTTCATCTTATCTGTCAAAAAAAAACGCATCAATTGTACATGACTGTATACAATCATGTTTATAAGATTTCAAAACGTTGTTACAACAAAAAAACAATTAAGTAATATTCTATTAACCTGAGGCTACATGTAGTAGGACTAAGTGTGTTTATGTCCAGGTATCAGGGCAATCTGATTAAAATAAGATATTCTTAATCCGCTACCCCTTCTCTAGTGTAGCAAAGTGGATGCAAATTCAGAACATCCAATTTTAATTAGGTTCAGCTATCACTTCTCAAATGTAAAGAATTGGTAGCAAAATTGGAACATCTAATTTATAATTAGAGTGGGTAGAAATTCTGTGCCTAACAAATTACCCTAGGTTGGAAATAAGCAGGTAGTCCCAGACTTTCATGATTACCTTCATATCTAGCTACACTGGCCAGACTTATATTCTGGAATTTGAATAATGTGGCCAGCTGCCCATGGTCCGGCGTCTGCTCATCAACTGCTACCTGAAACAGGTATGATATCTATTACATGTATAAATAGAGTACAGGCAAACCTGATCATGAAACAGGAGTTATAATTAATAACTTTCTTTTTATATTTGCATGCTTTGTATTTTGAGGTAAGCATTACATTTGATTTTGTATCCCAGTGGATAATTCAAAAGTAAGATGCTCATTTTCAAAAAATTTTGTACAAAGAAATCAGAATGATACAGTCAGGTTAATTTTCAATAAGGAAAAAAAACAAACAACAGATGCTATTGATTCAATTACATGCAAATACATGACATTGTACATGTTAACGTCCTTACGGTGACAAGGTCCGGTTTAATCCCCGGCTGAATAAGAGTTGTCTCTAGTGTCCTCGCCAGGGCGTTGTGATCTAATCCTGTAATACATCAAATACAATCAGCTCATATTTCATTCTTTCAAAACTGTTTATTGTTCACACCACTTGTACGTTTAATTAGTAGCTAACAGAAATACAACCTGTCTATATAAAAATAATCTCTGAAGCGTAAATTTTTTTCTAATCAGAAAATTGCAAATATTTACACTGCTGATAGAAACTTAGTAAGAGAAATCTTTAAAAATTAACAAGCATTGGGGATAAAAAGAACGGCTGATGGAATATAGCTTGTAAAAATGTAACACCATGAAACTATACAGTTTGGGTGAGCTAGTACACATGATCACTTACCAGATCAGAGAGCAAAACAGGTCACACAAGTATCCAATTTGGATATAGATTATTATTTTTTCGTATTATAATTACTGTAGGGGTTTTAATTGATCTATACCTGGAATGATAAGAATTGGCGTTTTGTAGATTTCGTCGTTTTCGGTCCCCTTATCCTCTAGGGGAGCCGGTTCCAGCTTGTCATCAACTCTTTGAGCTAAAATTTTAACATCAAATAAAATTTGTAGTTGGTTTATGCATTTAAATAAAATGAAAAATAAATCTAATCGGTGGATTCTTGGCAATTACTGATTCTTTTAATCCTGGTCTTACTCTAAAAATTTGAACTTAATCTTACAAAAATGCAAAGTATAATCCAATGCGTGTTCAACAGAGCTAGCACTCGGGGAGCTCGCATAATTCCCTATATTTGCAATACAAATTTAAGCAAGTGCTTGCTTAAATTTGTATTGCAAATATAGGGAATTATGCGAGCTTTCCGAGTGCTAGCTCTGTTGAGCAAGCCCCTGGTTTTTACTAAAATTCATAGCATGGTTGAAATTAGCAGTAGGTCTGTTGCTCCTGGTCTGAAAAATTTTGGATGGATGACCTGGGAAGTTTTATTGCGCCATAAATTGCAACTTTTTATCACATACGGAACACAAGCATTCAGCAGGTCATCCATTCAAATTTTTTCAGATCTGCAGCTAGGTGGAAATTGGAAATAATTCTAAAAATATCATCCAATGAAACTCACTGTCACAGAACTCACTATACCCGTCGTTGAGCTTGCAGAACTCTCGTTTCTCCAAGTTACGTTTGCCTCCGAGTTTTGGGGCTATCTTCAGGCTCCTCACTGAAATAAGACAGAGCCAGGTTAACATTTAATTTTGTTATATTCAGTAGTATATTATCACTATTTAACCCTATATAGACGAATAGTTAATTATTGTAATATTAGGCAGGAAATAATCTATTAAGTGGTTTTTTGGTTACGTTTTGTTTTCGTAATTTGTTATTTACCAGTGCATGTATTTAGTTTTTTTTTTAATGGGAGCATCAGAAATAATTAATTCTTTGCGTAAATCATGACTTATTATTATATTGTATGAATGTGCATATTTATATCTATGTGAAAAATAATAAATTGCAAAAAAGAGAGAAAAAAAGACTTTGACATATTCCAAAGTTCTTACAAATATTCTTACACTAACTAAATGTCAAGAGCATGGATAATAGTCTCGGAATAATCTAAAATTCAAACTATGAATATTATATATTAAAACTTCAAACAAAATCATCTGTACAGCATGGTATATGTTACCTGGTAATTTAAATTTAATTTCATTTGTCAATGAGCAGCTGAAAGATTTTTTATGACCCATGTTAGTAAGACTTACAAGTTCTTGGAAGACAGAGTGATTTCTTGATTTGCTTTGGCCACTCTCCATCATAGGAGGCAAAACTGATCTACAATTCAAAATTTAATCAAATTTAGGAGAAAAAGTATTTCCATATAGACAAAAAGCAACTTTTTTATTTTTTTACTACACCATGGTTCTATTCAAAATCATCTTGCTAATGCAATATTTTACGCTGTATACATGACAAGGATTTTCGCAATATCTAATGTTTGAGGTTCAGGTGACACCCGATGGCTCTTGAACTTTAATCTATCAAAGTACTTGATCCCTCAAAGCTCTTCTTTATAATTATACGATGTCTTGTACTGGTAATTAAATGTATCAAAAGAAAGTTGACTTTTTATATTTTAAATTCTATCAACAAGGTTAGGGATCTTTCAAAGTAGATCTGTGTCCCTTTCGACATATTTCATTTAATTTAGCTTTTATTTCCAATATCTTGCAGTGTTGATTGTGAATAAAGTCCATTAATAATATAAAACATGTCACACTTGTATACCCCCTCCAACTTCTAATACCCGATGTACCATACCTCTTCAAACTCGCTATATCCCTTAATTCCTTTCTGGCCAATGAAATACCAAATATCTCTGAACCCTAAGTTCTGTATTGCACTGCTGCCCAATGAATTCATTTCTTTTATGGCACCTTGCTTCAATCTAAAAACACAAAAACCAAAAGTTAAATCTGACAGTGATATATTTTTATTAAATATCCTTAACTTTTGGGGGATTTTTTTTTCCCTGAAAAATTATATGCTAATAAAATCATGGTAACAAAAGTTGAATATTTGACCTTTAACCTACAATATTTACATTTTTCAGTGTCTTTGCCTGTGATAACACTACTAAACGTATAATTGGGGCACAAGCAGGGTTTTCTTATTAATATTCAAATACTTAATTGTACAATTGCTGAAAATTATATAAACAAAAGTAATACGGAATCATTCTTTGAATATTATGAGGTAATAATTTCAGTCGGGGTGTGACTAAATTTATCATAAAGCCCTTTGGGCTTTATTGGATTTGATCAAGCCCCAACCGAAATTATCACCTCATAATGTTTTTCTTTCCAACAAGTTTCCATATAATAGTGTACAAAGGCAGAACATTTGAACCCAAATTCTTTGTCTTTCATTGTTATGATCTTACTGTTTGGATGCATCATCATTGATGACCGCTATCACAATGTCTCCCTCGTGTAACCCCTTGAGGAACTCCTCCATATCTATGCTGTCTGTAAAACATGTTCATGTACCCAAATGATAAAATCATGTTTATTTTATCATTAAATCATAAAAAAAAAATTAATTAACTTTCTTTAAATTCATCTCTTTATTTCATTTCAAGTTTATTAGCTTAAAAATCGGGTTAAATCTTAAGTTTGTTAATTTTCTTTTCCTGAATTCACTAAACAAGTTAAAAATTCAAATGAAGTATGTACAACAAATTTCAAGATTGCTTGGTCATTAAAATTTTTTATCATATTGACCTGCTGCATTAAAATGTTTTATCATATTGACCTATTGCATTAAAATGTTTTATCATATTGACCTGCTGCATAGGTGTCAAATCTGTTCACAAACTTGGGTATCCTGGATTCATTATCCAGAACCACAACATTGAAGCCTCTCCCTGCATTGTTCACATCTTTTTCCATCACCCTTATAAAAAAAGCAACACTCAGGTACAATGGGTAATTTGTTTAACAGTTAATTTTACAGTTAATCTTAAGATGTACATGTACATCAAAATTACAATACGATATTTACACCTAAACATGTTTCTTTAGGAAATAATGATCAACTTCTGATCACGAGCTTCTTCATCAAGCAAATAATTGCCCTTAATTAATTAAGACATAGATTATCAACTTAATTCAATCAAATCGATGCAAGCCTCTGATTCGGAAGGGTCTGAAATTTTAATCAAAGCATCAAAACCCTTGGCACAGCCAATAATACCAGTGTCTTGAAATATATAAAAACTCTTACAAAATAATATGTAACTGAATGTATTAAATTTCTTCCAAGAGTTGTCCCTCTTGATTAATAATTGCCAGTTTCATATCACACCGGCTTAGAATACCATTGATTTATTTATGAAGTCACAACTTTAACCTTATAATCTCCTTTCCATTAGCTTGATATTTGAAAACATGATGTATTCACTGTAAAGTTTTGAAAGTTTGCTGTTTTCAACAAGGCACTTCAATCTGAATTATCAATAGAACCACACTCCCCATACTGAACTGCAAAATATGTACATAAAATTAATCCAGAGAACAATAATTAAACACTTACATTTTGCCGCCCACACAGACGTGTGGCATGACGCTGTCTGTGTCACCTGTGAACACCTGTATGGGGGTCCCCTCGCACGCAGTCTCCAGCCCACAGTTCTTTAGCTCTGACCCCATCTTTATATCCTTCAGGGAGGCCAGTAGTTTGGAAGAGTCTTCCAATGGACCCACTACAACATGGATATACATGTGCATTTTTAGTATCATATAAATATGTTAAGTTAGTGTTGATGACTAGGAGGCTATCTTTAAGGGGGGGGGGCTATTGTATGGATAACGCATGTACTCTGAGGAAGGGATTTTAAAATATTGAAAATACAGTACAGTGCTGCTATCGTGAAAGTTGACAAAACTATCCTATCCTATCCTATATCCTGTATCCTGCATCCTATCCTGCAAATAAGCTCTATCCTATCCTATCCTATCCCATACTTTCAAAATATAGGAATGCAAGTTAAATGAAACGAAATTTAAAAATAAAATGATTTTATCAAATAATGCAGTACTAAAAATGAATAATTAAATCTTAAAACCGAATATTCATCGAGCGGGATAACTTACTTATCTGTGCTACGGTAAAATTAAATCGTACGCGGGATGGACACAATAACGTAAACAAACAGGTAAGCGATTAGATTTTTGATTTAATTATATTTTTGCATAAAAAACAAATAAATAACTTCGATACATTAATTGAGGAACTGTTTAGTCACATATTTTTATCAAATTATTTTCATATCACATATAACTGAGCGTAATTCTCATTATTCGAGCGATTCGTTCGGCGATAAATGTAAACACGATCTGAATATAAATAATTCCTTTAGGAAGTTTATATCGTTAATAGTTAAACAACTCGGAGTTATTTTTAAAGTATAAATTCTTAAGCATTTATAGCTAGCTAACATTTATTAATTCGATATGTTCAGGTTAATATCGGACAGAAATATGCGTCGCTGTTATTGGGCATCGAAGAAATTATATAAACGTGAATCAATGCCTGATTCTTGTATACATGTTTATCTTTTAAAATGCCAAATTAGTCGTTTATGAATTCAAGCTTTTATTAATTTGCAGACTTTAAATGAAGTAAATACGGAAATCTATTTCTGACGTTGTCAAATGTTGCAACGAATTCTTGCAGACTCCGTACTTGCGTACGAATTGACAAAGATGTAGCGCCGACATTTTAGCCCGCATTATTGTTATGCACCGCGTTCTTGATATAATAATTATTCTTAAATGGTTGAACTTGTAAAACGTATTAAATTGACATTGAAAATACATTGTTTAGCCAATTTTCGTTTCGCAAAATAACTCCGAAATTTATACTCGAATCTGATTGGCTACAGGATGCAGGATAGGATAGGATAGGATAGGATAGAACTTAACTTTTATATTTCTATCATGTATCGTGCATCCTGCATCCTATCCTATCCTATCCTTGTCAACTTTCAGGATAGCAGCACTGTAAAACAAGGCTATAGCGAACATGCTTATAATGAATTGATGCTTACGGCCAAGTGACTTTCATTCCTCTTGACTTTATCAAGTTACAAACTTAACCGATGAATAACGAATTACATTTACTTCGAAGTAAAATCGCCGTCCCTGGCACTTCGTTATAAGTGTGTTTTACTGTACCTTCTTCATGTATAACACAGGCACTTGTTTCTGTGATAAATTTTACCCTTTAGTGTTTTGATATACACATTATTCACTAATTAATATACTATAGTGTGAACTTTTATATTAGAAAAACAAGCACCTGAGTATCTTTAGCGCAAGTAAACATACATGGAGATGAACAATTACACAAGTTGCTAAATCAAAGCACTATACTATATAAACCCTTTCACTGTCAATATCAATTAAAATTTCAGTACAGAGATATATTTTATAATTCACTTTGACAAATACTGTGTCAAATCCGACAACATGCCAACATGAACTCCCCTTACAAAAGCTTCTTGATGTTGAGAATAAAGTCTCCATGTATCAAAAGTACATAAATAAGCACAAATACATGTAAAATTAGGTAGATTCTTCTTCGTTAACTAAATAGAATTATTTATTTAATGGAGTCCTCATTTCTTTGTTACAAACCTGGAATAGGGAAGCATCCTTTCTTTTCTAAAGGTGCTGCATATTCTTCATTTTCTTTCATAGGATTTATCTAAAATTCAGAAAATAACTGTTACAACACATAATTATTAACAAAGGTCAGTCATGTAAAACTATACAGTGTCACGTATATAAATATATAAATATTCAGGCTCTCAGACCATTCATTAGTACTGGGGTTTAAAATCGGGGAAATTCACCATATGTTTGGAAAATCAATACACTTGAATATTAATTATTTCCCTTTACCAATATACTGAGAAATATTAGTAACTAGTAAAGTTTAGTTATTACATAAATCATCATAATCATACATGTTTAAAATAATTGAGTTTAACAATTTCATTTCATACATCAAGAGCATAACAATCTTCTTTTATTAGAGTTCATTTCAATTACTAAACGAACATGCAAAGTTTGTTGTCATTAATTTCATGACTTCACTTTAATTTTTTTTTGTACATAAAAGTGTATATGATGATAATGATGTTAGAAATGATTGTAAGCATCTTTTACTAAAATTGTAATATATGGTATTACATTAAATACACCACAGGGTAACTAGGTAAAATTGGGGTATTTTTTTATGATTTAATTACCCAGTGAAAATGTCTCCAAGACAGTTTTATAAACCTAAAAACACAAAAACAATGCAAGCAAAAATCCGAAATACAGCTCACGAAAAATTTTACAAGAGGGATTGACGTACAAATTCTACTGCATGCCCCTGTTTGAGGCCTCGTTGACCAATCAGAACATAGGAATCACGGAATGCAACTTTGTCGATCTGACTCGCCCCCATCACCTTTAGCCATGTCTTGGCTTCATCTCTCAACCTGAAGAATATAAGAAAAATTAGCAAATGCATCTACTGGAAATACAAACTGATGAACCTAAAAATAAATTTTTTGGAGAATATTCAGAATATAAAATCTTCCACATGTGATGAGTTGCTTATAAATATTGGGCACAGTATACCAGCACACATCATTTGTAAAATTAATAAAATCCTCAGAAATAATTTGTTTGAGCAGAAATAAAATCTTCCACAATTTCTAAATAAGTTTATAAAGGGTGGACAAAAAATTGGATAAATATAATAAATTGCTCAGAAACTTACGAAAAGGATATCTCATCAAAACTGGCTATAATAACAACTGTTTTTTCTTTCATTTCCATCTGCGCATACTGTCGAAAGGACTGGTCTGTGTATATAAGATTTAACAATGATTATAAGCAGTAATGTTTTACTGTGAAGTGGTTATTTACGCTGGTGATTAAGTATGACTATTCTATAGTCAAACAATATGCCTGGGTATTAAATACTCGGATGCGTGATTTACCACTCAAAATTTTGGATTTTTGTACCCTACGCAAGGGGGGTATTTTACGCTGTTTTGGGCTTACCGTTTATTCTAACTAGTGTAAATCCCCCCCTCCCCCCCCCCCATGCGTAAATAACCACTCTACAGTATAAGAGATAAACAAGGAGAATGAAGATGGTACAAATTGAATCAATGTAATTGGCATTACTGCAACCAAACAAAGTTTTATTGTACAATGCTATTTCAATGAATATACATGTACTTGGAATGTCAAATCTCTATATATATTGAAAACCAACTAGATGCAAAAACACAAGCATTTCACATTACATATAATTTTGTAATAACATTACATACTGTAAATTCCTAATTGGAATTCATATTCGTGTAAAATCGCATGAAGCCCGTCTCGCGAATTTTAAAATCTCGCTTTTAATTTTCGTACATATGTTAACTACACATTTCTATGATAAAATTTCGACATTCGCGATTTTATGTTCATGCGATTTGATAGAAAACCTTTGAATCGCGGAATTAAGTACTGTCTCGCGTAAAATAAGGAATCCACGGTATAATGTAATAATAAAATATATCTCACACAGATTAGATACATGGCTTGTGAAGATGTTGGTTTTGATTAACAAAACTTATCCAATTTTCAAAATTAATAAACAAAGTCAACAAAATAAAGCTTACCACTAGTGTATGTGTCAAACGTTTTCATGTCTCTAACATTGTGTGTATCACCTATTAAGAGATCAGATAAAATAAATTTAATGTATAATATATGTGACTGTCACATTCAATTATTATCAAAATGATACACATAATATTCATCAAATTACAAACAATTACTTTTTTTTTTATGAGAACACATGCAATTTATTTTGCCACAAGAATATAACAATGATACTTAATTATGATAATAAATATTTTTAAATCTTTCAGTTGTTAATTACATGTAAATGTACTATCTGCTAGGCAGGTGTGCCTCAAATGAATTTTACATGAAAATTGCAAAATAAAATTTTACATGAAAAAAAACCTATACAGTCACATAATTTTTGCATGAAATTCATTTGGACAGAAGTTGATATTAATTGCATGAAAAATTATTTCTTAAAATACAGAATTTTTGTTTCACATGAGGCATATATGTATTCTAACTTGCACCTGTATATTGACCCAGGTGAGAAAAAAAAGACAGCTGCATTAGCACAGATAGCATGTTTTCTATGATTAGATTTTATCAGCATATTCCTCGATCATTACTTACCATCAATAACCAGCATGTTGAGCCCTCTCCCCACATTCTTTTCTTTATCACTCATGTAGCTGGAAAAAGTTTACGCAATTTTAATTCAATTCTTCAAAAAATTCTTTGCAACTGCTTGTGTGTCTTTTAAGATCTTTTAATCTCGATTTTTTTTAATTTCCTAAACATTTAAATACACTATTATACAATGTTAGTATTGAAAATAATAATTATTTTCATATTCGTACATCTTCCCTTCGTAACATATGGTCGGACCCACATCTTTACCGCTTCCTGTCTTCACATAGAAAGATTTCTGCCCAGACAGGCAGGAAGTACCACAGACGGTATCTACAACAAAAACAAAATCATGTAGTACATTTAGCATATTGAAATCAATAAAAATTGCAGGAAGGAATTCCCAAACCTAAACCATGCCTGCATCTAAACATTGTCACAAACCCATCGCTAATATTGCATACCCTTATTGAACTTGCATGGGTCCTAGCAGATTTGCCTACCTTTAGACTATTAACATTTGCCCAATTTGCTGAGTTTCTTGATATGAATAATTTGATCATGTCAGTCTTATCTGATTGGATTCTTGACATCAATTTGTGAAAAAATAAAATCGAGCCAAATACATGTACCGGTATGTTTATGCTTCATAAGTATGCATATATATTCATAAACTGCATGCTTTCCTATTGACATTTTCCTAGTTTTGAAACCTCAGAAAATCCAAACCTAGAGAATTTCAATTTTTTAAAGTTACGCAAATAGACCAATTAAAGGCAAGAAGGTGAATGCATGACTGAGCACACATCTTAAGTAAGCAATTACAATGGAAGATCCAAAGAGATGGGCAGATCAAGAAACATGGATATCACACATTACCTCCCCCAGTCTTCAACTAAAGGGGCACAACTCAATCTACTGCTGGCTGCTAATGAGGATTCCGAAAAATTCACAGCTATTTTTCACACCAGTACTCACTTTTTTCAGGTACCGTTTGTTTTGTAACAACTGAAGCATAAAATTTTGCGAAATTTCAAAAATGTCAGCCATTTTATACCAGATATTATGCTCTGTGGTAAAACCTATGACTTTATTATCTTTATACTGTCGTATATAAACTTCAGGCATATTACATGTATATTTGTGACTACCGGTATTTACATAATTAATAAATACTTAATACATCCTGACATGATTAGACAGACAATCTATTAATGATTATCATTTAATTAAAATGAAAAAGGTGTCTTGAATCTACGATCGTTTTTAAAAACTTTTAAGAATTTCTATCTCTGTACAGCTTTCTCTCTCCATTTACTGAAATAAATACTTTTTTTATAATTCTGCTGCCAATCATGAAATAGAAGACTGTTTATTTCTTTTTGATTTCTAGTTTTGTTAATTATATAACATGCATATATATTAATTTTTATTTTATTCATCTCATACTTGTCTGCATCTAGAAAATTAGCATTAGTTTACTTTGTCATGTGGCATTGAAAGAAATGAAAAGCCAGCTAGAAAAATCTAATAATTGTGCTGAATACATACTGTACATGGAATCATTAGAATTCGTGGTGGCTCAATTTTCGAGGTATTTGCAGATATAGCCCTCACCCACAAACTTACATCCTCCATGAAAACTATTTATAAAAGATTTAGCTTCCCTACTGAAACCCGACGCATCCACAGAATAACATTCCCACAAATATGCAAAATACCTAGTACATTCTACAAAAATTGGCCCCCACAAAATTGAATTATTCCACAGTATTATCCAAATAAAAATACACAAGCTGGTCAATATAATATGTTCAAATTAATTCCTTCGTTCCTGGATTTCTGTATCAATGATGCTTCATCTATATAAGTATGAATATAAGCTGCTAAAAAATGACTATTTTTAAACAAGCCAAGGCAGATTTCAGACATTCAAATTGGTTGATTTAAAAGTTGTTTTGATAGTTTTGATGTGATGCACGCGTACATGTAATTCTTATTACATTAGAACTACACTTCATTCTAATTGCATTTTGAAAAAAAAAAAAAAAAATATATATATATATATATATATATATATATATATATATATATATATATATATATATATATATATATATATATATATATATATATATGCACACATCTAAGGTACTACATTGAATTTCACACAATTTGACAAATACTGCCTCTTTTAGGGTTTATCAAATGCTAAGTGAATTCATCAAATTATAATACTCACCGGCTTCAGGAATATGTGTTTGAATTTCTATATCAAAACACATAAAATTTTCAGATTTTATTCTGAATTACTGAAAAACTATTAAAATAAGCAAGTACGATGTTGGTAAATCAGGAAATTGATTTTTCAACAAGTTGGAGTGAATCTAATTTATTGTATTTCTGAATGCACCTATTCTAATATTTATACATGTATGAACGACATTAAGCAATGAACTTAATTTAGCAAATGGGCTTTCGTCCAAAAACCCTAAAGAGAATACACAGCCAAATGTAATACATTTCAAGTACATACATTATATTACTAAAAAAAGCAGACTTTAATACAGTTGGAATGGATTTCTTTTCAAATCTGAAAAGAATTTTAAAAATGTGCGTTCATTTTGGTTTTCTCACCTTTATGTATGGCCTTATCTCTCCTACCACTGGCATCCCATACTCTTAAATTTCCATTTAGATCATCTAGAAACGAAAAAAATATATATACATGTATACAGGGTTGTCTCTAAAAATTGAAGTAGAAGGAGGAGATGGAAAAAGTAGCAGGGGGTCTGGGGATCTTGCTTATAGCTACATTGTGTTTGAAATGCAATAATAGCGGGGGAATTCCCCGCCTCCCGGGTCTTAGAGACAACCCTGTGTATATATAGAGAGAGAGAAAGAGAGAGAGAGATTGAAGAGCTAGCTGGTGTTTAATTGGTGGTGCGTTATGGAGAATTAAAAATTCATACATTGTAATCGAATAGAGACTAATTCATAACAGCTAGTTCGTTTTAATTGCCTCTATAAAAGCTGTATGTCATCAACTGGTTTGTGGGTATTTTTAATTTTTTGTAAGTGTAATTGAAAATATTGATTAGTCAAGATGGCAAAGTATACTAAAAGCCATTTTTTCAACTGCAGTACATGTGCTTTGAATTAATTATTCTTCTATTTTTTCCAGGGGAATGGGTATAGAAAGGGCCATTTTTTCGCCTGAAATCCTAAATTTGATTTTTTTTTTTATAAGAACAAATCTCTTCTTTTACTAGTCCAACAATATACATACAATGTAACTTAGAAATGACTTTTTTGAAATTTGCACTACATGTATACGAGTATCTTTAATGTTAATTACAATTACCATAGAACATGTAATACAGGAATCTCTATACACAAAATCAACTTAGAGATGATAGTGTGAGGGATGAAATGGTATTTAAAAATTAATATTCTTCCTTGGGTAAACACAACATGTGCACAATACCTTTTGAGTCTTTTTTGTTTATTCGTAGCAAGAGAAAGGATATGCCTAAAGCAATAAGAATCCATATCGCTAGAGGTTTCCAACCTGCAAGAGAGTGATATTTGATTTAAAATGTTTAAAGTATTCTCAAAGTGAGATTTTTAATTATACATCTGTATAATATTAATAAGTAATGATTTGTATATCAATCTCAATTTTTCCAAGATTTCTTTCCCTTACAAATAATTTGTCTAGTATATAGTTACATGTAACGCTATATACAAACTATGCTCAAGCACGTGTTTTAAGTACAGGTACACGTATGTACCAACTACATTGTGGCCTTCAATTTTCACCCAAAAAAAATTAAACACGATATATAGTGGGTGTGTTCACAGTACCACCATTGGCAGACAAAACTTACAGTGTACCACAAGGAAATTTTTTTTTATCATTGGTATGCCAAAGGTACTAATGTTTGCTGACAAAATTTACCATAGGTAGACATTTCTGGAGATGAACAAGATTTCTGTTAGAGATGGTAACTTTTTTAATTTTAGGACATCAAAAAATTGCCAGGTACCGCATATGCATTGAAGGCAACAGAACTTTTTCCTCACATTTTTCCCCCTTAAAATATTGCTGTACTTGAGAGTTCTATATTCCGGTATATAGAGCTCTCCTTTCAAAGGAGACCAATACAGTCCAAATACGGCCATGACAATCAAGCCCTCTCAATAGCATTGCAATATGCTAGGGGTACAAATTCCTAATCAAATGCAAGGAATTAAGCAACTTTCGCAGATTTTAAAATCTTGTGGGTGTTTTTCAGGCAGTTTTGAACAACTGGAAATTATAACAAAAAAATGGGCTCACCCATTTCATATTCTTGCGATTTGATACAAAACAGTGGAAGCATGGAATTAAGTACTCGCTAAAATAAGGAGCCTTCAGTATTAGGGATATAGGGGCCCTTTATTCAGTTTAGATTGTTTTAGGAATTGACAGACTGTAGACAATCTCCAGCATATATATACTTAACTTATCCCTGGACAAACGGAAATGGGTATTAAAATCATCAAGTGAATATGTTGGTACAGTTATCTAACAATAATGACTCTCTCAAGCCATGTCCTCCTATGATCTAAGCACATTATGCAGGAGAAAATAATCTATAATGGAAAAGTACTTTACTGTAGTAGAAAATGGATTTCTAAACCCATCCTCTAGCTGCAAAATGATGCATGCATGTAGCAAAAATCACTTCTTGGTTTGATATTTTTTTACTAAATAATCAGCCAATGTCAACAATGGTATAACAATGGTGCAATTTGTTAACAATCGTGAATTTCCTATCAATTGCACCCAAAAAGCAGTTCAGAGTAGACACAAGTCCAATTGTTACCATTTGTTGCAAACAGGTGATGTTACCAATAGAAATACTATCCTAAGACTCTTAACAAACCCAGTTGGTTTAAAATTAATTGCTGTGGAATCTCTCTCTCTCTCTCTCTCTCTCTCTCTCTCTCTCTCTCTCTCTCTCTCTCTGAGAAATACCTCCAAAATTGGCTGTGACAAATCTTCTACTCTTTCTCCACATTCCAGTAACAAAAGTCAGCTGCAGTAATCCAACATTTCCCTGCAATCAAGTAGAAATTACATTTAAATCAAATCTACCGGTACTTTTTTTATCTAACATTGCATTTTACACTTCCCTCGGTCACCTTTAAACATGAAAAAAATTAAAAATAAAAGTTTGTTTGTCCTTTTCTGATTTAGTGGTAATTAAACGTTTGATTTGGAATAGGGTAAAGATATTTTTTTCAAGATACACAAAAATGAAATAGAAAGAGGATTACATGAAAATGAAACAGAAAGAGGATACATATGCTATGAACATGGTGACCTAGATTTTAACAAAGAAGATAAGCTTAGATTGTGAAAATCATGGGTTGGGTACTTCTTTGTCAGTTTGCTGTGAGAGCTATAGGGCAAACAAACAATTTTTTTCTTAGGAGGTCTTAGATAGCAAAACTCTTTTTTGGCAATGATAACATAACAGTTTTGTCTGGCAATGTCATATCATCAAATCAGACTGCAAAAACTTAAACAATAAAATGCTTAACCGTTAGTAGGTATTCTGCATCCCTACCTTCTTAAATTTCATGAATAATCAAAGAGAGCATTTTGTTGTTTATATTTGCATCTTTCTTTTTATAAAATTAATGAATTGGTCAGAAAAAGTAAGTAAGGGTAAGGTTCTACATTATAATTAAAATATATCTGATTCAGTACACATTGAATAAAAGAAATAACAAAATTGTTTAATATAAGAATTTGAGTCTGACATTCATCATGATTATTTCATGCAGCCAATGGTTTTTCTAAGATTGCCAAAAGGTCTCTGCAGATTGATAATTTGGTTAGAACTAGATCATGGAGATTCCAGTCCTGTCAGTTTCTGCACTGCTGTGAATTACAATCAATTTCCGTAAGAAATAGAGGGAATCATTCTTAGTGGATATAAATAGATACCATTGATGTTGACATGGTTGATACACTTACATGTACTATCACAAAAGAACGAAAAGATGTAAGTAATTGTTTGCTTACATTCACTACATGTAAATACATGTAAAGTATAGACACTTGCCGTAGTTATATACACGTGTTATAGAACATGTAGAAGGCATACATGTATGCAATTTCTTTTTTCTTATTTTTACATGTACACTGGTGCATTATGATAATCCCTTGCCATTCTCCAGAAGTGGAAAAAATTCATAAAAATCTTTATAAAAAACACAAACATTGACTTGAAGGAATCAATAAAAATTATTTTGCAAACTTTGGAATTAAATATTTATATAATAAAGGGAAGTAAAATTCACGGGTCTGATCTATAGAGTAGACACAAACTACTTTTAACAAATTTGTTCTCTAGAGAAATTGATATGCCTTACCTCAGCTGTAAAATTCAACAATTGACGACTGTTTGTAGATAACAATGAAGAGTTTAAGGAAGATATCGATTTTCTTTTATAGTTTTAAACCGATCGAAAAATCTAAACACGGGGAGTCCAAAATTATCCGCCTCCTGCATCGGAAATGATGGGATGAAGCGAAAAAGAAGGAAATGTAACGATGAGACCGTAATAATCCGGAGACTAAAGGAACATTTTGCGTTGGTCTCAGTCACGTTGCATTTTTTTTTTCCAAATAGACAATTTTTTTGTATTATGTTTACAATTTAAAAAAGTTAATTGTTAAAGCTGACCCTCCCCCATTTTTGGGTAGCATGAAGTCAAACTTTCGAAAAAAAATATAAAAAAAATCATCTGAGAATATTTTTTCAATCGATAAACTGGGCTCGGAGAAGATAAGTACGTAGTGATGATAACTTTGGGAATCATCACAGTTTACATACTTAAAAAAGCAACAGGATTTCCCCGACAATACATGTATATGATAGTTTTAAAGAGAATTAGATACGATTTGAGATCAAAATTTTTATTTTTTATTTTTTTATTTATAAATTGGTTTACTAGCTTGTGCATTTTGAATAATTGACGAAAATGTTTGAATGTTAAAATGTCAAAATGTTGAAAGTCAAGTTATAAGCGAGTTACTGATGTAAGATATCATTGTATTGTAAACAAAGCTCGAGTCTTATGTTTGTTTACAAATAATGTAATGTAATGTAGAGAATTACCATTTCTTTGACAAAATGACTCGTGGAAAACAATATAGAATAATTAATTCAATATGTTCATAAATACCATCATTAACAAAAAGAGCAATAATTGATTGAAACTTATACCAATACAACCTATATGTAAACAATAACAAGACTCAGGCTTTGTTTACAAAACAAAGAATTCTGAACTATGTATCTTGCTTACAACATTCAAATTTTGAAATAGCATTCTAAATTTCTATATTTTCATTCCAAACATTAAAAATGAAAAAAAAATTGAAAATGTTAATCTAATTAAAATCGTGTCTAGGTCCTTTTAAGTTGGTATTTGATATTTTACGATTTTAATGAGATCCATTGCGATTTCAATGTGATCCATTGCGATTTCGATGTGATCCATTGCGATTTCAATGTGACCCAGAGAACTTCATGATATACACTGTATTACAAGTAACACACAGATCCAGTTACATTTTGGCCAGTTTTCACCTTAAATATTTACATGTAAAAGGAAACAGGTTTGAATTCCTAAACCAATTTCGTTCTCCTCTTGATTTAAAGACTGAAAGTTGACAATTAATCAAATTTTGTAACGTGTTAAACATCAATGGTTTTTAAAAAAATAAAAATCCCTATATTTTTTTTTCATTTATACACAAGTCTTGTTGTTTTTTTATATAACTATTTCTTTAAAGTGATTTTATTTTTTTTAATTTCAGCTATGGGAACAAAACAAAGATATTAAGGTTAATATCACATGCTTCGTAATTCGTTGAAAATCTCTCGATACCGTCCTGTTTTATATAATAATTAGTTTAAGGACTCGGAAAATATCAAATAATGCAAGTCGGCAAATTTTATTTATTAAAGTTTGTACCCAAAGTTAATAGTTCTAAATAATCTATGAATAAACAAAACGCTTTTCAACAATTTTTGGGGAAGTATGGTCCTCCCTTCCCCTCCCCACACAGGCTATGTTGAGTGCCCCGTAATCATGTGCCACAAACAGTTTTTCCCGTCCACCCCCACCCCCACCCCCGTTCCTAAATTTCTGGATCCGCGCCCTTAACATTGTGCATATGTTTTAATAATACTGGCAGTTGTTTATTTGTGGTATACATATAATGAATTAAACGTGGATAGTTGGCTCAAGGAGACGAAGGAAGACGGACGGAGAGAGAGAGAGAGAGAGAGAGAGAGAGAGAGAGAGATTGGGTCCATAGTCCATGTCCGAGGTTCTTTCTTTAAAAAAGTTCAACTTTTCTTGATTTTATTTAAAATTATCCATGAGAAGAATAATTATTAATAATTTGCGTACATAGAATAAGTATTCAGTTGTAATGCTTCTATAAAGTTTTTGTTTCTTTGTTTTTTTATTTTGATTTTTTGTTTCAATTCATTTAAGTTCCATACGACTATAAGGATTTATGTAAATGCATTTGGGGAGTGAAATTCAATTTAATAAATAATCTATTTAGTACATGTTAGCTCGAGATAGTTTAAATTGACAAACATTGTCGTGTTAACAATATTACATGCATAATACTGAAATTCAAGCATAAATGTTATGAATCCCATTACAGAGAGGAAGGTTTTACATTTATGTTTATTTATGTTTTCAACCTGATTTTCTTCCTCAAATGCCGGTAAATTAAACTTCATTACTTTTTACTCACCGTGAGTAAATAAAGTTTTAAAACATGCTTAAAATTCATTGCCATGGTTCTTTGCATCTATCCGACCTTACATATATATAGTTTATTTCACGATACTAAAAACCATATGCCCTGAATCCTGAACAAATCCTGTTAAATTAGAGCACACAACATCATTTTGCTTGCCCAGTGATGAGTGCCCCTTATTACATATAACGTAATTTGGTTACATTATTTTGCTAAAAATAGCCCAGATGACACAATTTCATTGACCGATTTTCTACTTAGTAGGAAATATATAATTTTCTGTAGCCAAAACAATTCACACAGCACAGTTTATTAAACGCAAATTTAAAACAGCATGGCATGTTAATATATTTGGGACGGAATTAATTTAACATTTTATTTCTGACACGACTAAGCAAACTCAATTATTTTATAAACATTTATCAAACTTTATATACTCGGAAAGCCTATACACTAATGAAATCAGACTGGTACACGAACAGTTAGGAGAACCAAGACGCGATAAAACATATGGCACACGCAAGCCGCATGCTAACTTGGCAGAGATAACGTGTCTTTACATTTTTTTTTAAAGGACACCGTGGCACATTGCATGTGTTCGACAAACTGCGCAACACGCGTTGCATAATATATTTCTTCCCAAATCGTCAATATAAACCGGAAATTTGTGCGTAAATAATTATCCCAAATCAAGGACTCAGTGATTTTATCCGCAACCAAAAAGGTACTTAATTTTGTATTTTGATAATTTTTCGTTTTTTTTCTCGATGCAAGAGTTATCAAACATTACTGTTTAAGACACTTGCCAAACGTCACGTACATTGAATGTAGGTCATTGACTCGAAGATTGTCAATCTGAAGACGAAGTACATTTTGTGCGTTTAAAAAATGTAGTATATATTTCATGCGTGTCCAATGGGAACGTCTGCTGAATTTTTAACATGGATTCATTAACCATTGATCGTTATAATTATAACTAGTTTCATTTTCTCTTTTGACAGTGTCAAAGAGCAAAACAAAACAAATCAAGATGGCTTCTGAGGGCCCTACTATTTTGATATATGTACAAGAGCAGTGCGATTTGTGTGACGAACCAATCCTCTTCCAATGCGGCGAATGTCGAATCAAATTGTGCAGTTCTTGTGCAAACGAACACCAGTTACATGAGTCGAAACACGACATCAAACCTTATGTGAGCGATAAAAGTAAACTTAAAAGCATTTCCGTCCTCTGCAAAATCCATGTGGACTGGATGTGTGGGTTATATTGCCAAGACTGCGAGGTTCCGGTTTGTGAACAATGCATCACAACTGGTCACCATGGCTACCACGATCTGAAGAATACTCAAGATCTACTTCAAGAAAAAAGAACAATTATCAATCTTGACACGAAAGAAATGGAAAATATTCTAGAAACTCAACTGGTAAATATTCAGAAACGCCTGGATGTCCTTGCTTGTACAAGTCCATCCAAATATGAAGATCTAGAAGAGGCTGTCCTTCAACATGGTAAGAAATGGCATGATGCCGTTGAAAAAGTTGTGAAAACGTTTGTTTCTGAGATTCAAAGAATGAAAAACGGAGAAAAAGATATCCTGAATAAGTTAACACAAGACATAGTGAATCTCATTTGCAACACCGAAAACAATATGAAGTTGAACAAAGAAATGATTGAAGCATTTGAAGCCGAGAAAATTCTGGGTTACAAAACAAAATCTGAAGGTATTCGAAGTAAAATACCTGAAATCAATGTTCCAAACCCTTCATTTACTGAATTTGAAGTCACTGAAAGCAAAATAGTGCATGAAAATTTTGGAGTTTTAAAAACTAAGGTGATGTCCATTGATGACGAAAGGAGGAAATCTAGAGAGATGGTCCAAACGTATGTTGATCAACCAACCGTTCCTAAACTGGTGGAGAAACTGACCCAGCTGAGAACTATTGAAACTGGCTTAAGTGCAGTGTATTCCTTGTCGTGCATGGAAAACAGCGAGTTGTGGGTCCATGGAACAGACAATTCGATCGTGCGAATCGACAGACGAAACAAGAAATTAGAACGAATCAAAACGATGTCTTTTGACGGAAACGTTGGAATAACATTAAACGGAGAAGGAGAACTTGTATACACGGATTTTGAAGACAGAAGCGTGAACATCTTGAAGAAGTCACAGACTCATGCAGTTATAAGATTGTCAGGGTGGAAACCAAGGGACGTTTGTGTGACAATGGAAGGGGATTTGCTGGTCAGTATGAGCAGCGATGACGAACACAGAGCAAGAGTTGTGAAATATAGGGGTACGAAGTCTGTACAAGAGTACCATCATGACCTCAAAGGACGGCCATTGCTTCCCGCGGGAGACACAGCTCTTCACGTAACAGAGAACAAGAATTGGGACGTCTGTGTGGCGGTTACCTCCGCGCAAGTGGTCGTGGTCTTGAACGGGCTTGGGGCTGTCAGGTTCAAATACAGCGACAAGTCTGGAAAGAAAGAGTTTCGTCCAATGGGATTAGCCACTGATAGTCAGTGCCATATTCTGGTCACCGATTATTTCAACAGTCGCGTGCAAGTCATCGACAAGAATGGAAAATTATTACGTAACATTGAAGGACACGGTATTTATCTGCCATTGAGTGTCTGTGTCTGCAATTACGATACCATATACATCGGTGACAGCACGGGCAAAATTAAGCAGATACAGCACTTGAAATGAAGACTTGTTTTATGAAAACTTTTGCCAACTAACCAGGCCTGCCGATCATTCCACTGTTCTGCAGATTTTAATATCTCCAAGCAAAAATATTGAACAAAATTCAAATGGCTAATTTTGAGTTTATCAACAAAGGAATGACAGATAATATTAATATTACATCTCCATATTGACTTTGAATCAAGGAAGTCAGACTTGGATTTAAACCAACACCTGAAAAAGTTTTGCTTCGTTGTCCATTCCGATTCAATGTTTGATGATGACTTCATTGTTATTTTGGAAACAAAGAGAGTACTTTTTCCGCCATGCAACTCAGTTTTTTGGTCCAATGCAATTGAAGTTTATTATTCAAGTTTCACTGTAGTGGATTTTTTAAATATCTGAAAATGGATTTCTTGCATATATAAACAGTGTACATCTGCCATGAAATAAAAAGTTGAATTTTATGGTAATAATAACTTACTTAAGCAAGGTTATTACCGCTAGAGTCAAAGAATGACTAAAAAAATTATTAACAAAAGAAATTATTTTAATGTAGACATGATAAACAATGATAATAAAACATGTTGTCTTCAAAACTTACGTGTAGTATTATTGTATTAGAACCATTTTAACAAGAGCTTGGACTTTTGGTAGATGTGTCAATGAAACAGTAATGTTAAGTAGGCCTGTCTATTTCATTGCTGGCCACTCAACCATGGCTCTTTGAAATCAACAAGATTTGTCTGGCTTTTGAGCTAAGACTTTGCTATCGGTGCACATTTCGCTTGAACCGCGTTATTTTGAACTTGTTTGGCGCAAGAAATAGATAGCTACGTCCAACCGAAAGTCCAAGGTCTTGTTAAAATGGTTCTATTGTGCTTACGAAGATTATAAACCGGAACATTAACGTGGAAAAATGGATTTCCTTGTCATTGAAAGCTGCATACATCAGTATCAACACATAAAAATCAAAGACAGATAAACCCGTTGAATTCTTTTCAAAAAATAAACACAAAAGATAATATTTGGTAAAGTTTTGATTTTTAAATCAAAACATTATTACTTTGCGTGAACAAGGATGTTCGATAAACCATCTGTTGCTCGTCAAAGCGGAAGATTTTGTTGAAACCCAATACGATATTGATCATTATCCTACGCGTCAAATCGACCTCGATGTAAACATGGCAATGAAGGAGGCCATTTAATATTAAAGGGGAACTGGTTGTCTTCTTCTTTTTTTTGGACAATTGGTTTCACGTTTATATGAAAGTTGTTCAAAATTATCAAACTCATTTTACACCCAAGGTAAGCAATTGATTAAGTTTCAGTAAAGCAATTTTTCAACGTAATATTAAAAGACTACTCTCCTTGTTGTACATGTACAACACTAATTTTAATACTTGACATTAATGTCGTCCAAAGATTGATTAAAGAAGAAATGATTAGCTTTATTATACAATTTACAGTCAGGGATGCATTATATCTAAATATCAATATTGAAACAAACAAAAATAAATAAATAAATAACGTACACCATGCAGTGAGACGTAACGCAAGATCTTAAAAAAGATTACTACATGTATTCATATAAGCTCTGAGAAATAAGTCAAAGCTTAATTCATATGAAATATGTATACAAATGGTCAGAAAATTATACAAAAATATGAGAAATTTTTAAAAACACTTTAACGCTAAGAACGAAATTATTTAAATCGATGTACAATGTACTTGCATCTGTATGGTGTCAACTAAACCATACTCTAGATTACGCTTTCTTTAGTCACATAAAATGAATAGATTGTACATTGATTTGAAAGAACAAGAATAACGTCACATAATTCTATTTAAAAACTAAACAATAAGGAAGGAAACGAAATTAATGCAAAGTTTTCTTTTTCAATTTTCAACAGCGTGCCTTTCAAAATCTTTAACAAGGAAATATAGTAATGTCTCAGAAAATCAGCACAGCATGTCTTCCAATGCACGAGTAGATTTCGCCTGAATTGAGTCTAATGAAGTATCCCATAAAAAAAGCATACACGTGTTGTTAACGTGGTTGTGTTTTGGAGGCAATAACCTACTTGTACATTGTGTTTTAATGACATTCATGCCCTACTTACATTGCATCGTTTATTTCCTATTCACATCAAAATTTGTTGTTTGCCTGTTGGAATGTCAAGGATCTGGCTGCTTTTATTTTCTGCCTCAAAGGTATAGATATTTTTGTTTTTTTAGTGAATTTTTGTTATGTTAAGATTTTTTTCAGGATGTCGGTATATTCAAATTCTATTAATAAGAATATAATAACTGGTATCATGTTTCGCATTGAACGATTCCTTTTAAGTTTCTAAACAAATCATGACTATAAGAAGTTTGATTTTTGATGTGAACTTCACATCCACGATGTTGTGCATTTCGATTGAAACAACGTATTTCAGGTACATGTATGTCTATTATTTTGAGCCCGCTATCTGATTATGTTCAAGAAACATTACACCGTTTCATTTTCTCTTTTGACAGTTTGTGAATTAAACAGTAACAAAGATGGCATGTGATTGTTCAACTACTTGGGTTAGTATTCCAGAGCAATGTGATTTGTGCGATGAACCCACTTTTTGCCGGTGCAGTGAATGTCAAATCAAATTGTGCAGGTCTTGCTCAAAAGAACACCATTCTCAGGAGTCAACGCACAATATTGCACCCTATTTGACCGATAAAGGTGAAATTAAAAGTACTTCCGTTTCCTGCAGAATTCACTTCGACAAAATGTGTGAGCTTTTTTGTCAAGACTGTGAGGCTCCCGTTTGTCAAGAGTGTATTACAACCGGCCAACACAACTACCACGAGCTGAAAAATACTCAAGACTTACTGCATGAAAAGAAGAAAACAATAGAACGGGACACAAAGGAAATGGAAAATGTTCTTGAAACCGAACTGATAAACATTCGAAAACGCCTTGGAGTGCTTGTTTCAACCAGTTCGTCAAAATATGAAGATTTAGAAGAGATTGTAGTCCAACATGGTAAAAAATGGCACGACGCCGTTGAAAAGGTCATAGAAACGTACGTCTCTGAAATCCAACAGATGAAAACTGGAGAAAAAGATACCCTGCGTCAGTTAACAATGGAAATAGTTAATCTAATATACAACACAGAGAGAAGTGTGAAATTAAACAAAGAAATGTTAAAAGTATTCGAAGCCGAGAAAATTCTGAAGTACAAAACTAAAGCTGATGATATTCGAAGTAAAATTCCTGAAATCAATGTTCCAAACCCTTCGTTTACTGAATTTGAAGTCGCTGAAAGCAAAATAGTGCATGAAAATTTTGGAGTTTTAAAAACTAAGGTGATGTCTATTGATGACGACAGAAGAAACTCTAGAGAACTACATGTAGTGCAAACATTCTTAGAGCACTCATTTCCTAAACTTATGGAAAAAATGACCCTGTTAAGTTCCATTGAAACTGCCCTAAGCGCAGTTTATTCATTGTCATGCATGGAAAACGGCGAGTTGTGGGTCCATGGAACAGACAATTCGATTATGCGAATAGACAGGAATCACAGGAAATTAGAAAGAATCAAAACAATGTCTTTTGATGGAAACGTTGGGATAACGTTGAAACAAGAGGGAGAACTTGTATACACGGATTTTGAAGACAGAAGCGTGAACATCTTGAAGAAGTCACAGACTCATGCAGTTATAAGATTGTCAGGATGGAAACCAAGGGACGTTTGTGCGACATTGGAAGGGGATTTGCTGGTCAGTATGAGCAGTGATGACGAGAAAACAGCAAAAATTGTAAAGTACAGAAACACAAAAGCCTTGAAAGAGTACCATCATGATCTCAGAGGTCGGCCATTGTTTCCCACGGGAGACACAGCTCTTCACGTGACAGAGAACAGGAACTGGGACGTCTGCGTGGCGGTAAGCTCTGCGCAAGTGGTCATCGTGTTAAACGGATTAGGGGCCGTCAGGTTCAAATACAGCGACAAGTCTGGAAAAAAAGAGTTTCGTCCAATGGGCTTAGCGACCGATGGCCAGTGTCATATTCTGGTGACCGATTATTTCAACAGTCGCGTGCACGTATTAGATAAGGATGGAGAACTGTTACGTAACATCGAAGGACACGGCATTTATCTGCCCCTAAGTGTGTCTGTCTGCAATTACGATACCATATACATCGGTGACAGCACGGGCAAAATTAAGCAGATACAGCACTTGAAATGAAGATGCTTCGTGAAGTATGAAACATTTTCTGACATGTTCATATTGTAGATTTGCCTCTACTTGGTTCTGCAAATTATAGCACCCAACAAGGATGTCTTACGGAAGTAAAATTTTCTGTGTCAACCAAAGAACGGCAGACCTATCACGTCCATCTGATTCACCCTATCACAAGGAAGCCTGCCTGAAATGAATTAAAAAAAAACACTTTTATTAGTATTTTTTTACCGACTGTCGCCTTTATTAATATACGTACTTCGAATTTATAAATAAATATAATTCTTTTAGTTCTATTTTGAAAATGCCCACTCTACTAACTGCTAGCCATAAGTGATGGCATATTTTCTTGAAAGGCACATGGAACATGCGCGGATCTAGAGGGGGGGTCGGGGGGGTCCCGACCCCCCTGGAAAATGAAAATTTATTTAATTTACATAGTAAAATTATCGCGAAAATATGCCTCGGACCCCCCCTGGCAAACACAATTATCCTTCGGACCCCCCTGGAAAAATTTTCTGGATCCGCGCATGTGGAAGGCACGGAGAAATACAAAAAAAATCAAAGAGGAATAAGACTTGATTTTTTCGACCCACTTCAAAATAAACCATAAATCAATTCTAACTTAAATAAGTTTGTATAATTTGATATAATTCATAATTCAGTATTTTACATGTAATATAGTATAGCGGTGTTGGTTACAGCATCAACTTGTGATCTGTACGTCATGAGTTTGACCCCAGATGTAATATACATATATTGAACAATTTTTGACCAAAAAAAAAACACAGTGTAAATCCATATGACATCTTGTAATATTTTGTAATTCGTTCACTGTGAGATTACTGTAAATTCCTTATTTTACGCGAGTACTTAATTCCGCGATTCAACCCGTTTACCATCAAATCGCGAGAAAAAAAAACGCAAATGCCGAATTTTTATCATAGTTTTTTGTAATTAACAAATATCCGGAAAACATGTGAATTTAAGTTTTAAAATTCGCGAGATGTGCTTCTCGCGATTTTACGCGGATATTAATTCCTCGCGTTAAATTAGGAATCTACAGTATGTTGTGCTTTGTACGCACTGTATTTTCATTCGTCCAATTCTACCTTAAGTCTGTCGTGTGTGTGACATTTTACTCAAGTACTATAGGGACTGATTATACACCTGGGATCTCTGACTGATGCAATGTCACCAATTTCATACATGTATGAGTGATAAAGTATTGAAGGTGAACTCTTTCTGTCATAATCACCTGTTTTTTGAAAAACATCGAAAAATGTTATATTATTTCAAGTTTATGTACATAGTTCATGTTTTTAAAATAAAATAACAACTTTTTGTTTAAACTTTGTATGCCTATTCAGAACCAGAGTCAAGTGAATCAATAATTTTTGTTATACTTTCATGTTAAATACTGAAATCTGATTGGTTAAGACGCAGTTAATAATATTTACTATTACCCTCAGCGTTAGCAACGCACTTGGCAACGGGTAACATTAAAAAAATGTTACATGCGCGAAAATTATGCGCGTACGGTTCGCTGTAGAATTCACGTTATTCCTATATAAAAGCAGTAAAATTTTCTTAAAAATTTTAAAAAAGACATTCAGTATAACAAAATAAATAGTGCCTGTTTGGGAGGATAACAGTTGAAATTGACACCCCTCGAAAACCATTGTCAACCTCCGCTTCGCGTCGGTTGACAATGGTTTTCTCGGGGTGTCAATTTCAACTGTTACCCTCCCAAACAGGCACTATTTATATAGTATTTTATATCTGTATACAGTTATTCAAATTCTTTTTTAAACCAAATAATGATTGTACTTACTAACGGCCGGGTATTTTGGATTTCTTAAACAAGTGATGCTTCAGTCCTACTACATACATTGCTAATTAAGATAGAAATTGTAACATATTGAGAACGTGTCACTATTCATGCTAGAATTTGTACAAACTTGGTGCATAAAAAAAAATCAAATAATTATAATAACATACATGTACCTTAACTTACTAGATTCGTGTTTTAAAAAAAATGTCTGAATATCAAGTACCATACTGTCATCATATGCATGATTGAACATAACTGAGCGACGAACACGTTCAAACGTAAAAAAAAAAAAACGTAAAAATCGCCTTCTTCTTTTTAATGCTCCATACGGCGTTTCGTAACGTTCCAAATTTTATATGATAGTTCCTTGAGTTGCAGCGCTTCAAGAGGTTACACATTGTCAAACAAAAAGTCATGTCTGCAGAAGGTAAGAAATTACAGTTTAATGACGATGTAGTCTAATTTGGATTAACATCGACTAATAGCTTTCTATTAATAGTGCTAAACGGATAACTTTATTATTATGCATTGACAGAACCGAATATGGACTATATATTTTAGTAATGATAAACATGAATACAGTAAAACTTTATTAATATCTATCAAATAAAGATGTCGTCGTTTTTCAAATGGCCTACCAACTTATAAGAGAATTGTATCATTTATCAACATCCGTTAAAGTGAAACATTAATGATTTATATTTTAAAATTCTACTGTAGAAGAGTGTACCTAATATAGATGTATATTGATTCATAAGAATATAGTTTTACCGAACAGGATTGCGAGAGCGTTTACGGAATAAGAAGGATATTGTTGTAGCGGAAGGATATGTGTTTGAATTTGAGCGAAGAGGCTACCTACGCGCTGGGTGTTTCGTACCGGAGGTCGTGCTCAATCACCCGGAACTCGTCCAATCTCTGTACGAAGAGTTTGTCCATGCAGGAAGTGACGTTGTCCTTGCATTTACAGTGAGTGGGGATAGTTCTAGCAGGAATATCTTTCTCAGTTATAGTCTCGGTTTCATTCATTAAAATCCACAGGATCTCCTAGGTATACTGTAGTATACAGTAGTTACATGTATTTCTCTAAGTTACGGTAGATAAAAAAATCATATTTTTCAAAATTATCTCATTATGACACCATTCCCATAAGGTCACACAACCCATTTGCCAATAAAGCACCTCAAAATAACGATACATGTATGCCCTAACACCAAGTTAGCTCTAAAAAGGTTTTACAGTCAAGATCAACTACCAAGAAATTCATCTCTTTAAATGAATAACTCTAAAAGAATTCCTAAACTGGAATAAAGGGCTTTTATGTATTTCTTGAATTATTCAAGTATTACGGTCATCGGGAGAAACTAAAGGTGATAGGCAGAGAACAGCAAGTCAAGGAACTGAACCTAAAAGCCCTGAAATTGGCCAAAGAAGTGGCGGTCAAAACAGGAACATTGATGGCGGGAAACATATGCAATACTACGGTGTTTCAAAAGGGGAACGACACGGCAATCGAAGCGGCACGCGCCATGTTCAAGGTACTGTATCTAATGCAATCTTTTTCTTTACTATGTTGAAATTTTTTTTTTTACTAATTCTATTCTTCGACCGTAAGCAGTCAGCAACTTCATGGACATAGAATCTTTTCTTTTCCACCCATGCTTTCGAGTTTACGACAATGCAATTTACCTAAACATTTGCATACCATGGTCAGATGCAGAAAAATATTATAACTTTGACCAGTCGAGTCACTTGAGTTTTGTTTTAGCGTATATTTAATTTTCATAAGTTTCCATTGAGTTAAAATTAGCAAAACTAAATTTTAACTTTAGAAGACTTCAAAATGTCTCTCCAAATACACGTATAGATGATGCAACAAATACATGTGTGGTTTCTCCTATGTTCGTTGAATACTGTGGTTTCATTAATATTCAAGGGTATCAATTTTCGTGGATAAAGTGAACATCACAGTTTCAAGGATACGTAAATTCGTGGCCAATGACCCTATGCACTTCAATTAACATTAAATTTCGTGGATCAACTTAACAACGAAATCCACGAAAATTGGTATTCAACGAATATTGATGAAACCACAATACTATAGCTAGTTATGTTGATCCACCAAATTAAATGTTTATGAAAGTGTTATTTCTAATAACACTTTGTACTGAAAGGGTCAATTTTTATCCAGCAATTTAAGTACCCTTGAAATAGATTTTCATTTAAACCGCAAAAATTGACATTTACAAATAATTATAAATTAAAGAATGGTTTGTGAGATTGTTTTAACTACACATGGTAAACTAAAGTTTTTGTATGTTTGCTTGGAACAACTTCAGGAACAGATCGAGTGGGCTGTGGAATCGGGCGCGGACTATATTGTGGCGGAGACCTTTAGTGACTACGCGGAGGCAGAACTGGCCCTGCAGTGCATCAAACTGTATGGAAATGGATGTACGATGACAAAATGAGAAACTTTTCAGATTTTGGAGATTTTCATTTTCTATAATTGTATTTGAAAAAAGCAAAACTTTGTAATAAGATAAAGTTTGATAGCATACTATATAAACCCTCCGTTCATGAGTATATTGAATATAAAGTTAACTTAAGTTTAAACACATCACATCAATATTTTCAAGCATTGTACATTAGTTCCAATAAAACATGTTAATTTAACTTTTACATTATTAATTGATGAAGGAAAATTTAACTCGTTTTGTATTTTCATGCATTTAGTGCCAGCAGTGGTTTCCTTTATTGCTCATGGCACCGACACCACGGCGGATGGTCTCACTTTCCCCGAGGCTTGTAAGAGACTGGAGGAAGCCGGAGCAGACGTGGTGGGACTAAACTGCGGAAGAGGCCCCAAAACCATGATGCCACTGATTAAAGAAATCCGAAAAGTCTGCAAGGTATTATTTCTGTTGAAGTCTATTGACTAAATCCATTTTGATCATTTTGAAAATGAAGATTACGATATTGAATTATATTCTTGCATTTTACTAGTATGCAAAATATGATCTTCAATACCATATAATTATAAACAAGATGGGGATAAGGTAGCGCAAATGTCCATAGGTTTTATCGTAAAATACAATTCCAAATTAACTTTTTTTTATTTAAATTTATTGATCATATATCTATTTTTACGATCATACAAGTTTACAAAAACACAATTTCTAACCACAGTTTTGAACATTTAAACAAATAATAAGAGAAAAAATATTACCTCAAGTTTTGGTGATATCGAACCCACAACCTAAAAAACTTAGTTCTAGACTTTGACCCGTGCGTGCACGGGTTGACATTGCTTATCGGACATTTACAAAATAGATACATCGACACCCCGTATTATTGACATTTACATAACAAAGTTTTAAGCGTAAAATAATGCTATTAATTTCACTACACTTTCCTTAGTTTGAATAATCTAACCGCGTCTCGGAAAAGGCCTTCATCACAGTTAGAATGCCTTCCATATACCCGTAATGTAGCAGAAAATTGCAGAATCGCTCTGGAACGATTTTGGAGAAAATCAATGAGGTTGCCTTGAAAATAACAGTCAAATTCATCATAATAAACCTTTTTAGGACTGTAAATACTGTACCTTTTAATTAAAAATGTAATCCAATTAATGGAAGAATTCAACACTTTTTCACCAACGTACACGTATTATCTTTGCTACAGAGACAATACACGGAACGCATTATATCGTAAAACTGGGTCTGTAGGACATTATTCATTTTTACGATAAAACATATTCTATCTTCACTCTCCTAAGAAATATAATGTGAATTTTATTGCATGTAATCAAATATCTTTTGTCGTCACGAAGACAAAAGTAAGTACATGTACTTAGTTGAAATGTATATTTGTAATTTATATACATACATTTATATATATAAACAGAATACAAAACAAATTCTAATGAAAATTAACCCGTATTTGTATTATCTTTCCTGAGTTTATTCATGCAAATATGATAATGTGGAAACATAAACTAAAGATCCCGTTAGCGTGAATGTATTGCGCAAGCGCAAGATTGTAAAATCCAAAAAATCCAGATGATTTCCGGGATTTTTAAAAGAATTTTCGTTGATTATTAATTAGCGAAACTTAATTGAAAAAAATAAAATAAAAAACAAATTGGCAATCTTCAAGTACCAATGAAGTTTAGAATATATAAAACAAAAGACAGTATTCTTCCGATCGGTATTAAAGACCAAAAATTCGAGTCTATTATTTTAATATAGTAGTATAGATGTACCTAAGGTCTGGTTCTCTTTATAACAAATGAGTCATTTCAGTCACAATAAAGTGTACGTTATTTGAAATATAACTATAACGATTTTAATGTTAACCTTACAATGCTTAAGTAAGGCATTTTTAATATGCAACCTAAATATGAGTGTCATTCGTTGAGTTATAAGCGAGTTACAGAGCTTACTATTCTTTACTATGTAAACAAAGGTTTGGTTTTCATTTTGAATGTTGAAGTGAAAAGTCCAATTTTAGACCTTAAATGAATGTGTTAAACGTTAGGAACTATTTATGTATGCTTTAAAAAATGAATAAGGAGATAGACAAATTAGCTTGAAAAAAGATTTTGTTTACCTGTATATTGAACCCATGTAAACAAAAACAGGACACGAGCCTTGAACACTGTTCCTGATAATTATGCCAGTGCCAAGGTGGCATTTTTGCACCCGCTTAAGCTGTATATGATAGACCATTGTTTAAAGAGTTAACAACCACCTTTGTTATCATTGTATCTCACCTGTCAGGTGAGATATTTACCTTTCAAAAATAAATTCCTATAGGAAAATAATTTTTCCCATAGGAAAAACAATATTCCTATGGGTAATTTTTTCCTATCGGAATACAAGAACTTCCTATAGGAATTTCAATTCCGATAGGATTTGATAAAATCCGATAGGATTTGATAAAATCCGATAGGAAAACTTAATATCCTATAGGAAAACTACATGTCTGAATCAAATTCCTACAGGAAATACAATTCTCCTATAGGATATATAATTCCTATAGGACTTCTTAAAAAATCCTATAGGATTGTCAATATTTCCTGTAGGAGGATCATTTCCCCTATGGGAATTATCATTTTCCGATGGGATATTAATTTTTAGAGATAAATATCTCACCTGTCAGGTGAAACATACTAAAAACAAAAGTGGTTATATACTCTTTAGACAATGGTCTATCATTTGGTATGCATGGATATTTCCGAAACTTCATCTTAAGCGGATGCAAAAATGCCACCATGGTATTGGCATAATTATCCGGCACAGTGTTCTTGTTTACATAACAAAGAATATTGTGAGCTCTGTATCTTGCCCATAACTTAATGGCTGCATGACTCTCAAATTTCATTTGATCATTAGAGATGCATTTCTTAAGCATTGTAATTCATAATAAAAACAGAAAAATAGAATTTGACCAAAATCGTGGCCATCCCCCTTTAACTGCAATATGTGACTTTAGCCCCGAAGTAACGGATGTATTATTTTACTAAAACTATATTACAAAGTGATATTTTTGATGTATGCCACATTAATTGCTATTTATATGTGGGATTTTTTTTTGCCTATCATCAGGGACCAATCTGCATGTTGCCTGTACCTTACCGGACTACGCCCGACCAACCCACCATGCAGTCACTGATGGAACCTGAGACAGGTACGGAATTAAACGAGAGAGAGAGAGAGAGAGAGAGAGAGAGAGAGAGAGAGAGAGAGAGAGAGAGAGAGTATCCATTCAGGAAATGCTTGAGTATTGTAAACGTACATGTATCCTTTTTTGTTTGATTATTTCAAGTTGGGTTTGTTAACAGGAAAACAAGCATTTCCCTTCGACCTTCCCGCTTTTGCCTGCAGTCGCACACAAATAGCACAATTTGCACGAGAGGCCAAAGAAGCCGGCGTCCAGTACATTGGTCTGTGCTGCGGAAATGCGTCTCACTACATACGGGTGGTTGCTGAGGAATATGGCAGACGACCACCAGCTAGCGAATTCTCTCCTAACATGTCGGAACATTTTATCTTTGGGGACAAAGCACACGTGAAGGAATATCATGCTACAACACTTCTCCCGAATATGTAGAGTTATTGCTGAATAAATTATTTGGATTCTTTTTATATATTTTTTCTTTTTTTGAAAGGGAAGGGCTTTATCAAATACCGTAAAATAACACGTAAAAAGTTCTTAAAGAGGTTCACTCCTTAGGTTTTGGGTAGCCATTTTGGGTCACCTCTATCCTGAAAATTCTGTATCACACATTAATTCTAGTGGTATATTTATATTTTAAATGCTAAATAAACTTTATGGAATGAAATTGTTTTTTTTTCAAATACATTTTTACAGAGTTTATAAAGGGACTATATTTTGTAGTGGAAGGTTTCCAAGAAGGAAATGTGAACACTTTTCATAACTCACTAGTCTAAGAGTACTCTAGACTTACTATAGCTTCCTAATTTTCAGCCTCCACCAAACTTCTAGATAGTTTGTGTTTTACGATATATTCATGATGTTCTTTAAAAAAAACGTATTTAAAGAAAATTTTGATATTTCTATCGATATATTTTGGCATATTTAGCTTATATTTCGTATTGGTTTATTGGATTTGATCACGCCCCGACCAAAATTATCACCTAATAATACTCAAAGAATGAATCCTTATTCCTTATTTTCAACTGTCTGTGATAACATTACGAATCAATTTTGAACCCCTAAAACCCGACCAAATTTTGTAAGCGGCATATGTCTGTCTAGTAGAAAAAAGTTCAACAGTTGCTGCCTTGAATTTTGCAACATGCGTTATATATTCAATCCCCATTTCTTCAACGCGCAGCAAAGTAGTTCATGGAAATTCATGCGCATTGTATGTGTCCAAAATGCATAGTCTTGTTTTTAAAACAAGTTATTAATAAGAAAACTAAAAAAGGTAGACAATTCTCTCGAAAATAAAAAAAAAGAAACAAACTTTCCTCAAAACGTGGCTCTTTGTGTAACTATTTAGTATAGCGGAAGGTTTTACTTTGACGCTGTTTGGTTTTTTGTTTATTTTGAAGTTGTGCTATTTATAGTAACATTGGCGATTTGCCTGCATACAGCCAGGACTCTGCTTTCAGCAGAGCCCGGCTAAAAATAGTGGTTTTAATATAATGTTGTTTAAAAGTGTTCAGATTGGAAATAATATAAATATGAGTAATAACCAATTATTTTTTTAATATATTATGAGGTGATAATTTCGGTCGCGGGAACGTGGTCAAAACTATCATAAAGATCTTCGGGCTTTAATTGATTTGACCACGCCCCGACCGAAATTATCACCTCATAATACTCAAAGAATGATTCCTTATTCCCTAGCTTAAACTGGCTAGTTTCTCGGTCAATCTGCGCATCGTCGTTTTAAAAGATTGCCCATGGGTATCGTTTGCTGCCACGGGCAGGAGTCCGCATATTAGTACAAGTGAGATTGAAGAAAATGTATTGGCAGTGGTTTGCGACGGGACCATGAAATTCAGAGAGCAATCTGTTCAAAGTTACAATTTTAAGTAATTAGTAGGTTTGCAGTCAGTCATACATCGTATGTACACTGCTATATATGTACAAGCTTGTCTCCGCACATGCGCATACAGTCATAAAAATAAGTATGCAAACTAAATATTCACTTTGCATATTATCATTGCTCTGGAAACTATTTAACTCGTATTTTAATTATAGATTGTGTGTTCACGTTTGAGTTAAGATTAACTTTCCGCTTGCTGACTTCCTTAGCATTTTAAAATGCTAACCTTGTAGGCCTACAACAGCTTATCGCAAGATCAATATAGACGCACACAGCAATGAAAAAAAAAACTATAAATTTACAATAAACAAATGCATTCATCTATAAATATCCTATAGTAGATAACGATTGTATATATTTAGTTATCATTTCGAGGTACAAGTTTCACCAACCACGTACTTATAGCATGAATATGTTAACCACTACTGACAAAATCGGGGTCCCATAACACCGTTTGCAGAAAATTCGTCGGAACGCAACGCAATGGACGTGAAAGGTAAAATTTTTACGTAGTTGTATAATAGAATCATTTAAAGAACACCGCGCGATAAACGCCTGCATTTTTAACGTCTGCAAATTGGTGCATACATTTTGGTCTAAGTCGTCCACGCAAGGGATATTTTAATGAGCAATGCCATTAGCATTTGACCGATGGTCATTGAATTGTTTACGTAAGAGTTTTGTATGGAGAAAAGGTCGGGTGTTTGACTGACAATATACATGTTTTGATCGATAGAAAACATCGAATTTTTCAATGAGGCGACGTCTGTCTCTTATCTGTACAGTAACTTGATGAGGTCAATAGACAACTGCGACTTGGCTCAAACTACACGTATGTGAACGCATGCATAAGCTTTACGTTCTAGTTCGGCAAAATTATGTAATCTGTAATCCTAGCATCCAAATCATTTAAAGGGAACGTTACGTAATTTAGAGCTGTTTCGAAATTCTCGTCCACACATGTACGATTTTTCGAGTGTCTTAAGATAAAATTTATCTGAGTTTTGACGATATTCACGACGTATCTGAAATCATCATTGGGGATAATCTTAAGAGGGCTAAAGATTGTCGTGGCCAATTTTAGATCATGTATAATCTCCTAAATAAAACCTCTGGGTAAACATATAGCAATATTAAGATTTTAATGTTAAAATATGAGGCTTCTTTCTTTACCAAATAATATTAGTTAATGGCTAGTAAAATCATATATATCTAAAATTTTAAGGTATTATTTTATGGATGCAGGAAAAAACTAGTATTTGTTAGGGGAAACAACTATAAATGTAGTGCCTCTCCCCACTTTAAGAGATCATGCACAAATATAGAAACTCAACCAGTGTATCTAGTTCATACTGTGAGAATGGTTATTTTCTTTTGTATATTCAGAACACATGTACTTTACTACCCTCATTCGCCATTTGCATTTTTTTTTCAAACCAAATAAACGCATTACTTAGTAATACATGTAAATCGAATTGTTTACTGGTTTATGGAACTGTGTACTAGTATTTAAAAATAACGAAAATTTGATCAATAAACCAGATTTAAATGATTCGCCCTAATGTATACATGTTTAATTTTGAACCTTATGTGATAGTATCCGACTCGTTAGTTTAAGAGAGTCTATGATTTGATTCCTGTATAACAGGGTTAAGAGACCGGCTTAAGAATGGGGGTAACGTGGTTGTTGCGGAAGGATATCTTCTGGAGTTGGAGAGAAGAGGTCATCTACAAGCCGGCGCTTTCATCCCGGAAGTAGTGTTGGAACATCCGGAAGTTGTCAAGGCTCTTCATGAAGAATTTGTACATGCCGGAAGTGACGTTGTCGTAGCTTTCACAGTAAGAATGAGATTTTATGGTGTAAAAATAACATTCACTACAATGTACGTAAGTTTACATGTAATACAGCGTAAGGTTCCTGCGCTGATAGTTCTACAGATCGTAAGAAGATCATAGCGATATCAATTATGCGACACAACACAGATGATTTGTTTTGTTTTTTTAATTTACAAATAAATTTGGTATTTGAAATTGTCAGTATTATTTTGATTAATTGAAACATACACATTAAAAATTGCATCCCAATATAAAACGTATTTGTATTGTAGCTTCAGCAACTATTAATCACGCTTTGACAAAGAACAGTAAGTGCATGACACTGTTTTGCGTGGTAAGGATAGTCTAAAACGATTTATATTTTCGTTTACAGTATTACGGACACCGGGCAAAACTGAAGGTCATCGGTCGTGAGGATGATTTGATGGAGCTGAATTTACGCGCTCTAAAAATGGCCAAAGAAGTGGCGGTCAAGACAGGAACACTGATGGCGGGGGACATCTGTAACACTACGATATACCACGGAGACGATCCCAGCTCCGTGGAGGAAGTCCGGGAAATATTCCGTGTAAGTCCGGGAAATATTCCGTGTAAGTCAGCGACTTGAAAAAAAAATCATAATGGTTAGCACATTGACAGTGATACGATGAAATACGGATATCGAGCGCTGATTATTCATTACTTATCGTCATATTCGTTCAGACTTCTTATTTTATCATTGAATTATTTACTCTTTTTTTCATTTTATGGTTAAAAAGATAATAAAAAAAGATATAAAGTTACCTTATAGGGTATTTCATTGGAATGATCAATTCTACCATAGAAGTATATAAAGAATATATATATATAAAAAAAAAAAAAAGAAAAAAAAAAAAAAGAACATACTAGTATTTAATTTTGTGACCCTGTGACATTGTAGGTGGGTTTAATTTTACCCGTCATTGGCACAATGGCAATATTTCTTCCATTTGATTTTCATTTTCAGTGTTTATTGTAATAATATCAATTTAAGTCAGAAACCAATCAAACTTACGGTGAAGTGACCACTAGGTTGAAGGAATCAACTGTGATTAAAGAAGAGTTGCATCTCCATAGTGAATTGAAAGCCTTTCTGGTTAAATTTTTTTTTCATTTTACACGTTTAGAAACCATCGCAGCTAGTAGTCTTGAGACGATACACCTTGAAAATTAAGAAAAGGTTTTTTAGCTCACCTGAGCTGAAAGCTCAAGTGAGCTATTCTGATCACATTTTGTCTGTCGTCCGTCTGCCCATCCGTCTGTCCGTAAACTTTTCACATTTTCAACATCTTCTCAAGAACTACTGGGCCAATTTTAACCAAACTTAGCACAAATCATCCTTAGGCAAAGGGCATTCAAAGTTGTGAAAATTATAAGGGCCACACCCTTTTTCAAGGGGAGATAATTAGAAATTAATGAAAAATTTCGGGAAATTTTCAAAAATCTTCTTCTCAAGAACCATAAAGCCAGGAAAGCTGAAACTTGTGTGAAAGCATCCTCAGGTAATGTAGATTCATAGTCGTGAAATTCATGACCCCCGGGGGTAGGGTGGGGCCACAATGGGGGTCGACGTTTTACATAGGAATATATATAGTAAATCTTTAAAAATCTTCTTCTCAGAAACTAATCAGCCAGATGATTCTTTATAATTGTTAAGACTTTGTCTCCAGGACAATTCTTCGGCCTCACAAGAATGTTCAGAGTTTGATGTAGCTTTATATCCCATATATAAACAATTGTTAAGGATCTTTTTGAGAACTTCAATACTCAACATGTGATATGACTATAAAATCATCCTGTTAGGAAAGGGACTAATGATGATAAACATAAGATTATCCAGGGGGAAAATGGATTTTATTCATACAGGATCTACATGTATTATTGTACATTGTCCAGATTGTTTGTATTATGACTCCATTAAGCTGATTTTATCATACCTATTGTTCCTCAGGTGAGCGATATTGCCCATGGGCCTCTTGTTCTAAATTCCGGCAGAACTAATAAGACAAATTGTTTGGAACCTTTTAAAATGACTTTCACTGCATACATTTCTTTTAAAATTAACGTTGATACGGGTGAGTGAGATACCGGTATCTGTTTTTAAAGGGACTTGGACACAATTTGAGATCAAAAATTCTATTTTTATTTTTTATGTATAAAATGGTTTACTGGTGCATTTTAAATGATTGACCAAAATATTGAATGTTAAAGTCAAGTTACAAGCGAGATACAGAGGTAAGAATTGATTGTAATGTAAACAAAGCTCGAGTCTTATAGTTGTTTACAAAAAGTGTAATATAGAGAATTACTATTTCTTAGACAAAATGACATGTAAAAAACAATTTAAACTAATTCAATATCTTCATTAGTACTATTATCAACACAAGAAAGATACATTTGATTGAAACTTACTCAAATACATTACATGTGTAAAAAATGACAATATTCGAGGTTTGTTTACAAAACAAAGAATTATGAACTCTGTATCTTGCTTGTTACTTGATATTTGACTTTTAAATTTTGATATAACATTATAAACTTCTATATTTATCAGTATAAACATAGAAAATGGAAAAATAAAATTAGAAAATTTTAAGTCAAATCGTGTCCAAGTCCCTTTAAACATTAAGTTATATTTTTAAGATTGGCAAAGTTTTACCTTATAATTGTAGGAGCAAATTGAGTGGGCTGTTCAGAGTGGGGCGGACTACATCATCGCGGAACGCTTCGAGGAGTTTGGAGAGGCAAAACTAGCACTGGAGTGCATCCAACAGTTCGGAAACGGTCGTAAGTCGCTCGTTAATTATTATAGACAACGATGCTCCTTTCATACTTAGTAAACCTTTTAATTATCCTGGGTACAAAAGCGTTTGTGTATTCCTTCATTAAGAGCTACTACGACTTGGTCGAAAACCTTAATTTGAAGTTGTTGGAGGATGATTCATTGCAGTAGTTTTTGTTGTCATCCTTTGTTTGTTCTTTGATACATTGTATCGCGGGGATGGGAATTAGCGTAACTATGGTATGTTTTGTCTGTCGCACTGCTTGTCTCTCTGTCTTCATCATCTGTTTGTTCGCAAAGGTGATTCAATTTGATAAAAAAAAAATCAAAGGCTAGACTTGCTGTCATTACGCTTTGTCATCGTCTAGCTCATATTGTTTCACAGACTCATCTTGTTTGTTTGTGCATCTCCAAAGGGGCCCACCGTAACTCATACAGCCAAGAGAAAAAAAATATAATTATATCCAATTTGTTTGGCGTGTCACAAAATATGCGAAACAGGAGAAAATCTGTACATATTTTTTTGCGATTTAACAAGTTTCTTACACCAAACTTTACCGGATTTAATTTATGCGTATTAAATATTTTGCGATTTATGATAGGGATCGCGAAAAAATGTGAAAATTAAAAAACCGCGAAAATTACCGGATATACAGTATAGGACCAAGAGCTAGAGATACACAAATATTTTGAACACACAGTGATCTAAGACACAAAACAATTGTGAAATGATGTAAATGTGTTCAATCTTTAAACAGTTTCCTAAAATAAAATACGTTTGTTTAACTAACATTACAGTGCCTGCAGTGGTGACAATTGCACCACACGTAGAAGATAAAACCAAAGACGGTTTGACGTTTCCGGAGGCCTGTAAGCGTTTGGAGGAGGCGGGGGCGGATGTGGTGGGGTTGAACTGTTGTAGAGGACCCAGCACAATGCTTCCTCTACTGAAAGAAATAAAGAAAGTCTGCAAAGTGAGCATATATTACATATACTATATATCTGTACCATATTGGTATTTTTCGTCAATTTCTATTTTATTATTATTACATGCATATCGATTTATTAACTTTAATTTTAACATTTGAATATTATGTTATAAGGTTTGAAAAGAAAATATAAGGAATTGCATGATGCTTTGATTAGCTTACCGGTATGCATTGTTCAAAGTACTGAGAATCAATTAACAGTTTGAAACATCCAAAATGTTATGAAATTGCATAATACTTGTGTGTTTGGGATATTATAAATGAATAAAAGGAAAAAACAAATTTAAATTTTAATGTACATTCTTTCATTTTTTTTTTTTACCGTCTTCCTTGGAAGACGGTATAAAGAGTTGAAATAATTTACAGTCTCCGGGCTGTGCACTTCCTCTCCTTTGTGATTGGTAGAAAATACATGATGTGAAAATTTACATTTATTTCATTGGTTGATATACTGTTCGGCACAACGGAGATAATTTTCAGATGATCGATTTTACGTACGACTTAACAACTTTCGTAGATTTCAAATCTTAAAAAGTGAGAAAACGAAAGAACAATAAAAATGGCTCTTTGTGAAATTCAGGCATTCATTTTTCTGTTAACTAGTTGAAAGCAATATTCTGTAACATCTCTTGAAATAATTTGTTCTTTTCTTTTTGTTTTGATTATACAAATACCAATGAAATTTGATACGGTATGGCTAATATCAGTAAACAAGTTTGTATACTAGATACGGTGAAACTAATATCAGTTAAAACGAATGATACTAAATGCAGTTGTATTAACTTTAATTTTACTACAGAGATACAACCCTTCCTAAGATCTCTTTTTACCTACTACAGTCGATTTCAAATAAATAACACGCTGTAAATAATTTTCAATTTTAAGCACGCACGCTTAAAAGGCACAAATATTTTTTTAAAAGTTCGGCACGCTATTGCATGGAGAAAAAGTCGACATGTATATAAAAAATAATTAAATTGTTTTTGATATCTTATTGCTGTTAAGAGTTTGCTCTAAAGACGGTAAACTTTTTTTAAAAGCTAAACTTGTTTATTGTGAACATCATTCTTTGCAGGGACCTATAGCAGCACTTCCGGTTCCTTTTCGAACGACATCTGAAGAACCAACCATGGAGGTGTTGACGGATCCGGACACAGGTAGATCCTCCATGATGACCTCAAATTGCAATATAAGTTTGAAAATAGACAGAAGTATTTGGATAATCTTATAATTAAGTGCGTTTGAATATTTACATCGGTACCAATTAATTAGTGTTATTCCATTCCCTTTTCAGGTATGCCAGCTTTTCCCGTTGATCTCCCACGCTTTTTCTGTAGCAGGACCCAAATTGCCGAATTCGCGGCGCAGGCCAAAGAGATAGGTGTCCAATACATCGGACTTTGTTGCGGGAACGCTTCACACTACACCCGGTTACTGGCGGAGGAATACGGTAGAAAACCGCCCGCCAGTAAATACGCCCCAGATATGTCTAAGCACTACAGATTTGGGAACAAAGAGTTTGTGAAGAAGCATCACACCCCCGGCCAGCAAGACTAGATAGCAGATACCACCTAGAGTCATGTTAATCATACGAAATTAAATAATTGATATAACGTCAATTATTTTACGTACTCGTAAGACTTTCACTGACGTTTTAGACCAGTTAAATCAAATTGATGTATTTCGTGTATAACTCGCCTATTTGTAGCTTTTGTATACTTAATATGCAATGATTTTGTTGATTTATGTGTTTATGAAATAAATTTGAACCTTTTATGATATAATGTTATATTTATTCTTCTTTGTTCTCTGATAACAAAATATTGGTTGAATCTTGAAAAATTATTAAAACATAAAGGACTATATATGATAAGGGCCTGAAATGGTCCCCTTAGATGAACATCATCATTTTACTATCATTCTTTGTTTTCTTAGTTCAGATATGACATGCGCGGATCTAGAGGGGGGTCGGGGGGGTGGGTCCCGACCCCCCCTGGAAAATGAAAATTTATTAAATTTACATAGTAAAATTATCGCGAAAATATGCCTCGGACCCCCCCCCTGGCAAACACAATTATCCTTCGGACCCCCCCTGGAAAAATTTTCTGGATCCGCGCATGATGATATGTATGGTATGTGTTTACATAATATTCATTTTGGTTCAAGTGACCACAATTTAGAAATATGACATTGTAAAGATAACCTTTCCCCGCCATTTTTGCATTTTTAGCGTAAAACAGCATGTTTTCAAACAGTTTTTCCTTCCGAAAACATAGAGCGGATTATTGAACAAATAAAATATTTTAATCAGAGATGTATCTAGCCAAGACTTATAAGTGACAAAAAATTTTTCCTTGTTCAAGCATGCGCTCTATATTTCCCATTCGTAAATAGATAAGAAAAATGTCAATTTTTGGCTGATTTTGATTGAATTATAGAAATGGCGTCACTTCTGACGTCATATACTGCCAGTGAGTGCAAATAAATCAAATAAATAGATGAAAGATATATTTTATTTAAACTCTTCTAAAAAATTAGTTAACATTTTATTGTATCCGAAACACTTAAAAAATGGCGAATTATGGGGGCCGAATTTAACTCTTATCATATATAGTTCTTTGCTTAAGGAATACTATACAGTAAAGCAGAAGATGACACAAACTATGCATTTTAAGCATTTTAAACAGAACGATTGGTCTTGAAATATTTTGGTTAGACTATTGAAAGGGTAGATCTAAGTCACCCACTTTACCCAACACTGCTTTGTAAATTTTAAACAATACTTTACGTATCTGCTGTAGCCGATAACGAGTACCATGCTTTGGAAATATCAAACAGTCATCGCCGAATTCAGACAAATACTAGTATTTGAACTAAATTATACGTGTATGTACTAAGTCTATGAATGACCACAAGCTTCCTTCTCGCTAACAGTCCGGAAAGCTTGTAGTACAGATCTCTCTCTCTCTCTCTCTCTCTCTCTCTCTCTCTCTCTCTCCAAGTTAAATAAATTTTTATTTTAAAAACTCCTTACACTCTTCATTTTGTCTCGATGCTAATGACATCAATAATTAAACGTACAAAAAACCCACACAATTTATTTTACGTACGGTAATTCAGTTATCGTGAACTCATTATACAGCTTAACTAATATATCATCGTGGCAAGGGTCACTCACAATCTTGTCTTTTCATATGGATACTGCGCAGTGTCCAAGTAAATCTAAATGTACACTTATAACGTACCTCTGTGTACTGTATAAAATTTTAATTTCGCAGAAGACGGCATTCTTCATTAAATTTACTTCTTCCCCGTGAGTTTATTTTTCGCTCTACGTTGATAAATTAGAGGTTGAGCTAACGGTACATATGTCACACGACCGCATTGTGTACATAGCTCATTTTTTACCTTAAAAAAAACAACTTTTTTTTTTGCATAGTAAAACAATTATCAATCTCGGGGGAGGAGGGAGAGAGAGGGTGGTAATTGAACGATGTACGCGTCATTGCTGTGTCCTCTTTAACACATTTTAAAATAATGGTTTGATTTATTTATGCCAAACGTCACATTTACTTCTTTATCGAATACCCCCCCCCCCCCCCACCCCACCCCTCCCTGTATCACCCACCCCAACCTCCGCAGAAAACTCCGAAAACTGAATTCAGAATTTGGCAATTGTTTTTGCTGACAAGGGCAAGAATGATACTTTACCCTCTTAGCTAGCGTTTCACCACCTTACCACCCCCATGAACCCCTCCCCCATAATACCTGACGCCATAGCAGTAGTTACATGTACATATGAGCCTTGGTTGATGAGTGTGCAATCTTTTTCCTATTATCGAAGAGTATTGGTAGAGATGATTCTTTAAATTCAATTAACGTCAGAAAAAATGTACAAGTTCTATGTATATTAGTATGTACATGTAGATATTATAGTACGGAACATTATCGAAATGTTTGTCACGCAATTTTTCTCCTTCCATAAAGGATTTAACGTAGTCTAATCCCGCCCCACCCACACACACCCCCACTTCAAAAAAAAAAAAAAAAGAAAGTAAAGAAAAAGAAAAGAAAAAAAGATTCATAGGTTTATGTACACGTACACTTCAAACATGATGCATGTACATGTACTGTATATAATATATGTAAGCATATATGGTAAGGGGCGGGGGGGGGGGGGGTCCATATACACCACGTCCAAGCAAAACTAACTATAGCATATAGTTGAAATATTGCATGTATATGACAGAGTCCTTAATTAGAACCATTTTAACATGAGCTTGGACTTTGGGTAGTTGTGTTAAACAGCAATAACGTGAGGTAGGCCTGTCTATTTCATTGCTGGCCATTCAGCCTTGGCTCTTTGAAATCAACAAGATTTGTCTGGCTTTTGAGCTAAGACTACACAATTGGTGTATATTTCGCTTGAAGCCAGCGTCAATTTTAACTTGTTTTGACAAAAGAAATAGATAGAACCATTTTAACAAGAGCTTGGACTTTGGGTACTTGAGTCAAGCGGCAATGTGTCGTAGGCCTGTCTATTTTATTGTAGGCCACTCAGCCATGGCTCTTTGAAATCAACAGGATTTGTCTGGATTTTGAGCGAAGACTACGCAATCGGTGTACATTTCGCTTGAAACCAGCGTGATTTTAACTTGTTTTGACGCAAGAAATAGATCGTAACACCCAACTGAAAGTCCAAGGTCTTATTAAAATGGTTCTAGTTATGTCCTACCAAAAGTCCAATTTAAGGCCTTGTTAAAATGGTTCTAGATGAAACCGTTAATACACTCACTACTAGTGCTGTGTATCAGCTAGATGGGCTGTTGTTATTTATAAACATGTTAAAATGGGCCCTCTGGTTATATATATATCATAATACATTGTCAACTCATTGACAGAGAATGGCCAGTACACAAAGAACGCTACCGCTGTATTACGTAATAATCAGTGGAATATACTCTAGTGACCTTTAATTGACCCTTCCGTGAACTGATAAAAGGTCATACCATCCCCCATCCCTTAGCTTGATATCCCAAAGGTTGAAATTATTTTACCTTTCAAGGCTGCTTTTAACTTTTGCTTGAAATACATGTATATAATTCGTGTTTGCATAATAGATTTATAACTAATTTTTAACACTTCGATGACCTTTATTACTTGACCTTGTTTTTCAATCCGCATCCTGCATTAAAAGTTATTTTTAAAAAAGTTTAAAAAAAAATTTTGAATGAATAATTTAGTGAATAATTTTGAGCAATGTGCAACACTTCAAATGAAATGAGAACCCTGCAAAATACTGTTCCATTATGTCGCTAGGCTATATACATTTTGTACGCCTTTATATATAATTGCTCATATTAATGAATTCTATCCACTATAAGGTTTTTTTTTTCTTTCTTTTCTATTTTTGCAAAGAGGCACTCACCCTATCATCAACGGATCGCATTACCTTAATTATTGATAAAATAAGAGATGAACAGATTCTTTGCAAAAGGTGTTCTTTTTATTGCTCTGCTCGTTATCGTGCTAACTGCTGAATCAACATGCAAGAGTTTGATTCAATAAATTGACAATTGACATTGGACATCTGTTGCTATAATATTTTGCATTTTGCATCAAAATCTATTGTGTCAAAAGGAAATCTCATAATGTTGAGAGAGAGAGAGAGAGAGAGAGAGAGAGAGAGAGAGAGCAAATTAAGAGGTTGGACACCAACTGATTCATTAAGTTCACAACATCACTTTGATTTTTTAACAAACTTGTACCTCCATTTTTTAAGTTAGTGTGGAGAAAAATCGTATTGAAAATTGCACATGTAGATAATTGTTGCCATTTACATTTGGGTGCTGCCCTATCCTCAACCTATTCCCTTTTCAGAAGTGGAGAGGTATATCCTTCTATATATACATAGATGGATAAATCATTTATTTCTAATTCATGTCTGTCCAGTTCTCAAAATAGAATACCCGGCCTCAGCCCACAGGTCAGGATAATAACAATTCACAGTGCCAGAGACGGTGTATTTCAGACGGAACATTTTGTTTCTCGTCCATCCCCGCCCCACTATCAAAAACGTGGAATTTATACATCTACATATGCAATTTAAAAAAATCTATATATCGACGTCAATTTTTCAGAAAGAGATAAAAAGTAGATAGTTATGATGGAATAAATAACAAGTGAAAGAATCCTCAAAATGTATTTTAAATCAAATTATACTTTTATAGTTTTATTCAATTCATTTCATTAAATGGGGTTGCTGGCATCAACTAATAAGTATACTATTCACCAGCGGTAACCTTTGATTTTGTACTGGAATGCGACGCTAAATATATAATCCGGAAACTGCGCACGTGTTTGGTTTCAACTTATAAGTCGCTTCTTACCTGCCCCAGTGTTGAGTCCTGACCGTAGTAAAGTTCATTCAGTTTAGGAGCATTTTGACTTACACATCGAACAGATATGGCAGAAAGAGTCGTTGTAGTAGCAGTCGATGGGAGCGACCAGGCCGATAAAGCCTTTAACTGTAAGTATTTCTGTATATTATACATTTATGTGGGGTTTTATCCGCCCATTTATTTTGAGCAACAACATGGATGAAATGTTTCTGTCAGTTAAATGGCGTTAGATTGCACGCCGGGTTGTATTTCGCTCGGGTTTCCCAATAAATACACCACGGTTGAATGGGTTTGTATAGTCTAAAGAAAAAAAAGCTCTTGTAATTATATCTATTAGTCCTGATTTTGATTTTAACCTAACCTTTCTTTTATCTGAAGTGATGAAGTCTCGAGTTCCGTAGGTGTGTCAATTTGACCTTCAGGGGTCTTTTTGGAGGCGTTGCGCTTCAACAGAATAGAACATTCTGGGGCTTTTTTTTATCTCTCAAATTTCATCGATCGACCTTTTTACAAAACGTGTGTGTTTTTAAAAAAAAGTTTGTTTACACATGAAATGTTTGAGGCTTGGATAACCATAATATAGAGTACAGTACCAGGTGAAAATTCACGCGTTTCGGTCAGGTAGCCTGGGACTGTATATATCTACGGGACTGCTTCGACTATCGTCGTACATTAAGTATTTCATTGCCCTACCTTTTTTTCAGTGTTGTTGACCCATCGGTATTTGACCCAGATAATGAAATTGGGTCAGTTAGGGTAACATAACTTTGACAGCGTCATTGCTTAGCGTTGGGTCTTGTAAAGTAAATAAGTATCTGTCTAAGATGATCTCTCTCTCTCTCTCTCTCTCAACATATTAATTCCTCTAATGAATTGTCTTGGGAAACAATAAACATGAAAATAAATTAATTAGGGGGAGGGGAGGGTGGTTATAGGGATTATTGAAGGGGGGGATCAAAGAATGTAAATGAATCAGTATTAAATGTATATAAGTAAGGCAGCTGCTACATATGTACAGACAACAACAATCACATAGATGATCTACAATTTGGCTCAGGACAGTCTGGCAAATGATTGATCATCTTTGAAAATTGGCAGTAGTTATCTGTACATCAATCTAAATCCACCAAGCTGTGTAGAATACATGTGTAGGGACATAGGGAAAGTGCTAACACCACAGTGCTTACTGTTCAGGTGAATCAATCACAATGTGTACATCTGACACCTTTCCCACTGACCAGTACACACACTGTGTATCTAACCCCCCCCCCCCCCCCACTTAGTGACCAATTAACACAATGTGTATATATGACCCCCCTCCACCCTTTCACTGGCCTTTTAGCACAATACACAGCATGTGTACACATGTACAATGCCCCCTATTGACCAGTAAGTGTTATCAGTGTAATCCATATAAACACACAGGTGTTAATCCCTGTCCAGTCTGATACCTGTGTATCCATGTCTAGCGGGTTTATATAGGTGTTGGATATTCACCTGTACAATGCCAAGACTATTTAAAGATCAAAGAGTTGTTGTAGAGAAAGAGATCCCCTCAGGTCAGAGATGGAACTGTGAGAGTGTAGGCAAGTTAAGTTGCGTGTATTGTAACACCAGTGTTTGTCAGCAAGCCATTAATCCATTTTTACCATTATTTTAAGTATTAATACATGTACTATGAAACTTAATGTTTCAAAGTTTTCAGTTTGGGTGTACTTTATCGCTACCATTGTAAACAAGAGACAAATTTTTGAAAGAGATACTTTGTAAGATAACAACACTAAATGATTCAATCGTTATTCTGAATTTTAATTAGTAAATGAATTCACCTGTGACTAAATCATGTAAAGATAGGGAGGTATGTTAACGTATTTAAAGAACACTGTCTCAGATATCGATCCTTTTGGGTCAAGTAAGGTCGCTGACCCCCTTGAGAGATTTTTGATCAATAGCCAACTCTGCATAGTTTGCCCAACAATTCACATCAGACTGATTTAGATTTGATTTATTTTGTACCCTTTATTTACACTGAGATTATCTCTGTATTAAAAGGGGGTTTTAAATTGTGGTCAGTAAACATTAAAAGCACAATTAGCTACGACATCTCATATGATGAAAAAAAAGAGATGTACTTTTACTAAACAAACTAAAATAAACATAATTGATAACAGACAAATACATGTAAGTGCCCCCCCCCCCACCTTAATCCCAACCCCTCCCTAACAAACGTCCCTTACCCACCCCACCCTAAATCATTTTAGATTGTGTCCATTATCGTGTCACCTTTAATTTTCCATCTATCCTCTGGTTGTTAACCTGAATGTCTTTGTGAGTTTTCTTCATCGACATTGTTCTGGCTACAGCTAGCAGTAGGCTGTAGCTATGTTGTTCATGTAGGTGTATATATATAAATGGTGGATAATTAATTTCTCTTTCCTTTACTTCTATAATGCATTGATATAAATTTGACAACAAAGATGCCAAGAGAGAGAGAGAGAGAGAAAAGGGACGAAGCAGATGTTGCTAAGCAAAGCATGTACCTGTAATTCATCTACTCACAGGGATGGACTCTCTCTCTCTCTCTCTCTCTCTCTCTCTCTCTCTTTCTTTCTCTGCATTATAATGACAGAAATATTTTTTTACTTCCATAAAAGAGGTAGTACATTAAGGTTCCTCGACACACCAAAATTTTATTTTATGGATAGATAGAGAATCTTTTTTGAAACATGATTCCACAAAAACAGAGATCAATATCGGCTTTCAGTTATTTTATACGAATGTTTTTGTATTTTTTCGGTGAAATAGGAAAAACTATTTTGCAGACAAACAGAATATATTAGAGCTTAAAACTTGTTGTCAATAAATATGTAATATAATTATAAATAAATTCATGCCAAAGATCTTTTGGTCAAGTGTTTAATTTTTTGATTAAAAAAATATTTCTGAAAATCCAAGTTGTAATTCTTTAATATCTTTTTAATCTATGGATGAAATTTTAAAAATAACATATAGTCACATAAACTATTTACTAAACAATGATATTTTACACTGAAATGAATATGCAAAATTTTGGGAAAATTGCTATTCATCAAATTTGAACCGATCCCTATTGAAAAAAAAACTGATCCCGATCAGAATTATTTTAAAATTGAAATTTTACAAATAAACTGCAGTTTTTTTCTAAGTAATTGATATGAATTATAAAGTTAGTAAATGACGAAACCATTTTACAGCTAAACAACCTGAAATTTTTGCAAAATTCTGATTCATTCTAACTTTATGCGATTTCGTTCGGGATCAGTTGAATTACAATCGGGATCGGTTCGATTTTAAAATTTTCCATTTATACTTTAATTTCACTATTTGGTTTCAATTTCTTGGTGAAATATGATTGTACAGCAATTGTTAAATGCGAGTAACAGTTTATCTGCAGTTTTTATCCATAGATTTTAAAGATATCTACAAATATTTTTTTTACAAAAATATTTCAAAGTTTATCTGGCCGTTTTTCATATGTATTTATAGATAATTGTATTGTGCATTAATTGATAACAAATTTTTAGCTCTAATATATCTTGTTCGCAGCTAAAACGATGTTTCCGGTTTCTATAAAAAAAATACAAAAAAATTCATATAAAATAATCAGAGGTCGATATAGGTGTCATTTTTGAATAATCATTTCTCAAGAGAATTCTTCATCGATCCATCAAATAATGCATTGGTGTGTCGAGCCACCTTAATTCACACCAAAAAGTACATATTTGGAGCCACATAGATACATGTGTAAATGTTTTGACTACCATGTCTAAATTAAGGATCTCTTAGCAGCAGGTTAAGCTTTTGATTAATGGGTAGTACATATCAAACATAGGAAATCAATACTTTCAATCTCTTTTGTGCTGTTATATTACACAGGTCTCCTTTTGCTACTGTATAATCAGTAAAAAAAAAATCTATAATTGACTGTATATAAACACAGTAATTGTAGTAGACAAACGGTGTTTGTGTGTGAGGGTGTACCGTACATAGTTTGGATACTTTCACTTCAGGATCTATTAATAGGATACTTAAACCTTGTCTGGCATGTCTGCTATCCTCTTTGCTTAAGTTTATTAAGATTTATCACTGGCTAAGATGTATTGTACAAGCCTTTAGTTTTCACAGACATACCCTATATATATAACTGTATTGATTCTGAACTTTAAAAAAATTCCTCCTCACTGTTAATTATGGATGTACAGTAAAAATGTAGACAGTTTATTTTCTGGAAAAGGAACTGGCATGTCAGTCTGTAATTAATTTATCATATACCGTACATACTTGATGAAATTCAGGTGCATGGAAGTATATACACTGAAACAGTTGTGTAACCTTAAGTTGACCTACATGTACCTACAGTGTAGCTTGAAGACCATAAAATTCAGTGCAAATTTTTAACACAGACAATGTAGAATCTGCGTTATTTTTATGGATAATATTTCAACGGGCAGAACTTTCTACTGGACCATACCAGAGTGTGTGTAACTGTAATTCATGCTCCCACGGTGAAGGGACAGGTTAGATAAATCTCCCTCGGGGTAAATTTAATGTACGTCCAGATTTGTAACACATTGACACATATATATTCCAAAGCATGCTTCGAAAGTCTGCCTACCTTGAAGGTGAAAGGGTCACAATGCTATTTTATCTTAAAGCGTTTTTTTGGTTCATTCAATGGCCTTACTCTAGTCTTCTCCCATTGATGAATCGTCAAATTTTTTAAGAGATTGCCTAAGAAATTCCTCGTTTTTAAACACTTCTTAAACTCACTAGGAAATGGAGCTAACTATCTTGTTAAAGGAAAAAAAAAAGTTGAATCGACATTTTCTGGAGCGACGTAGAGTGTCGTAGCGACGTTGTAAATCACTGTCTCTCGGAATGTCCTTCTTGACTTTCACTTTGTCAGAGCCCCGAAGGCAGACACATCTAAATAATTGCACCGATGTAGCACGACCTCTAGGAGGTGTTTTAACATTCATTAGTATTCTAATTTCTGTTCTTTATGCTTCAAGTACATGGTAAAGTATAACTTGACTTGTATTGGTTGGGTCAGGTTGGGATGGGGGAGGGGGGGGGAGTTCTTAAGTGAATACCTCTGGACAGAGGGTACACTACAGGGATGGAATTTTAATGGGGTTTGATACCATGATGCATTGCGTCTCATAAATAATGAGTCTCTCCAGAAAGGAAAAGAAAAGAAGATATTTACAAAATGATTTAAATTCATGCTTTAGAGTTCTGAATTATGAATAATTTGGCCAATTAAGTCACAGAGAATTAATGCACATCATTATTTTTTCCCCATTGATTTCATACGTTGTTATGTTTGTTGACTATGAAGTGTAATCCATCAACAGATTTGTGTCTGGGTGAAAAGAAAAAAAAAAAAGGAGGGAGTGATGTATTTCAATTTCATAATCTTATTGAGTCATTATTAAGAACATTTGAAAATAAGACACCAGTACAGAGACAAAAAAATGGTTTTCTTAGAATTTTAATGAAATTCATCCATTGCAGCAGAACCTAATATTGCATGCATTTACACCACTGCGCTGCAGATGTGCACCAGTCAAAACCTGTTTAAATGTTTGTAATTAATATCGTTCTTCAAATATTAAGGCGTATCGTTATGTAAACTGTGCTGAGAATTATATACAAGGGTTGTTTAGTTTTATTTTTTTTGCATTTATCTCTTCTGGCTACCATGTGGACGTAATTTTGAGAGAGCCAAAATTATCAACACTGGCTTTTGCCAAATCCTATTGAGAAATTTTCAGATTTGAATTTAAAGTCCTTTCCTGTTCTTCGTCAAATATGTTTTTATAGACAACCATTATGCACAGACAGCCATTAATTTTGAAGTACCGGGTATTATTATAATCAAACTTATAGCCAGCAATTAGCAGTCAGACAGAAATTTTTGATTAATAGGATGTTATGAAATTGAATTTTATGCTTTGAGGTGTTTTCATGGTACAGTCCCAGAAACTTTCTACTTTCCCACTTGAACGGTGAGCGCACTCTGAGCGAACAGAACTTGGTGAGCTCTTACGAACGGTAAATGGTGAGCGAACCCAGAGCGCAAACGTGAGCGCAAAGTGAACGGTGAACGATATGTGAACGCAAGAGAAACGATTTATGCAGATTGCTTCAAGAGTTATTCTTATATTGTGTTTCGTCAGTAATAAGAAAAAAACAAAACAAACTAGATTCGATCTCGTTGCGAGCAACGAGTGGGTCTTCCGTGAGATTTTTGAGTAGAGAAGACGACTTTTGAGACGAAATTGTTATTCTATCCAAAAAAATAGGAAAATTTTTTTTCGGCAGTCGGGGCTTGAACCCGGGTCGCCTGGGCCATGTCCACGACTATATCAACTGAGCTACTCGGGCTCTCGCTTCAGGACTTTGACTCTTAATTTCTCGAGAACGCCTTGATCGATTTTAAAACAAATTACATATTCTGAATCAGTAAGAGGGTCACTATCAACTGTTAAAATATAAAAAAGAAATATTAAAAAAAAAAAAATTCGAAAAATTTAATTTTTTAAATTTTTTTCCTTTGACAAAAATAAGTGACGGCAGACACTTTCTTGAGTGTGTTGCGCCAGAAAAACAGTAGGTCTATCATCTCTGAACATTTCAGCCTTATATCTTTACTCATTTTTGAAAAACCTGTCAGACAAAATTGACTTTTAAAAATCGTAAAATGACGATAACTTCCGAACGGAAGTGAATTTCTAAAAAAAATTCCGGCGGTACAAACTACGGACGGCGGGGCATCTTTACTGAAAATTTAAAAGAAATCGAACGAGTAATCGCCGAGAAATCTTCTGCACAAAATGTGTAAGGAAAAAAAGAATAATAATAATAATAATAATAATAATAGAATTGAAAAAGAAACCGAAGAATAATAGAAGGGTCTTCCGCTGAAGACGGAAGACCCTAATGATCTACATTTATGTATTGTTATTACACATGTAGCTTGAATATAATATTATCTGACTGAACGATAAGTCAACGCTGAACGAACGGTGAACGCAAGGTAAACGCATGGTGAGTGCTTTGTGAACGGGGAGCGTGAACGGAGCAGAGCACAATTGAGGGCTCGGTGAACGCAAGGAAAAATGGCTTTCTGCATATTTGGAATATGTTCAGATTACTATTTTGATGTGGCTCCAAACAATTATTTACAAGTGTAGCTAGTTGAAATACATTTACAGTACCTTAACTACCTTTTTTTTTTTTTACATTTACCAAATTTTTCTTTGAATTTTTGGTGTTTTTGAGGTGGTCACATGAAAGAGAATAATAAACACTCTATTCCTTATTTTTAATCAACACCGATTTTCAATTAATGTCCGTCTAGTTATTGTGGGAAGAGGTGGGGGTAAAGAACAAATGGACTCTAGTTATATAAAGGAAGAGTCAGTTACAAACAAGCTTATTCATTCTACTTCACTGACAGTGTACATGTTCACTCTACTGTATCCAATTAATGTTTGCAGAAAATATTTCACAAGTGGAGACATCCATTTTATTTGAAGCATTAATGCAATCAATCAATAACCCTTTGCATTGGTGTTCATACTTTTATCTTTTGTCTTTCAGGGTATTGTGAGAATGTGAACCGCCCCGGCGACCATGTTATCGTTGTCTTTGGAGCTGAATACAAAGTTTCCTTTATGCGTGAGTTGCTTAATATGTTTTTCCAAACTTTTCTAGCGCTGCTTGTGGGTAGTTTTTTTTTGTAGATGTTTTTCATTGTTGAAAGTTAAATACCGGTACTAAAATTTGGAAGACAAAATTTACACGTTTCAACAATCCAGAAAGAATTGAAGACAGCAGGTTTTGTATTCCATATTCAGCCAAGTTTTTCCATATTCTCTCAGTCAGTCCCATAATCCTTGTGGGTTCGGCTAGCTTTGCTATCATGGATTTCTAAAAGATGATATAAAAGTTTATCTCATGCGACTCTTACTTACATTTCATAGGAATAGAAAAAAGGCGTTTTTATTTTGTAAAAAAAAAAAAAAAGAGAAGATGAACAATAACAAACAAACACCGAGTGTGTATTTGCAAATGTGTGCCCTGGATAAAATGTTGTTTAATCTTTTGACAGCTGGGCAGGTATCTGAATCGAGGCTGAAGGAAATTCAGGACGAGATGTCCAAGGAACAACAGAGGGTGGACGGGCTGACCAACAAATACGTGGCCCAGATGAGGGAGAAGAACGTAAGTACTGATAAGTAGATAATTTATAGATTCCTAATTTAACGAGAGGAATTAATATCCACATAAAATCGCGAGAAGCAAATCTCGCGGATTTTAAAATTTATTTTTCGAAGTAATGTAAACTAAATGTAACTATGAAAAAAATTCTTCTTCATTCATGATTTTATATTGTCGCGATGTGATGCAAAACGGTTCAATTGCGGAATTAATTACGTGGGTAAAATAAGGAATCTACAGTAATTAGATAATTTATTTCCAAGTTTGGACCCAAGGGGCATACAAGTTTACAATTATTAGAGAGATATTCATAAGTTTGAGATTTCACATAAAAAATAGTCCACTAAATACATGAATATGAATATGCAGCAGCTGGATAAATCCTGCGTATGCATTTTTACCAGTGTGCCATTAACATATTAACAATGTACATGTCAAAGCACCGTTCGTTAATACAGATAAGAAGATGATATCATGATTATGGCTACATGTATAAGTATTTCACTAGTACTTATACTGTTTGCACTGTAAAACATGCAGCCACGTAATAGTACTTATATAGTCTTTTTTAAGTAGCTTCACAACTATTATTGACTGTAGTACCTCTATAGTTGCTATAAAACAGCCTTGCTGTAGTATCCAAAGAACAAGCTATCATTGATATGGTTGTTATGTATACCAAATGTGACATGTTGTGTTTAAAGATGCACTTTACCATATTACATGTATCTATAATTAGTCCCCCCCCCCCCCCCCCCCCCCACTTTAAAAAAAAAACCCGTCTCTGAAGTCTTGTTCTGTTGCCTGTGAATAAGGACAACCTTCACATTTATAAGCATAGGATAGAGATTTGAATGAAGACAAATTCTTATGAATAATACCCTGTCGATCACTCCCTTTTATGCAATCTTCAAAGCAAGCATCCGGGGCACTTAAGTTGAATGATACAATAAAACAGGGACATTGTTTTTTGGAAAAATGCTTTGTTGAAAGGGTGTAGGTATCATTTTTGAGAAATAAATTACAAAATGACCTTTAATTGGGGGCACTTTACAATAATAGGCTAGCAGACTGTTCATAAGACGTCCCTGATTTACTTTGAAGGCATAGTAATTATAATACACATACATGCAAACTCCTAAACAAAACACATTGTATTGAAACACGCTTTTAACGAAGTCCCAGGGACGGCCAATTTAACTTCGTTATAAGCGTAATTCGTTATATCCGTCAAGTTTACAACATGAAATAGAGACTTGGGGAATGAAATTCACTTCGCTGTAAGCGTCAATTCATTATAAGCGTGTTCGCTATAACCGTGTTTTACTGTACAGACAAAAAGGAATAAACCGTCATTGCTTGCAGTGTATTTCAATCATTCAGACATGTAGTTTAATTGCATACATAAAAAAGGAACCATATTTGTAGGTCAATTAAATTATTTTCTTGTTCCGGTATGTATAAAGAAATTGTACAAATCAATCATTTCTTGTATTCTCTTTCATTCTCTTAATTTTCTCTGTTGGCCGTTTCAGATTAAAGGAGAGGCTGTGCCCATTACTGGCAAGAAACCGGAGGAAGCCATCATTTCCAAGGCAGAAGAGGTCAAGGCGGCCATGATCGTTATGGGAACCCGCGGACTGGGAACCATTCGACGCACGCTGATGGGAAGCGTGAGCGATTACGTCGTCCACCACGCCGGAATTCCCGTGATTGTAGTCCGTTCATGATTAGACAACTCTAGGATATATCAAATAGATTAACAAAGCAAGGAATACCGCAATAAATCGTACAAGAAGATTCGTCCTATCACCTAGGAGCTTTTTCTCTTCATCGTGAATGTCGATGTGTTTTTTATTTGTTTCGTGGTCTTTTTTTTTTTTTTTTTAAAGTACACTGTCAGAAGTTAGTGTGAACAATTGATTTGAAGTTTTTTCTTCTTATGGTAGTGCAATTGGTGTAAAACCAAAAAAAAAATAATTTGTATAAACAGTAGATTTCATTAGTGCTAGAAAAAAATATTAACCCCCCCCTCCCTAAAATATTTTTTAGTAATTTTAGTAAGGTAATGTTTTTGGATGTTCATTAGGGATCATTGCAGACTTCATAAAAGTTTTGCTTAATAAAACAAACAAACACAACGTGCAGGGATTTTGTTCATAAAATACTTAATTTTTGGACCGTTCTTTCATATATCAATCTTTATACATAATCTATATACACTCACATTTTTTGTATACAAAGGTATATTGGAAGTTATTTTTCAGTTACTTTATTATGGTCTATCATACCAACTGTTGGTAAATTAAAATCATTGGTTTATGAAATTTGCACTTTTTTTCCAACATCAGTGGTTACTTTTGTAACACTAACTTGTCAGCCATTTTGTCATTTTTGATTGTTGCATTATTTTCATCATTTTTTGGTCGTTGTATTATACAGCCTTCTTGTGAAGAAAGGAGAAAGAAATAGTCACCATTATGTGGTCTTGTCCATTTGCAAATGAGATTAAAGACTCGAAAATGTAAACATTACTTGTACAAGTTTGAAACTAGTTTTCCTTTGCAGGCTGTATAATACATTGACTGGGTATTTAATCTAGAATTTTAACAGTCATTCTAAGAAGGGATATCAGGATTTTTTTTTTTATTTTCAACAAAAGAATTAACAAATGCCATTTTATTTCTCTATTTGTGTTCATTGTTTTTGAATTTTTAAAATTTTGTTTGCATTTGTAAAATGTAAAGATTTCCATTCTGTCACCATTTTTGTACAAGGATGTGTAGAAGTTTAGAATACTCTTGGATAAAAAGTCTTCATTCCGGTTTTCTCATTCATATATCATGTATGTGGTGAAAACCAAAAAAAAAAAAATAAAATAAAGAGGGGAAATACTAATTCTTCTGAGAGTAAATAACAATGATTTTTTCTTAATGCGTATTTTTTTTTTAATCAATAATTAACACAATGAGCACTCCTTATAAACTGGTGGACTGTCTTAACAACCCATCAGAAGTATTTTCTCTGTAGACTGTAGGTTTATATACACATAGCTGTTATTGATTAAGTGTAAGGCTGTATTCCTTTTAACACCGAAAACTTTTGTTTCATGAATCTTTTTTGAATCTCAAACACATGTGAACAGCACACTGGTGTATAAATTTTGTAGGTGATAGTCAATAAAAGGATGTCCCAGATACCGGCAGTTGTTGTCTTTTATTACCTGTTACTCAGTGTTAGGGTGGGCTAAAGGGTGTTGACTTGATGTATGTCAACATCATTGAAAAGCAAAATGAAGAAAACTTTATCTTGTATTTAATCATAGTTTTTAGAAGCTTAAACCAGGGCAAGCATTTTGATGATGAATATCATTTTGGGCAAGGACAAGCAAAGATGTGTAATATCATATAGGATTAGCAAAGAAATGGAATATATCATATAGGATAAGCAAAGATGTGGAATATATCATGTAGGATGAGCAAAGATGTGGAATATATCATGTAGGATGAGCAAAGATGTGGAATATATCGTGTAGGATGAGCAAAGATGTGGAATATATCATGTACATTGTAGGATGAGCAAAGATGTGGAATTTATATCAGATATGTCATATCATATAGGATGGGCAAAGATATGGAATATATCATATAGGATGAGCAAGGATATGGAATATATCATATAGGATGAGCAAGGATATGGAATATACATATCATAAAGGATCATTGATAGTAAAGATGATTATTAGCTAGAATGAGCAGAGATAGAAATATCTAGGATGAGCCAAAAAAAAAAATGTACATGTATTTGCAACATCATTTATGATTCAACTAAGTCTGTAATACAGGATTACCAAGAGGTCTCATCAAAGATTGGCGAAATCTTCCCCATGCATCACACACAAGCCAAGATGAATTGAGCTTTGTATCATATTGTGTTTCTAAGTCAAGGGTTTAGATATGCTCTTGTAAGTGGTGGAGCGGATCAGAAACCCTTGACATCTATATGATTCATAAATAAACGGAACTCATAAATGATTTTCAATATAAACTTTTAAATGCACAATTCATGATTAAAAATCTGGTCCAACATTTTTAGTGTTATAACAGATTTTGAATATTTTCATTGTACCATAAGTTAGAATTTGGGAATGTTTGATGTTTGACCGTTTTCAAAATGCGTGAATGCATGTATAAAGAGAGATAACTCTCAAGATCTCTCTCTCTCTCTCTCTCTCTCTCTCTGCAATTTTTTCAACGGAAACATAAACTTACAGCTTAAACCTTGCAGGAAGACTGAAAGATAATTATGCTTATCGTGCTCATGGATTTCAAAAAATGATATAAAAGGTTACTGTATGCGTATTGTACGTGTATTTTGTATTTGGCGTGTACGATATTTTGCGGAAAATAGTTTTTGAACAAGTTGACGTGGATTTGAATTAGCGTATTCCTGAATGTAATTACTTTTATATATATATATATATATATATATATATATATATATATATATATATATATATATATATATATATATATATATATATATATATATATTTACATCTACCAAGTATTATTTCCTCTATTTCTTACGGAAATTTTTTAGTTAATTTAGAAACAATTACAATGAAATTTACACGCCCCATTGATCGATTGGTCGAAAACTAATCGGCTGAAACTGACAAGAAACTAAGATGACTGAAATTGACACGCCCTGTTTATCGATTGGTTCAAACCTACAGCGACATAAGAAAAATCACGGACCGCACGAAATTATCATGATGATGTCAGGCTCAAAGACTCACAGGAGACGATTTGGCTGGGTATTTTTTAGCTAACGCACTGGTGTACATTAACAGTAAATCAGTCAAAAGAAAGATGTTAATATAAACAATAAAATGCTTTTTTTTTAATGATTCATGTGGGTTATGAAGGTAACGATCATTGCAGAAAAAAACATAACCCGCTAACGCATTCCGCCAAAAAAAGCTAAGTAGAATACAAAGCCAAATATAATACGTTTACAGTAATTTGTCGCTTTGGCACATACAGTGTTGTAAAGAAATGGCCTACTTTTTTTTTTTTACCAAAACTATTACAAGATAGTGTTATTTAGAGGCAAACACTTGTTGCGGGTATTGCTGTCTAATGGCCACATGTATAAATAGTTTTTAATGGAACTGTAATAATAAGAAGAATCTTACATGTAATTGGCAAAAAATAGGGGAAGGAGGGGGGGGGGGGGGTTCATGAAAATAGAGAAAAAATATAGATATAAAATCTACTGCATAGACTCATTGCATCTTTTTTTTATTTTTAAAGTGTATGTGGGGAAGGAGGGGGGGGGGGGCTCATCCCGAAATCTTGACACGCCCCCCAAAAAATCCCAACCTGTAAGGGGGGGGGGGTCAGAGCGAATTTAATAACGTACATGTATATTTCGGAAATAGCCACTTACAGCCAAGTATATAATGCCTCATAGTACAAAGAGATAAGTATACAACTGTGGTTGGTTTAACCAAAAGTACTTGCACTCGAAAAAGCGCGTCACTTATCACCAAATTGCAAATCAGGAAAAATGAGAAACGTTTGAATCCCATAGCCGCAGGTATGTTGTTTAGCCTATTTTATATTTATTCTAAATATAGTTTATTAAACTGAAAATTAGATTAAAGAGTAAAATGACTGATGTATGCATATGCATATATATAATGTGTATACAAAAGAATATACTATGCATGTCTCAATAAAAGAACACTTTTGCATATACATGTATATTGCATAGACTTAGCATGTAATCGGTATTGTTTTTCTTGTTAACTTCTTTATCATATAGTTTAGCAAATATTATTTATATTACTCAGGAAAGTGAGAATTTTTTTTTGTATTTTGCAATGAATACAGGAACTGCAATGTGTCAGTTTTATATCGTATAATCTTAAAGGGACCTTGACACGATTTAGGATCCAAATTTTATTTCCTATTTTTCATTTTTAAATTTGTTTACGTTTGCATGCATTTTGAATGATTGACTTACATTTAAATTTTAGACGTCAAGATACCAGAGAGATACAGATTAAAAAAAATCATGGTTATGTTAACAAAGATTGAGTCTTTAGTTTTATATTTGTTTACAATTAATGCAAAGAAAAGAAATTGCCACTTCTTCGACAAAATAACTCGTGCCAAACAAGACCCGTTGGCGTGCAATGTGTGTTTATAAATGATATTTATTTACAAAATGCAACATTTGAAACTCTATTTTACTTATAACTCAATATTTGACTTTTAAACAAATTTTGACGAAACATTTTTAATGCGCAAATTTTCAATTCTAGATACTAAAAATGGAAAAACAAAGCTAAAAATCGTGTCGTAGTCCCTTATGAAATGTTTTTCTATAGAAATTCCACACTTAATTTTGTTTTGATTTTAAGACTTTTCATGACTTGTGAAGTTTATATTTAAATTAAAAAATCGCAATGTCATAAAAAAAATTAAACAAAACAATTTAACAGAGTTAAAACGTTAAAGAGGAGATAGAACAAACGCTTCTATAATAGTTAGGTACGAAAACTCTAATAATTACAACACATGAGTGTTAAATCAAAATATTTTTTTTAAATAAAAGTCCGATATGCATTTGCATGCTTGCATTTTGTATGGTGTTACACTCAATTGACACCTTACTCACACACAGAATTTTATACCAACCCCCCCCCAAAAAAAAAAACCCCAACCAACTAACATTAACTGAGTAGAAAAAATATCAGGGTGAGGGTTAGCGGGAGTTGAAGATGGTTAACCTTTACATTTATAAAACGAAAATATTTTTCAGAGTATCCTATTCCGGAAGCTGTATCAATCAGAAAACATATCACAATGAACGTCACCGACTCTCTATTTACCACCGCAGTCTCTGCAGGGGAACCACGCATGCCGCCAAAATCACCAGCATTGGGCACTTATCAGAAGGGGGATTCTTCATTGACATTCGGAAAGAAAATCACGCATCTTTTCGACTCCTCCAGAAACACCCCGGGGGCGCCGCATTCTTTGTCATTGTTTTCATGCAACGACAGTTACCTAACCCCGACGGCATACCTAGAATTAGACGCATTAAGTGACGACAGAGCAATGACGTATTTGCCTGTCATACTTTTTCTCGGTGTCATCATGATTTTCGGAATCCTCGGGAATCTTCTAGTCCTGTACATATACTGCTCCGACTCCAAGCGGAAACCGGCCAACAACTTCATCATCACTATGGCATTATTCGATTTCCTGGCATGCGGCATCGCCATCCCACTAGATATCTATGATATGCGCTTCCACTACACCTTTTTCAACCCTGTGGCGTGCAAAGCTTTCCGATATTCCGAGTCTGCTTTCACCAATGCTTCATCATTCATTTTGATTCTGATTGCCATTGATAGATACCTGAAGATTTGCAAACCCCTTTTACCCGAATCCCCAAATCGAAGTAAGCTTATGTGTACTGTAGCGACCGTATTTGGGTTTGTAATTGCGGCACCGACTTGTTTGCTGTTCGGCATCAAGCGTAAGCAAATCTATTTAAGAAAGTACTGCGGATTTGATTGCACCGTCTCAGATGAGTACAGAAACACTAAATTCAATAAATATTACTACGCGTTGTTACTTGCTTTATTTTTCATAACCTTGTTTACGCTGATTGGGTTTTACCTCCGTATTTGGATTGCTATTAGAACTAGAAGAAACAGCGTTATCGGGGACAGACCGTCGGTCATCCATTCTTCTGTTAAAAGCAACGATTCGAAAGAATCGCGTAGGAGCTTCACAAAACGAAAGAGAAACCAATCGAGCACAAGCGATGATGACGTATTTGTCAAAAGCGACAGCAAACAAATGCTGAACAATCACCAGTCGTGTACTCCGCGAAAGTCGCGCATCGATCGAATCGGTTCCAGCGTCACAACGATGATCGGAAACGTCCGCTGCACCCGGACAACGAAGATCTTCATCGCGGTATCCATTGCGTTTATTGCCTGCTTTCTGCCAAGCATCACGGTCAATCTTCTCCAAGCAAACGTGAAAAGCATTCAGATGACCAAGTCTGACGTAGTCAAGGTCATATTGAAGCTTCTGGCTCGGGTCCATTTTGTTAATCACGCCATTAATCCGTTAATCTACAGCTATCTAAACGTCAACTTCCGCAACCAATGCGCAAAAGCGTACAAGCGACTTGTTTCCACATGTAACGAAAAGCTGTACAGGAGAAAAGCGTCGATTTCTTCTAGATCTTCTAGGAGCGGATCAAGTAAAAAGCTGCAAAAGACAGACAGCGATGTGAAAACAAACGAAGTTCTACTCGAACACACGAATCAATCACAGAACACTGAAACCAAGAACTTGTAAATCAGATACAAATGTACATGTATATTTTATGTTTTTTTTTAAGAACGATAATTGATATATTTTTTTATGAAAATTGATTTTGATTCAATAAAATATTTTTTGAATAAATATGATTTTTCTACTTTTCATTACGTGTTTTGTATTGTTTTGTATTGCCCCCCCCCCCCCCCTTTTAAATTTCATAGTTTAAAATGACATTAGAATTGTAGTAAACTGCACAGCAATGATAAGGAAGGATTTCAAGTGATCACTCGGAAATCCTGTCGTCTTCATCTACTCGTAATTCCATTTGAAGGGCAATTTAATATGCTGGGTACATTATTATTAAAACACCACTTTATCATATGCTGTGTTTTGAGTGCTTGTATAGTATAAATTGAAAATAAAATTATACAGAACGATGCTTAGATGCTATGCGATGTCACCGACACATCCAGTCAATATTATAAACCCTCGGACGACCTTATCTGTTCATTGTGGGTGTGGTTACAATTTGATGCGTTGTTTAGAACCATTTTAACAAGACCTTGGACTAACTATATTTTTTTTGCACATCAAAAAAGTTTATAATGACGTTGGTTTCAAGTGAAATATACATAGATTGCATGTGCATTAGCTCAAAGGCCAGTTAAATCTTGTTGATTTCATAGAGCCATGGCCTACGTCACATTGCTGTTTGACACAACTACCCAAAGTCCAGGCTCTTATTAAAATGGTTCTAAACTAGGTGCATTCAGATTTCGGGGAATTTGAAATCAACCTCTGGCAGCATTTGGTAGACTCGCTGAACAAAGTGTTAAAAAAGTACACGTATTCAGATCATCAGATATTCAGCAGATCACAATAATACATCGTACTTGGTATGCTTTTTAAAGGGATGATCATGCGTTGTAATCATTGGGTAAGCTTAATATATTACACCAACGACTCACGGTTTTGGGGGAAATATATTACGCTGGATAGAGGATTACTTAATATTTGACTGGATAGAGGATTACTTAATAGGTAACAGAGGGTGACATTAAAAGGATTTACATCTGCATTTCAGATGTTAAATGCCGGAGTTCCCCAGGGTTCAATACTTGGTCCTTTCCTATTCCTTTATAGGAACCATTAAATTCTTACTGTCTGCCATTATGTCGAACAACTTCTTATTACAACAGCTACCGTTCCGTCTACAGTTAAAGGTCAAAACATGAAAACCAAAATAAACCCAAAGCTTGCAAACATTACAGTTTTGGCAATAGGAGAAACTATTGTTTCATGTCAATTACGGAATAAAGCGAGATTGTGTATATAAATAATTAAAATAAATGCAGAAATATCGTTTCTATTACGTTTATTTTACGAAAAAATGAATCCAATTACAGAAGTGACGCAAAGAAAAAACTGCTTTAATGCCTATTGCAAAATTAGGTTAATTATTAAGGGTAAATGATAAAAGGTACGCGAAAAAATAGTACAGCATGATTGTTCAGTGATTTTTTTTTCACAATTTAAATAGCATTATCTTTGTTTTGGAAAAAATGGAGACCTTAATATATATGATACTTCTTACTTTCATAATCGGGTAAATAAAAAGACGGATGTCTAAATTAAAAATGTAGATTTTTGTTGGTTTTATAGCTTTTCATGCATTTTATACATGAGTTAATATATCTGAACTAAAATTAAATGAAACTACAAAAACATTGATGAAGCATTTGTTGAAGTTATAGAAGCAATACACATTGTTTTTCAAAAGAATTAATTGCATTGATCATGAAATGCGTTTTATCCATTGGCATGATCCATGTTGCAAGCTCGAGTTTCTCGTATTGTCCTAATCATGTTGTATATTTTATTTGATAAAATGAAATATATCGGAAAGGACAGTACTACCAGTACATGTATGTTTGGTCACAATATTAAACGTTGTTTACTACTCATAAGCACATTGCATGCTTTTTTATTTCTTTTTCGCCTTTATTTCCTGCTAGCTATAGTGGATGCATACATTTAGTTGCACGCAATGATTAATTCTGAGGAAATGTCAACTAAAACTTCTACCGGAAAAAATTCAAAATGCCTATCTTAAAAGGATATCAGAAATTTCATGTTAATTGTAAATTTTGAATTTACGGGTGGCAGCTAATACAAAATTTACAAGTTGTCGTGTTGTAAATTTTGTATAAATTTACTGCCTCCCGGTAAATTTAAAATTTACTATACAACTTGACAGAAAGAATGGTCACTGTACATAGTGCAAGGATAAAGTACGTGTTTATATGTAATAAAAACTAAATAATCAAACTAAAAAAAAAACTCTTGAAAAAAAAATTGATTTTCTCAAAATCTAAAACCAAGTTAGATTTCCTTTCATTCTAAGAGATAACAAAGGAGGACGGAAAACTGATCTTCATTAGCGATTGTTTGCGGTACTGATGTTTCAATACTGATAACTAAGAGCAGGTCAGAGAAAGGAAACTTCCAGGAAGTGTTTATAAATTATATATTCAACTGATAAAAGTTCTTATTGCGGTCAACTGATTGTTTATCACTTTCCATTTGTGGAATGTTTTTTTTTTTAATTTCCTTTGATTTTTGAATTGTCTTCTTCCGATATATCCAAATCATATCGTACTTTATCACACGAGATAAGGACCAAATTAATGTCCTTAAGTGTAGATTAGATGTATTTAAAAAAAATCACATATACCCAATGCTGTTAACCAGTGGAATTTATTAAATACAGAAGCCAGAACAGCCATGCAACTCCAACAATGCCAGCCATGCAACTGTTCCGTAAACACATGCATAATGTTACAAAATTATTTTTCTTTTGGCAAACGTTGTACCAACATAATTCATAAAAAGCTGAGACACAGCTGTGCATTAAATTATGATTTATATAAACGTTATATTATAAATAATCCGTTCTGTTTATGTGGCAAAACTTATGTTTTACCACATTAACACAATGGATTACATATATTTATAATATTTGTATCATTTCTCTTTTTCTTGTAAAAAATATTCTAGAAACAACTTGTTTGGCCAACTATTCATGCTATAGATTTAGTCAATATTAAAATTAGTTTTTACATTTTTATGGTAAGGATAATCTATCTTTACATACATGTACATGTACTAACAATATCTTTTTTGCTTTTGTGCAAAAATTTATTGACGAATATTCGAGATTCGAGTAATTTGTATTTGTTTATATATGCATTTATATCAGTTGATATGTTATTTCTATATCATGACTGTTATTAATTTATTTCATTTAAGGAGACGATCCAGTAAGTTGCAAAAATTTGCATCTAATCTATTGGAGTTTGTCTAATGATCAATAAAATATGTTCAAAACAAAAATATCTGTTGTACATCCGGCAATCGGACTTTCTGATCTAAAGCTCTCATTTTGGTGTTACTGATGAAAAAAATAAATAACCGGTGATTAGAAATATGCGTGTTGTTGGGAGTTGATTTTAATCAACTCTCCTATGCACTTACTCGAACAAACCGAGAGTGAAACAGTGTTTGGACCTAAGCACAAATCAATACCGCTGACAACACTTAGTTCTTCAAAATAATCGATAAATTCCATGCAATGTATTCTTAAACATTGTTTTTCAGGAAAACTTATTTAAACCTTGTGAGATTTTAAATGGCACAAACAGTTTAGATATTTTTTGAAGTCGTGTGTATTCCTCCGCTAGAGATCAATGTAGTCCCGTTCAACCAGACGCTCGGCTGTCTCCGTTAATATCCGACAAAAAATTGAGTCTCTTTTGCTTGTCAGAGATAAACGGAGACAGCCGAGCATTTGGATGAACAAGACTAGAGTTCAATCTTGCCTGGGTCCATACTATTTCTCAGAAATATTTCGATTACTGATACTACTTGCCATGCAAAATCACATATTGTTGATTTTAAAATAATTGATAATCGATAAAATCAACTCCCGGCAGTACTTCAGTACTTTGATTTTTGGTATGTGGCCATGGACTTTGCGATTGGTCAGAGGCTATTTATTTCCCTGATGAAGCTATTTATTTCCCTGATGAAGCGATGGCTTTTCAAATCTCTTGATAGGTATAGAATTGATGTTTGTGATTTATCTTGATTTATATACAGATAAATGTAAAAAGTGTGTTCCGTTTTTGATATGAAATCGCAAAATAATAAAGCATAAACTATGTAAACGCCACTAACTCATATTAAAATGAGTCAGCTCCAACATGACGTTATACTTCATGGAGAACTCCCCCAGAAATAGAACTGAAAATGAATATACACACATGTACATTTGTATGCAGGCACGTAGCATCGTTTTCGAAAAGGGGGGGGGGGGCAGACTCATCCAAAAAAATTGACAAGCAAAAAAAAAGGGGGATGGGTGGGAAAGGTCAGAAGAATAAACTGTCAATCTCTTCCCCCCAGAAATTATGTAAATGTCACAATTTCCCCCCACAAATGTATTATATCAATCTAATCTTTATCGATCTTTACCCTGCAGTCGAAAAAGATCAAGTTAACTTGTACCACAAAGTTTGAGAACCCTTCATTACCAAATTCACAAATTCAGACACTTTTCGGGGGGGGGGGGGGGGGGGGGGTCCGCGGTGATAATTTTGTTTGCCAGTCGGGGTGGGGGAAAGGACCTATATATTTATAATTTTATCATATATGAAATGAATAAGTTTATATTTTCCAGGGTGAAGGGTTGAAACCACTATACCACTATCGTATGTACATTAAAAAAAGTACTTTTTTTAATGTACATACGATACACATTTTTTTTTAAACGACGATAAAGGGCGATTTTAACGGCGGGTTTCATTTCGATACGATAGAGCATGTATTGAATGACCATTTACGTTATTTTTTTTATTCGGGAAAAAAATGTTATAAATGTCAGTGTCTGACAACCGATCCCTTGTGCTTTGATCCACGCAATGTTTCTCTTTGGTACGTATATGTGCACGCATGTGACGTTTAGAGTATTATGGAAAATATGCCAGCAAAAAAAATGCTGTTCATGATATTACCTTGGGTACAATTAATATTGATTATTAATTATGATTGCATATCCATTTGAATTTTATATAGCATTTCCAATTTGATGGCATTTGCTTTTATGGAGCTTTGAACGCAACTTATGGTTCTATAGGTAAAATTAAAATTTGACAGTAATCGCTTTAACATTTCACTAATTAAAGAATAACATTTCGTTTATCGCATCGAGAGTATAGTCAATCTAAAATTTTACATATAAAATCGCTCCTCTATATGATGCGCTAATAGTAGAACCGTTTTAACAAGAGCTTGGAATTTGGGCAGTACGTGACTGACTCAGATTTGACGAAGGCGGGGCCTACTCATGGTTAACTGTCCAGTCATTGGCTAATAGAGATGAATATATTGAACGCAATGACACTCACCCGACTTCACCCAGAGATGTATATTTCGCTGAAACAGCGACAATTTCACACAGCAGAGCATATCTTTCCGGCTTTGACAGTCTATGAATATTAAGGAGCATCTGTTAGCGAATTAGAAGAAAGCAGGTCAATATTTGAAAGCTTGTTTGATGAGCAAACCAGATAGTAACATACCACTGAAAGTCCAAGCTCTTGATAAAACAGTTCTAATTTTTGCGTACCGTAGAGGAGCCGTGAGCGTGTTTCAAATAGATTGCGAGAGCTGTCCATTTTTTCAAAGGATCTCTCATTTTTCCATGAGTGAATATATTATAAGGGTTGTTCGGAAATTATTGAGACATTTTACTCTTACTCCCTTAAAAAAAAAAGATGAACCATTGAAATTTCACTAAAAAGTTAACCAGGGTACCATCTATTAATGTGAAAAATGTCAAGTCAATGATATCATTAGATCATATCTGGTAAGCTGACGAACTTGCTTGCGTCCAGTGACCCAGCGCAGCCCTAAAATCATTGCAACGTCATTTTAAAGCGTTTCCTTGATCCTGTATTTTATACACCTTACCACAGGTGCTTGGGGACAGGATCGACCCCCCCTTCCACCCCCACCTCCAAGTATATAGACCCCCTGGGCTTTATTAATTTTTTTTTAATTATCCTTTTATGAAATATTTCTTATCTAATAAATTTATACATTCAGGGCACAAAATTACCTAAAACAAACATTTTTGGGCCATGAATGAATAAATAAGATTAGAAATATGTCATAAAAGAATAATCTAATTTTTAAAAAAAAAGAGTAAAGTCCCGGGGGTCTTAAAGTTATACTTGGGGGTGGGGTGGAAGGGGGGGTCGATCCTGTCCTCAAGCACCTGTGACGGAAAATACGAATTATTCTTCATTTGGCATCTATATTTTTTTTTCACTGCACGAGCGCATGGAGCAGATTCAAATTATTTTTCTGGGAGGAGTCCGACGGGTAATTTTCGGTGTGCGTGTGTGTGTGTGGGGGGGGGGGGGGGGGGGTAGATGCCTATTTCAGGAAAATTAACATATATTCTGTAACTTTAAATTTCTAGGGGTAGGATGGGGGGTGGGGTGGGGTCAGGGCCGCCCTGACACCCTCTATAGTTCCTTTAGCTTCGCACATGCACTGAGTAACATGGCAAATCTTTGCTATTCTAAAATTAAGTACTAGAATTCTGATATATACCATGTTTCAAGTACTGATTTCAACCATAGCTATATGAGTTATTAGAAACGACTTTCCGATTGTCCTATCGTATACAGGTAAATTGGCCTACTTTGTCCCACCTTATCTAAATAAATGTCTAGAGCAAACACACTGACATTTCCGACGCACGTGGAAGGTAAGGTGAAGAAAAATTTGAGTGACACGAAGCAGAAGCAGTATAATTTTAAACATTTTTTTTGTAAAAATCAAAAGTAATGTATTGTATAATCGTATATGTATGCAAAAATATTCAATCTTATGAATTTCTTTAGCAGTATAAATGCTGAAATAAATTTCCTATTTTAAGCATCAATCAGTAACGTAATAGTCTAAGGGAAGTTACTCGCGCTTGGTTGGTAAACTAGACCTTGAGGTTGAAACAAAAAGTGAAAGTAGACGAGACAAATAAAAGGGCATTGACATGGGAGAGGCATATTAAGATGAAGATGGTAGGAATACAAGCTGTTTATCTTATTGCATTGTATATATTTCAAGATATGGAGTGCATACGGCATCTTTTTATCACTGTACTGGAGAATGACACTAAATATCTACGTCGTAAAAACAGATTTATTTATTGTCCCGACTCATCAATGTTACGTCTTTCTTCATACGTGTACCACGGGCCCTGGAAGTTATTGTAAATATATTGCATGTGCATGTATAAAAATTTTATACATGCACATGCAATATATTTACAATAACTTCCAGGGCCCGTGACGTGTACAAAAATACCCGGTACACAATCACACATTATTATTTTTGCAAACTGTTAAATAAACCATTCATATATTTACACGTTTGCAAATTAACGTACAGACGACCATCGATTTAAAAGGGTGGGGATGGGGGTGGGTGGCTACCAATACATTTTAAAAGTATCTACACTATATATCTACTCCAATTACCAACTTGTGTATTCTTAGTAAACGATATCATAAATAATTGTTTGTGTAGAATACCCCGCGTTCCTTGCCCGTGTTATATGATATATGCTGTAGGGCAACCATTTGAGAATTGTTGAATGTGTAAAAAAAAAGAGAGAGACATGTGATAGATACAGACATGTGTGTTAACCCAGTTTAAATGCTTGATGGGTTTTGGGGGGAGAAGAAAAACATTGTAATTGTGAAATCTCAGTAGCGCGCACACACACACAAAATGGTATGTATAACGTTAATATTCAAATATAGCTTATGATTTAATTTTGATTTATAGTTTTCATGATGATGATCAATGGCAAGTACAATTATCATGATTATCCTCTTATGATTGTTATGTAACATGCCCACATTCAAAATAATTTTCCAGGGTAAGGGGTCCGACGGTTTTTTGTGTTTACCAAGGTAGTTCAAGTTCTTTATTCCAAGAGACAAATATCTCATAGGTTTATACATGTGAACATATACATATTAAATAAACAGTAAGAAAAACATAGTGTACATAGTCAATTTTGATAAGGTAAGGGGGGGTGGGGGGGTCTGAGGCATATTTAAAGAATTTGAATTTTGCAAAGAGGGGGATGTTAGATCCACTCAGACCCCCCACCCCCCTAGGTCTGCACATGTGTAGTTCACTATAAAAGAGAATCTTTTTCATCACAGGTTAAAACCCTGGCAATCTATTACCCTGTTTTTTTTTGTCAATGAATAAAATCATCAATGGCTTAAAGTCATTCATATTATATATTGTAACAGTTGCGATGTTGGGTAAATTATGTAGACATAGAGAAACAATGATCAGACCAGACTTTTTCCTGAGCATGGCTGTAAATGTGCTAAATCGAAATACATGTCACATCCCATCTTGATTTCTACCTTCAGAATATGGAAGTCATAATATACTGATAATAAAAACAATTTGCAGCTCTAGTGATAAAATGTGTATTTTGAATTTTTCAGCCGGCCTTTGCAGCAGCCAAGATTTTCAGATCAGCCTCCAGGCATCGCTTATATTCAACCTTTCATAAAATCATGGACAACCTGGCCCCACCCAAAGCTGGAGCTAGAGCAGCAAGCTCTTTCGTGTTTGACAAAGCGTTCGTCAATGGAGAATGGGTGGCAGCTAGCAGCGGCAAAACTTTTGAAGGTACATGTAGAAGCCTCAGATACCTGTATATGTGGTCCAGTTTCTATTGAATATCTCATATATGTACCGTACATGTGTACCTGTTTAAGAAACCTCGGATCCCTGAACCTTTGTATATGTGGTCCAGTTTCTATTAAATATCTCATACATATAGATTTATACCTGTTTATGTATGTGGTCCAGTGGTTTTAAAACCACCAGGGTATGTAATCTAATGTATTGTATTGCTTAAAGTTTAATTTTCTCAGGCATATACATGTATACCTGTGTGATGCTGATCACCAGCTTATATAAGAACAGACATGCATAGCAAGAAATTTTCAGAGTCTTGCACTGTAAAGCAATATCACAACTGCATAATGCAGAATTCTTAATCAGGTACAAGTCTTAGAGATCAAATATCAGGGTACATACTGTTTTTGGCCTGTCAAAGCAGGGTGTTTCCATGAATTATACCTTGACCTTTGAACTATATAATGTAAAATACAAGATGCATGTGTTGACCCTGGCTCATGTTTTATCAAGTTGAAAGATTAAGGTCAAAGGTCATTTTTAGTAAAAGTCAAGGTCAACATAAGACAGGAGTTTTTTTATTGGTCGATGGATTACTAGTATATTGCATAACTTATGCCAGAGACCGGCCCCCTTCCCTAAAATGAATTACTTGGCAGCTAGTAATGGAACTAACTGGAATTATTCAGGTTCCAATAATTTTCAAACAAATGTGAATATCAAAATATTAAAAAATGACACCATCTAAACATAGTGCTGTCAAGATTTCTCTTTGCTGTTTCAGCATAATTTGTCCTAGTTTGTAACCCTGTCTTCCTATAAGAATGAAAATATTAAAAAGAGTTGGTGCATGACTTTCCAGTGCAATGTATCAAGAAATTGAATACATCAGGCAATCTTGTTTATATATCAGGTGGCAATGTTTGTACTAGAATAATGGAAAAAGGTGGAAAGTTTTGAGAAGCTTTACATCTCTAAATTGAATAAAATAGGACCTGTTGAAATGATTAAATAGAGAAAAATATTTACTCCGGCATTCTAAAATATTGTATGCAGTGTAGTACTTTTTGGAACTACTGGTACTATGCATAAACTGTTATATTTTTCCATATCTGAATACAACTTGATTCATCTACCGATGAATAATCATTGAAGTAAATCTAATTTTCAGTTGTGAACCCAGCCAATGGGAAGGTGATCGGGTCGGTACCAGACATGGACGCTGCAGACACAGAGAAGGCTGTACAGGTCGCGTACAAAGCCTTCCAAAGCTGGAAAGAAACGACCGCTAAGGTTAGGGCTAATTACAGGTGCGAGCATGTGTATGATGGGTGCAGTACTGCCACTGCTCTACTAGGACTTTTGTAAGAAGCTCATGATCAGTCGGAAGTGCGATATGATTTTTATGCTGAAGGGTCTAGGGTTCCACTTAGATGCTGTTGTCTCCCTAAATTGTTACAAAGGAAAAGCAGAGAGTTTATTATTGGAACAACTTTAGACTTTTGTCTTATTATAATATAGTAAAGTTTAGGGACTTAATATTCATAATTATGTTAAGAAAATAGATTTCAATGATTGTAGTTTGAATTTCAAACTAGCGGAAATGGTATTAATATAAAAAAATGATATTGGAGGATTTTTTTTCTTTGTACAGCCATATAAGGCATTTAATTTACCCAATGGTTAACTGGTTTAAAAGTCTCTGGCATGATACATTTTTCACTGCTACTGGGGAGTGAATGCTATTCACTATATTAGTATATATGTGAAAATGTAACAAGCTACATGTACAAAATCTTAAAAAGATGTAAACATGTATTGAATTAACATATTTGGATAATTATACACTTTAGGAAAGAGCTGCACTGTTAAGGAGATGGGGAGAGTTGGTGCATGAAAATAAAGAAGAGCTGGCCAAACTTCTGACCTCAGAGATGGTAAAGTAAACAATGTCATGCATAGAGATTATTACATGCCAATTTTTATTTGCCTGACTGACGGCTCTCGGGCTGGTATACAGCGACCTCTGGCTAATATAGGATGCGATATAAAAATTGCCATGTTATGATTTTTATATCATATACTTATAGAAAATATCAAAGAAACAATAAAAAACATCATGTGATGAATAATTATTGTTAACAAATTGCTCCGTGTCTATATATTCCATCTCGGAGTTGAACGGTGCGTACCGAACTCTACGTCATAATAGCCGATGATTAATGGAAAGGGGTGTGATATAACATCTGGAGATTGCCAGAAAGGGGTGTGAAATAAATCTTAAATCGCACCCCTAAGGTTTATATCGCACGGGAAGGAAAATTTTTTGTTTATATATCGCACAGGGCAGAAAAGGGTATATTTTCTATAAGCATATGATATAAACCGATATCACACACAGCAAATTTAATGTGAATTAAAAAAGCATTCAGACAAATTCTGTGTGAAATTCACTTCATGAATTCAATGGGGAAAATTTGTGCTAGATAATACAAAATCATATTTCTACCTATATAACTATATATCTCTTTAAAAAAATATTGATTCAATACCTAAATGTCTACAGGGTAAACCACTGGCTGAGTCAGTAGGAGAACTCAATTACGGCGCTGGATTTCTGGAGCTGTTTGCAGAAGAGGCCAAACGTGTGGAAGGGGACATAATCCAGACCCCAATAAAAACCCGCCGACTTCTCGTCTTGAAGCAGCCAATCGGAGTGTCCGGAATGATCACACCTGTCAGTAACAATTTAAAATATCTTCTCCAGTGACATTATTTACAGTTAATTTGCAATTCATTCATGCATTTTAATGCTAAACTGTGTTGTGGTTAATTAAGGACAGAATTTTGATTGAAAAGAGACTTAGTACATGGTTTGTTGACCTTATAGTTTATAATAGATACCCTGCAGTGCCTTCAGTTGAAGTAATGTTGACATGAATTGTTACATACCGATATGCTAGCTGTTATAACATGTAATACAAGAGTTCTTTTCCTTTTCTGTTCAGTGGAATTTTCCCAATGCTATGATCACCAGGAAGGCAGGGGCAGCCATTGCTGCTGGATGTACTGTGGTGCTCAAACCGGCTGAGGACACACCGTACTCAGCTCTCGCCCTCTGTGATGTAAGTATCGCCCTCTGTGATTTAAGTATTGCCCTCTGTGATGTAATATAAAATTCCCTTTGTGATGCATTTATTGCCCTCTTTGATGTAATTTAAGATGCCCTCTGTGATGTAATTAATTGCCTTCTTTGATTTAATAAATGCCCTTTGTGATGTATTTATTGCCCTGTGTGATTTTATTTGCTCTCAGTGATGTATGCAAAGTGTACCTTTATACATTTACCTGTTTTTAGATTATATGTGTTGAAAATGTTTCAGTTGGCAAAACAGGCAGGGATTCCGGCAGGCGTGTTAAATGTGGTCACCAGTTCCCGTGACAACGCTAGTCAGGTCGGGAAAGTCCTCTGTAAGAGTCCGTTAGTGACCAAACTGTCTTTCACTGGATCAACCTTTGTTGGCAAAGTAGGTGTATGAAAATCAAGAAATGAGTGTGGTATTATTTGAATATGAGGTTGCTCTATTTTTGTGGATTTCATAGACCCCGCTCATGTATGAATTCAATTTACATCCTCAATGAATCATGAAACACATTATTGATGCAATGATGATTGATATAAATGCATCCATGAAAATAATGTTCTCAACAAATTGTAAAAAAATTTATATTATTGTAACAAAATTTTATGATGCGGCAGTATTATACCTATAAAATGGTTAGAAATTCAGTACATAATGACTTAACACATTTACACTGTTTATATTTTCGTATTCATAAAAATACAAACAAAAGAAGATTTAGATTGAAATGACGATTTTCTTTAATTACATTTAAGCTGTTGCTGGAGCAGTGTGCCTCCACGGTAAAGAAGGTGTCCCTTGAGCTGGGGGGTAACGCTCCGTTCATCGTGTTCCCCAGCGCCGACGTAGACGCCGCTGTTCTGGGGGCCATGGGGGCAAAGTTCAGGTGTTCCGGACAGGTAAAATATATCCCCCCTCTCCCCTTCCTAACCTTGGTTTTTATCAATTAATGTTAATAGAACCTGGTGTATGGTACAATGCATATGAGATATTGATAATATTGGTTTATATATAAACACAATTCTTTCTTACTGGTATTTGTAATGAAACCATGATATTTTGTTCAAACAGGTAGCATAGTAAAAAAAGTGGAAAGGGGGGGAGACTCGCCTAAAAATTCTTGTCCAATAAAAAAAATCTCACTTAAAACAAGTTATTTTTAAATCAGATACTTTTGCAAAATTTTTTCTATACATGTATATCAGTTGTCAATAATGGACACCATGATGCGAGAAACCAGAATAATGATTTAACAAAGATTACTAAATAATATTAAAATCTGTTAGTAAGACTTTTCTCCAAAATATTAATTTGCAATGATTTTCTATTTTAGACCTGTGTGTGTGCAAACAGGTTTTATATACATGAGAGTATTTACGATGAATTTGTGCAAAAGTTTGGAGCTACGGTGGAGAAGGAACTGAGAATGGGGGATGGAACCGCTCCAGGCACCACCCAAGGACCGCTCATCAACAAGAAAGCCGTCGAGAAGGTAAGACGATAATTGCTGGTTAATTCTTACTTGCAATGTGTCTATGTTAAGGTTTCACAGATCTGCATTTGAACCTGAACCCCTTGCATCATGTTTAGAGGTTTTTCAAACCAGCATTTGAAACTGGAAAATGTGGATCTCTCTCTCAGGTCCTCCACTAACTGAGTTACTGTGGAATCATTAGATTTCGTGGTGGCTCAATTTTCGTGGAATTCGTGAGTTCCTCTCAACCACAAATTAACATCCTCCACGAATTAATAAATTATTGTAATAAAGTCACATTTCCTTTGTAGGTTTCAGAGAATACACAAAATTACGTCCCCATGAACCTGTAAAATTTAAGCAATCCATGAAAATTGGCCCCCACGAAATTTAATGATTCCACAGTATCTGACATTGGTGATCAAACAGTCAGACTACTGCACTGGTTTATTGTAACTCTTATTTTATGCACTATGCATAACGTCAAGGTTTTTTAAAGCTAATAGACTCTTCTCAAGATTGAATTATTTTTCAATCATCAATCAATACTGTATACATGAAATATTCATCCCCGTTTTTTTTCCCGCCCCTTTGGCACTCGTCGTCAATGAACGAATTTACGACTGGTCGAATTCCAATGTCTCAAATTATCTCTTTTAAAAAAATAATGTGTCTGAGTGAATTTAAGATGGGGCAAAACTGTTTGCAAGTGTAGAAGGGCGAAAATTACATGGGGCAAAAAAACCCCTGTATACAATAGTTCTTTTGCCAGTAGTTTATCCTTTTCTTCAAGATAGAATTAAAGATATGATAATTTTAAATATACATGTAGATTCAATTAATATCTTTTTGATGCATGCGTACATATTTTTCTAAGCCTGTAATATTCTCATTTAAGCATTATAAATTATTTGTTGAAGTTACATTGATGCTGTCGCTCTATTTTTAGATCGAGGCCCAGGTACAGGATGCCGTCAGTAAGGGGGCGAAGATCGTCTGTGGAGGGAAAAGTAATGGAGGCAACTTCTTCGAGCCGACCGTTCTGACGGGGGTCACTGATGACATGAGGTGTGCCAAGGAGGAGAACTTTGGACCAATCGCTGGGGTCATCAAGTATGTACAAAGTCATCTGTATTTTTTTTTTTTTTCGAAAGGGGATTATTTAGTAGTACATGTATATTATACGTAAATGTGTAAATGCATCTATAAGAATCATGATTACCTACATATACACAAATTTATTAGACAACACTGTTGTTTGTATATGGGGTCGAAATTTTCCCTTATTTTACCTCATTCAGATATTGATCTATCAAAAAATTTAACTGTTAACTTATCATAATCAGTCTTTAGTTCAAATTTCATGTATGATACATTTTGAAACTATTTACAGTGTTTAATTTTTGCATTTTGAGTTCATATAAAGTATTGTAGTGGTAATAACGATAGCCAGCTCTTTTGATTTTAAGGTTCAAGACAGAAGATGAAGTTGTTGCCCTGGCCAATGCGACATCATCAGGATTGGCAGGTAAACTACGTGTAGATAGAAATACAGTTGAACTTGATATCTCGAGCACTGATATCTTAAATATAATGTATATGTCGAACTGATTTGTAAGTCCCAACAAGTTATTTTTTAAGTATTTTACCCTCGATATCCCGAATACTCAGATATCTCGGAAGTTTTTAAATAGTCCCATCTAGTTTGTAATAACGAAGTTTGACTAAAGTATGAAAAAAATAATTGACATAACATAATAACTGTTATGATATTAAGATACGAATACAGTTCTTAAAATTAATGTAACTACGATGATTACATTTAAGATTTGTATTTGTTTCTGTCATTGGCAAAGATTTGTAATTAATTACGTTCATTCAATTTTGTGTAAATATCAAGTGTTTACTTTAACTTTGGAATCCAGTTTTAAATTGTATATGAACTTGGATTGTTGCATGATTAGATCTTCTGAGAAGCCCTTTAGGCTCCAAGGTTTGATCAAATAGCGAAATTTAACATGTACATATCTTGTAAACTGGTTGCTGTTTAATAGTCATTATTTAGCAACTTTAAAGAAACTGTGAAAACATCTAAGGTACCTATCCATGATCTGCCTAAAATTAGACATATCATTTTTAAATTAATTATTACTTTATAAAGAAATTATTAATCCAAAAATTGTTTACAGTTTTGTTTGATAAAAGGGTGTAGGGTTTTTGCATTTTGTTAATGTAACGGAAAACCGAATTGTTAAAAGACAATATTCTTGAAGTACTAAGTTGATCTGCATCCCTAGAAAATAAATCATTTTAAAATTCCCCCCAAAGGTACAGTTTGTACCTAAAATTTGCTGATGCAGTACCTAAGAAATAGTCAGATTTTAAATAGTACGAAAAATTTAGATGCTTTTTGCAGTTGCCAGAGTTCAATATAGTCTCGTTCAACTATCGGCTGTCTCTGTACATCTCCGACAAGCAGAGACACCCCTGCAAATGTGTTCGGAATGTTTTCTTTATCGTTGCTAAGTATTTAAAAAATCCAGAGGTGCTCGAATGAAAGTTCACGAGACTTCACCGAGATTTCTTCAGTTCCTGTGAAATTTCGAGCGGAAGTATAAGTGTTCGGATTATATTCTCAAAATACGTAAGTACTGGTCGGTTTTCATATCGTATCCTACTTTGGTTTATGTTAAAACATGAAATTCTTTTAATAAGTTCGTCTTATTTCACCATTTAGCCGTTTTTTATATTAAACGATAATATTCAGAACAGCGTTATCGTTAGTGTTCAACCACGTGTTGAGTGGTTGAAAATATAAACATTGCGTGGCTTAATAAAATCATATCCATGTTTGATGCTTGTGGTGTGCAATACCATGTTTTAAACAAAATAATGGATGTCTGTTTTGCATAAAAACTTAGTATATCGAGTCATTTTCAAGGAACATTCTGCATAAAATTGTATAGTCTGTTTCACTATTGAGGCTATTACTAGGCGGATCGAAAATTAATCCTCAGGGGGGATCTCTACTTAGCATGTTAATTGTTGCAACAGCTGACAAAAACTATTTTTTGTATTGTCACATTTATTTCTAGAACACATTTTATTCACCAATTAATAAAGATAAAGTTTAAAATCAATAAACCTCTAGATTTAATATTTGACTACTATAGTACCTATAGATTCTATGAACTAAGACTATAAACACGAGGCACGATTTTTACTGCGAAACTGAAAGGGTCAAATAAAACCACGTGGTCTAAAATTTAAATGACAATAACATTCGCAGGGGTGAGAGAGTCAGTCTATATTTAGAGGTCGCATCATCAAGCTATCACGTGACCTGGTATCTCTTACTTGTCGGAGATTAACGGAGACAGCCGAGCATCTGGTTGAACGAGACTAGAGTTCATTATTGGTTGGATCCATACACTTTTTGAAATATTTCGAATACCGATACATAGTTTGATGAAATCAATTCTATTTTTAAATATTACACAACATGATTCATAAGAGGTTTTCTCGAAATTCTTGTCGGAAAAGTCTGAGGATCCATATTATAAAAAATGTGCGCAATTCAAACAGAGATTATAAACTCCTTGCCAAGCAAAATTACATATAGTTGATTTTAAGATAAATAATATTAGATAAAATCAACTCCCGTCAGTACTTCAGTACTTTGATTATTACCTGAGTATGATTTTGATTTTTTCTTCCCAGGGTACTTTTACTCTTGTGACCTTGGACAGATCTGGAGGGTGGCCGAGCGTCTTGAGACGGGTCTGGTTGGGGTCAACGAGGGGGTCATCTCCGTTCCGGACGCACCTTTTGGAGGATGGAAGGAATCGGGCCTGGGCCGAGAAGGGGGGCGCTACGGTATTGATGAGTATTTAGAAATGAAGTATGTGTGCATGGGAGGTCTTTGATTGGAAAGTAATAGCAGATCATCAAGAAATTTCATTATTGTTCCAACTTATTAATTTGAAAAAAGGTGATTTTACACATGTTGTATTGGACGGGAAGGGATTTGATAATTTCCTAATCATTGTGTAGAGAGGGTAATATTATTGATTTTAAACATGTATTCTTTAATCTGTTATTGATTTTGTTTTGTTGTATTGTTATTTTTGATAATTATTTTCAATATGCTTGAAATAGTTCATTCATATCCAAATGAATGTATTTCATTCATTCATGTATTTTCTCCCCCTCATCAATTTGATAAACATTTATTATACTTGTTATGGTAAAAACATGTTATGAAATACTTAAGAATAAACATCATAGTTCCAAGTATTTGCTGTTTTTTTACATACATGTATTTTGTATATATTTAGAGTATTTGCATGGATATTTGAACTTGTTTAATTTAAAGAATAATATTTTAAGGAAGCTGGATGACCATGGCCATTTTTGGATTACCGATATATTAATCTCCTTTAATTGGAGAGTTCTGAATATAGAAAAAGGATATGTTCAAACTTTAAAGCTGGAATATTTGATTTCTCTCTTCACAAAATAATGGTTTATGGTAAAAAATATCGTATTTAAATTCATGGATGGCTTTGATGGATATTTTGTTGTCTATTCAGCCAGCCAGTCCTTAATTGTTAAATTAATAAAAATCAATTAACATGTGATGCACCCATCAAAAAAAAAAAAAATCAATATTTTTTCATTTAATATACGCTGTATGTGATTATCAATCACTTTAATTGTATTCATGAAATGCAATACAAGGAATGTATGATCTATTGTGAATGAGTGTCGATCCAATTTAAAAAAAATATTTCTAAAAATATTTGGTCTATTTTAAGACTGACAATATTTATCCTTGTTAATTTTTGTAATGAAACAGTTTTTAAAGATGTAATCGGAATTAAATATTATGCACACTTTTGTTGTTTTCTCTTGTTGTAATTTTAATCTTCTTGATGATATTTAAACAATGGTAATATTCATTTTAAATCAATTTTTAAGGATTTAGTGAAAATCAGTACATAAATTTGTATATTTGATCCTAAGGAATTACATTTAAAAACTTTTAATAATCAATAAACTAATTGATTTTATTCATCAAAAATTCAAACAATATAAACAAAACTTGGTGTTCAATGAATATTGATGAAACCACTGTTAATAAATTTAAAGCTTACCGGTAGTTTTGATATTTGAGTGTTTAAAAATAAATAACTAATTTGATGGATTTCTCAGTCTTTAATTAATCGGTTTATTTCCCCTTCAGATGCATTGTATATAAATAAATGTTGGTTTCATTAAAACATGCAAAACAAACAATTATTCATCAGTGAAGTTGATAGATAGAATTAAAAAGTCTTGAAATCAGAATTGTTCATTTATTCATAAAGATATAGAAAATGTGTTTACTGAATACAAGGTAGGAATGTATAGGGATAAAAATGTTGAATATATCAAAAAGATATTGCACAAAATTGTAAGAAAATAAATAAATAAACAGATTTAGAAAATATACTGACAAGACAATTATATAGTCAATATTATTGCACTAACTAAAGAATAACAGATTCACAAAGTTATTAATCATGTGAAAAAGTATGAAAAACATAAATAGAATAGAATAGACTAAATTATTGGTGTTTGTTAAAATATATACAATTTTTCTGCTTGAAAAACATAAATAGAAAAAAGACAATACATTAAATTCACAGAATTTGAATATTGGAATCTATAAAACTTAATTAATTTCAACAATTTTCTGCTTGAAAAACATTTCAAAAACCCGAGACATTAAATTCACAGAATTAAATTCTTGGTATTTGTTGCACATATTGAATATAAACATTTCTAAGATTTTTCCGTTTTCCGCCGAGCTGACGGAAACACGTGCAATAGTTTGGCCAGGCGGACATTTTCCGCTGTGTCCGCCCACTGCCCTGAGTCCAGGAGCCCCTTGCGGGTCCACATGGACAGCAGGTAGAGGTCACACAGGTTGTCCGACAGCAGATTCTGGAAAGTCCGGATCTTCTGGCGTTCGGAGTGCTGTACTGGATTCATCAGCAACTGCAAAAAAAAAAAAAATTAAAAGAAGTGCATATAGGTCTTATTTAACAAGTTTCACAAGTTTTCCTTGCATTTTAGTCTACAACACGTAGAAGGTAGATTTTTAAGTTACTGCATCTTGTTGACATAAAAGTGATTCAAGGTAATATTAATTGAAAACCAAACAATAAAATCTACCGTGTATACAAAAGCAGACCATCACTGACTGCAAACAATATATTTAACAGTGTGGTAATACTAGTATTGTATGCACTTCGATTCCACATTTCTGGTAACATGTATACTGACGTAATTATCATCGGTATTTGACGTAGTAATTCAGTGGCGTCGGAAGGAAATTGAAAGGGGGGGGTGGGGGAGGGGGCTAGACTTAGAAATCTTGACAAGCCCCCAAAAAAGGTCTTTGGTTATGGTTATGTAAAACTTTTCAAGAATACGTGGGGTGGCTTAGCCTGTATTATACTAGTACCTGTTCCATTCTTGTTATGATAAAGTCGGTTTTATTTCCAACATCATGCATCTTGGTGAGTTGTCTGCTGTAGAAGCCCTTTGGTATGGGTGGTATGGAGACGTAAATATATTCTAAAACCTTCAGCGTCTGAAATTGTTAAAAACAAAACCTCGTGCAATATCATTTTATTTGATGATGGAAACATGAATTGTTTGGAATTAAATCTCTCTCTCTCTCTCTTTGTGTGTGCAAGAATTATGAGAGAGAGAGAGAGAGAGAGAGAGAGAGAGAGAGAGAGAGAGAGAGAGAGAGAGATATTTCCGTTACCTTGATGAATATACTGAGGCTGTGAAAGGCATTTGTCCTGCTTTCCACTCCATGCTGTTGTCTTGGACTCTGAGCTAAGTTCTCAGTCCCAACTAGTAGTCTAAGTTTCTAAAACGCACAGAACTCTTTATTAGAATGAAATATTCAGGCATTCATATATTCAAATACAAACACTTTGCACTTTAACTCAAACGAATGCAATCTATCTCAAAAGAGGCGAGCATAATCTGCTTTTTTCCCTTTCAAAAGACAAGTCATCTAGTCACCTACAAAATTATCGGTAATGCTAATTTTCAAGACAATACTTACTTCTAGTATTGCGAGAGTGTTTGAAAATTACTATGAATACTTTTTTCAACAAATATTACAGATATACATACTGTAAATATACGGGACTTGTTCTTTTTCCAATTCAACAGTCTCATCTGCATCAGACGATAGAATACGGCCTTCTCTATGTTGTGTGATGGCAATGTCAGCACCATTCGGGTAGAAGACTCCAAATCCTGAAGTAAAATAGGGTGAATCAGTCAATAAAAACATCCAAATCTCAACTTGCACAGCCAACAAAACCCCCCCCAAAAAACCCAAAAACCCAAACACCCCCCCCCCCCCCGAAAAACACCCAAGCACGTCGCATCCAAGGGGGGGGGGGCAGCCCTTCTTTACTTTTTGTTGCAGCAAACATTTTTCTTAAATTCACATATTAAAAAAATGAATTATCATGGAGTCCTCCCCCCCCCCCCCCGGCCCCCCCCCCTTCCACTCATTTGGGACCATGTAAAAAATTTAAGTGAAAGTAAGGTAATGAACAGTAAATTTATTAATTCATTTATTTTTGGTTGTTAAGATTTTTTGTATGAGTCTGCCCCCCCCCCCCCCCCCTATTTAAAAACGATGCTACGTGCGTAAAAATTAGTAGTTAAAAATATTTAACGTAAGGTTGAATCAAGCTCTTATCTTTTGACATTAATTTGAAAATAAAATCTGGAATAGCTGATCCTCAATATTAAATGAAATATTTTAATCAGATGAATCAGCTTAAGTATGCTAAAGCTGAGTTAATTTTACTTGCAGAATTGTGAGAATACGAAAATATACATTAAAAGCCCCATTCTCACAGATTTTGACAAATGAGAAATAAAAATTAGTTGTATGTATTGCACATTTTGAATTATGATTGACCAAACACGTTTGTCTAACGAAAAAAAAGGAATTACGGAAAAAGAAACTTGATGACTAAAATTCCTTTAATTTGGTTCATTCGGACTCTTTCTGGACTATACGTACGAATCTCATCTTTGTTCTACATCGACTTTAAATTTCACTCTTTGGACACATGAATGGACACTTTTTATGAATATTTTACACGTATGTGATATACCTCCTCTGAAAGTTTCCCACAGATGTCTCCAACTTTGTGGTCAGCCACTGGTCTCAGACAATCCCAGCAGAAATAATTTCCGCATTTGCACTTTATCACCCGACTGCTGTGTTTGTTGATTTTCTCCCGGCAACGAGGACAAGAGTTTACTTTCAGAAGGAAACTTTCATTTTCGTTAACTGATACACTACATGTACCTTTTAGAAAGAAAATAAAATACTTTAATATAGTGATAGTCAAAGACTTAGAAATAGTCCTTTAAATTGCACAATCATGTATAGGCTAAAAAAAAATCACATGATCATATTGCAGGTCTGTCAATTCGTTTGGGACAATGTACTATGTAAACACAATCGCATGTTCATATTTCAATCTATACACCGTTACATAGTAAATTAAGTCAAAATCAAGGGAACCCAAACAAAAATTTTTCTTAAGAAATCATATCAAAATCACTTAAAAATCATATCCAACTCACAAATTCATGATTTTGTTCTATGATTTAGACATGATCCATTAAATGAATCATACCCAAATCATAGGTGACAAATAAGGAAGTATGATCCTGATGTGGTTTGTTTCTTGGTTTTGAGTCTGCTATGATTTTCTTGTGATTCTGGTATGTGCTATTATCTTAGAAGGCAACAGAGCATGCGTTTGAAATGATTCGTTAATTGCCAGATAAACTGACCACTAAGAATTAAGATTTCTGCATAACAGGAAGTTGAGTTGCAAATTTTGAATGTTCATCTTGGAGCCTAAATGTGATGTACATGTCAGGAAAATTTGTTATTGTTGGGCATCTTGCTCTATCTTGGCATATTTATAAAGTGAATTTATGGAAGTATTTTGGGGGGATATATTCTTATTCACTTGAGGTAAATAATATTTTATAAAGACTAATTTACAATACACTATCAAGTGATTTATTAAGTGAAGCAAGCAACTAATGCATGGATGTACATGTATCGTTAGTTCAGACCGGGAGCTACAGACCTGCAGCTAGGTTTTGAAATGCATACATGATATTTTAATTTGAACAATTCATGTAATAATTGCTAGAAGAGTTTGAAATAACAGTATAATTATCATCTAAATTATCGAAGACTTTGATCCTGCATTCTAATTCAGATTATATTGGCTTAACGATATAGTACATGTGACATTTATGTATACTATTTTTCATATTTGGTAATTGTCAATGTATTTCAAAAATTAAAAGTATATAATTGTCTGTTGCAAAATATTAATTAAGTGGTCATTTTTTTCTTTAAGAAATTATTGTATAATTGTCCTTTAACAGGTCATATAAGGATCATGGTTTTGATATGAGTTGTTAGTTACAACAGATCATACCAGGACCATGGTTTTGATACGAGTTGTTAGTTACAACAGATCATACCAGGACCATGGTTTTCTTGCAATTTGTTTAGTTTAACAGATCACCCGAGAATCATGATCCATTAACTCATTTGCATGTGAAATTTTCCTATACCGAAATCATCTCAAAACCATGATTTACACACAAGCCATTGATATGATCCCGTAGGCTATTTTTTCTGTTTGGGAAGTAATGAAATATTCTATTCAGCCAAGCTTGTTCATAGATGGCGCTGAGCCGGAAATTGATGAAAGAAATATTGGACAGAACACTATAATGTGCCCATACTTATTCATTAACTTTCATTGAACATTGAACTTTGCAATGTATATATAGTTACATTTGTATAGAGATAGTCGGAAAGCAGCCAAGGGAGGCCATTTTGGACTTTACCTAGTACGTGACTAGTGATTTTGTGGTAGGTTTCCGCCTGGAGACAGGTGGCGGGCCAGTGAGGGGGTTCCCTACAGTCCACACAGAACTGGATCTTACAAACGCACGTCACTTCCCGTCTGGACGATAATGTCTTTGGACTCGGATTCTCCATGTCATTGGTAGCTCTCTCTAGATGGATGGGACGAAAATAATTCTTATTGAATAATTATGTACAATTTTGATATGGATGTCAATATTTCTTTGGCTCTCTCTCTCTCTCTCTCTCTCTCTCTCTCTCTCTCTCTCTCTCTCTCTCTCTCTCCACATACACAGATATATCTGAAGATATTTGTCAAGTTTTTATTTTGATAACAGAAATGGATCCCATCATTCAAATAAACAAATTTTAAACAGTATCTTTAGTTTAAAAAACCCCACTCAATGGCTCCAAAACAATGATTTTTTTTACTAGAAACAGAGACAATATGGCTGCACTGATCATTCGGACACAGCGTCCAGCGTCCGGTCGACATCACCGTTCTCTCCCTGTAGCCTTTGTCCCAGGAGCGAAACAATTCAAAAGGAACTAGGCTCATGATCATGATTTCATCGATTTCACTCTTGCAGCCATGTTCCTAGAATCAGATTGTAAATGGCTAATTTATAAATATTGGTCATTGATGTCATTAATAAAATACATTGAATGTAAATATTAGTCTTAGGATGTTGACGGATAAGTACATGTACTTTCTTGGTATAGTGTTTGTACTATTTGCATTTGGTAGTATAATTATATGTATGCATGACATTTATTGTTGTGGTGTCATAGTTTTATCGAATTTGCTTAATGTTTGACTTAATTCTTTGGACAAGTATGTCCCGAATTAGCCTGGCAAGATGTTGCAAACGGCTGCACACAGAGATATACACGTCAGGTACATGTCAAAGATAGTCAAGGATGCTCACCAAACAAGGAATTGGTTGCGTCCCTTGTTCAATCATCTCTACAATGGTCCGATAAACACAGTTTCTACAGAACACGTGTTCGCACGGCAAGACGCACATCCCGTTAAGCTTAGCACCATTCCCTGCCAGTAATGACGTCAAACACACGGCACATTTCTTACTGTCGTCATGAAGGAATTCTAATGAGGAAAAGGTTTCTTTGCTTGAACTCTGAAAACATTAAAATCCAGGGATGAAAATTTATGCAAAGCGTATCGATCGCTGCTCTTAAGCATTGTTTTACTTTGGTCACTACAGAAATATTTTTTTTAAAATTGAATGTGTACCACATTTTATTCCTGAAAGAACTTTTGTGTATATATTAATATTTGGTTATTGCAAAATCGAAATAAAAAAGAACAGCTTCGAGAATTAATTAAGTCTCTATTTTTAAGGAAGTGCATTAGCTATACAATGTACCGATGACGTAAACCTCAACAGATCTAGAAACAATGCATGGTGTTCGAAAAATCAGTTACGCAACACAGTGTTATAAAGTTACACGTTCGTCATTATATTCATTTTGAATTTTTTTTTTTTTACCTTCTTCTCACTTTTATGGAAGTGAATTCTGTAGATGTGATCAATGGTAGATATCCTGTACGTAATGGTGGTCATCCAATCAAATAGAGGCTTATCTACCTTGGACAAATACATGGAGGCTCTGGAATGTTTAAATAATTGGCAATGATGATGAGCAGTTGATTCTTATATTAGTTTTCTAAATTATTAACAATATTTCGGACTTTTGGTCTTATTATTCATGGAATGATATACTGAACACTTTCACCGGTTTAGAATTTTCTCAAATTTTACAATATTTAACCCCAAAAAATACGTTTAAAAATTTTTAAAATCCTTAGTAGGAATCGAACTCATGAATAACAGTTTCGTTTTGATCCCTATAACCCATGGCCATTGCGCCACGCTGTTATAGAGGGAGTAATTTTGGGAAAGAAACTGTTAATAAAACTATCTTGATTTTATTGTTAATTTTGATAAATAATACCATACAACATGGAGGTGTCCCGAAACACCTTAAATTGAAACCGTTTGGGCACCACCAAGTATCAATGAACAATCGGAAGGCAAATCAAAGGCTCTTAATATTGGTTTAATCTATTTGTCTATCATCCTGAAGCATTAATCAAGGGCCTATGTGTACATATAGGAACAATGTTTAACCCTTTATTTCTTTTATTGTAACAAAACTAAAAAATCATATTTAATCCTTAATTTTATACATGCATTTATATTTCTGACGGTTAATTTGGTCATGCACCCAAATATCGAAACTTTTCAGTTCAGCTCTAGATCCATATTATGACATACCCCTCCGTTTGGTGTTGGTACATATACTTGTCACCATTGTTGCGTGATTTCAGCAGGTTTTGCGCCAGGCTGTAGATTTTCCTGAGAGAAACTGGCGATGGTTTGGAAGAGGCTACATACTTTGAAATCTCTTCTCTGATAAGTTTCTGTTGATCATTGTCTATTTCAACATGTACCTTTAATCTATAGGGGAACACACATATTCAATTACATTACACTAGAGTAGACTAATAATTCAATTAACATAAAAGACAATGGATATATCAAATTTGACTGATTCGTGCATTTTATCAAATAGAATGCCTCTGGTTTTCTATTTGTCAATGCGTTAGTTGTTCAATAAAACCCATCTCTAAATAAAATCTTTTTAATGATATGAAGTCATAAACACTGCTTTCAATATTCCACTCATGAATATTCATTCTGCATCACGTGATAATTGTAATACTCACATGACGCGCAAACGCACTTACACGTAGTCTCCGATTTGCTCCGATGGATCATATGATGCGGGATGCAACATTTCTTGCACTACGAGTCCAGGCTGTAGATATGTATCTGCAGTGAAAATATTCCCGTTTTTCGTTGAGCTCTGTCTCAGTGAAATAAAAACCAGTGGCGGAAAACAACTTCCAGACCGCCGTACATGACTTCTGGCCATGAACTCAAAGAACTCCGATTTTAAAAGTTGACAAAGTATTGACGTCTGCTCATCGCCACGATCATATTTCTCATTAGTTTCTTCTTTCTGCAGACTGTTGTGGTCAATTTCTTTTACATCAGTTTCCTCTCGCTGACGTTTAGCAACATCCCATACACTTGACGCGTGGATCTTGGCATTACGAACACCAATGTGTACTTCTTCTGGACCTTTTTTAGTCTTAAATATCCATCTTTTATTGTTCAGTCTACGGGGCTCTCGTTTTTTGGATCCCTTTATTAGGTCCGCCATACTAACTTGAATGGGTGATTTTGCTTTTACTGTGAAATCATCGTCTCTCAATCTGTTAATATCAGAACCTCCAAGTTTAAACCCATCGTCTAACTTGTTTACACCAGACTGTTCCCCTATAGTTCTTTGGCTGCTGTTTGTCTGAATTACCGAAGCTAATTGCACGTAATGCCCAAGGTCCTTATGGTCCCATTTCTGCCAGTGTTTTAATTTTCTACCATTTACACACCCTTTCTGCTTACTCTGGCCTTTCTTCGAGTAATGTTGTTTTCTTACCCCCGAATATTTTCGAAATTCTGTGAAGAAATGTTGAATACATTCTATTCTTCATTTACATTCAAATGTAATTATTATACTTTCATGTTAAAAACTGAAATCTGATTGGTTTAGACGCAGTTGATAATCTGTTCTATTATCCTCAGCGTTAGCAACACACTTGGCAACGGGTAACACAACGAATTGTTACATGCGCGTAAATTATGCGCGTACGGTTCGCCGTAGAATTTAGTTAATTTCTATATAAAAGCAGTAAAATTTTCTTTAAAAATAAGACATTCAGTATAATAAAATAAATAGTGCCTGTTTGGGAGGGTAACTGTTGAAATTGACACCCCTCGAAAACCATTGTCAACCTCTGTTGACAATGGTTCTCTCGGGGTGTCTATTTCAACAGTTAACCTCCAAAACAGGCACTATTTATATAATGTAAATGTTATATGTTATACGAAGTTTTTCAGACTGGGAGCTACAGATCCGCAGCTTTATAGTAAATACATTTACTGAATCGTTGATCAATTATACAGATCCGCAGCTTTATAGTAAATACATTTACTGAATCGTTGATCAATTATAATTGTCCGCATCGGACCGTCTTGTTAACCATGTTGGCTTTATAGCCGTATAACGCCTTCTAACGCGCCGAATCAATTATTCTATAGAAAATTTGTTATTTTAGCTACATAAACTATAGTACATTGTCCAATATTCATTCACTCACAAAAAAATCTCACAAAAAAAGATAAATATGATTTATAACACATAATGAATTACATGTACTAAGTATAGTATAAATGATTAACTTTCGTGCATTTTAAATTCCTTCTGTTTTCTTCTTCGGTACCATCTGTGCATATAAATGCAAAATCATGTTGCATTGTAAACATGCTACCGGTTTCTTACCTATTCTTCATACTGAAATGAAGAGAAAAACACAACTGGAGTTATCTACCTTTTGCTTAGTTTCTTACATGTCGAGCAAAATTGCGCAATCGCCAGTTGAAATCGCTCGTATCCAAATGCTGAATAAGATACAAAAAAGAAAAAAATGGAGAAAATTCATTATAGCTATACTATCAATTATTTACGTTCCTACACGAACCTTAATATATACCAGATCGACTGAGCACAGATGAGCTGTAAAATGCCGGGATACCGCTGTTTCTGCATGGTTTGTTTATCCGTAACTCAGATCGATTTGTTTACATTAAGCGTACGTATTTAAACTCTCGCTCAAAGTGGGATTTAAAAAACTTGGATTTAAAAGTGAATAATTCTGTTAATGTTTTACCGTATGGACAATTAAAATACATTATCTTCAATAATGTTGTTTGTTGTTTTGTTTTCAAATTTATTCATTTATGAGCATAACGATGTACATGCGCAACGATCAGCATTGATCTCAATTAATTACCGGTTCGATTTTTCAGGCATGCGTAAATTTTACAATAACAATCCATTAAGCTACCTGGAAAATCAAACTCGATTATTTCAAAATCAAATATCTACAAGATATAATTCTGTAATATACATTTTCATGAATCTGATTTCGAGTGTTAAGTTTTATCACATACTCACATGCGATATACATGACTATGTACGTTTCCAAAAAGAAAAAAATTATTAATATCATCTAAATTTGAATATGAAAACTATCTTTCTTCTCCATAGAAAGAAACTTGACAATACAGAAACTGAAAAAAAGTCCTCTTCGACACCACAATATGTACACATCACATGTGCTTGAGGACAGGGCACCCCCTCCACCCGCGATTTAAACCCCTGGGATAGTTGACCTTTTTGAAAAAAAATCCTTTAAAAAGTCATATATATATATATACAACATGTTCCATTTTAAATATCTAAAAATTAACGGAAAATAAACGATTAATGTATAACACCCCATTGCATACCTTTCCTTTTTTTATATGCAGGTTGGGTTTGTTTTAAATGAATGTTTTTTTTATTAATTAATTTTAAGATATTTGATATCAAACATGTTGTGTACATGGCATTTAACGAATTTCTATCAAAAAAGCGTCAACTACCCCGGAAAATCGCGAGGGGGGGGGGGGTGTCCTGACCTCAAGCAACTGTATACATGTACATGTATATATAGGAGCGATGCCCGCATATATTTTGTATTTTGTTCTTTTAATGGTGTTAATGGTCCCATGTGTGGAAAGAAATTCGGAGATCAAACATTCATCGGTAAATGAATGAATAATTGGTTTATAGCGGGAGATAGGGGTCAAACAATGAATGGAAGGAAAATTGAATCATCTTGCTTCTATCAGAAAAGGTGAATAAATTAAGTCTGAAAGAAAACATCGTCTTCTAAAAAGCTGAGGAGCTGAGGAGTCAAGAAAACCGGAACATCACTCGGTCTTTTCTGTCAAGTCGTTTTTTTCTCGACTTGACGGTTTAGGCCGAATGATAATTCGGATTGAAAATCCAGACAATTTTGATAGTTTTCTTCCTTCAAATAAAGAAGAGCAATGATTGATTTTAACAATCGTAATATCTCGGACCTTTCCGAAAAGCAGTTTTTTTTTTTTTAGCTCAGCCTGAAAGACCCCAGAAGATACCGCTGTAATTTTGATAAGAACTTTCCAATGACAACAGGTTCATATCATATCAAGTCTAAGGTTTAAGGTTCTCCAATGGAATATGCCGATACTTACATGTATGATAGTGACACGTGCCGGAAAATATAATTCAGTAATAAATCGTTATCTCCTCTATATAAATTGTTTTCACTAAATTCCTTAATATTGAAGTATATTCAAGTCATATGTTAACAATGTGAACGACAAAATAAATACAAGCAAAGGAATAAAGATTCTTTCAAGAGTTTATTATGATTCAAAACAAGTTTTAAAATGTGGCATTCAATAAGAAACAAAAGTTAAATATATATGTACAATCAACAGCATCGTTCTATTTTTCGTTCGTTTTAAGTCCTCCTTTTACGAAGTCAGACAAGTGGCGTCTTTTTCGTCAGTTTGGACTACCCCACATTTGCAAGCAGTTATACGTTATTTCAAAGCATCATCTGTGCCGGTTCAATACTCTGATTTGAGTAAGTCTGAATGGTATCACAGAGACGACTGTCATTTGAATGGTTGTACGAGCTTCATCGCCTCGATGGCAACCGAGCAGTATTTTCCTGATAGAACAGAAGAAAGTGCGTGGTTGATTTGGCAGACGACTCGTTATTACTGTGAGAAAGCGAGGCGACATCGATGGACATATTACGACGGCATGACTTATGCGCCTTGGGTTTCGTCTGCTGTCGGTTTTCATTGAGGATTTCTATCAGTTCACCATTGTCTACCTCACTGCTTTTCTTTGGTCTGGCCTCACACGCTTTGTTCCAGGGTTTGTCTTTTACAGCAATCAAATCTTTTGTAACACAGACGGCGGCCGAATCCTGTTTCTTCTGCTCCTTCGTTGGGGACTTCGGAGAAGGTTTCGCCGATTGCACGGGCGTTACCTTGTTCTCATAAAGAGGCTTCAAGGAAAGGCGGGGCGACAATGGAGCTCGGCCGCAACAGGGGCTTCCTATTAGCCCTTTGGAAATGCTGGCAATGCTCTTGTCAAGGCAAGATCTGGAGAAGTTCATCGGCTCAATAAGCTGCATGGTTGCTGTTGTCATGTCGTGCCGTGTACGTCTTAAAATGCAAAATGATTCCTGATTCAGATTCGGAGTCCCTTTTATAGGAAACGAGTCAGATGTTTACCATTACTTTGAACAGCATTCTTTTCCCAACTACCTGCTAAATGACCAATTGATGGTTTGCAGTACAAAACTGTTTTTGCACAAAAACATGCATTAAGCCATTCTATTAAATCTGACCTGTATCCTACCTCCTGTTTCAACACATTATTGCTAAATGACGCCAATCTACGGGCTTTTTTCCTGTCGTTATTGCCATATGGGACGTTGATTAAAAGGTATTACTGCAATCATGTGACGACAATTGGTGTTCATGTAGGTTACCAAAAACACTCTCAGGCAAACATGCTAATTAACCGAAATATTCTTATACCTACAAAAGTACAAATTGAACAACAAAGTACTTTTTGGATTACAGAAAAGTATACAATGATCTTGACCTCGAATATAGATGGTTACGTGCTACCGAAAGTCCAAGCTCATGCTAAAATGGTTCTATAAACTTTTTACCTTTTTTTTCGTTAACCTTTTGTATATATTAAGTTAGCTGATATGTTTAAGGAGTCCCTTAGATGCATGTATCTCTACCTCGTGAGGTCCAGACTGGCTGTGGTTTTATTTTATTTTTAAACAAATATAAAATTGATGCATTTTATTGTCGCATTTGTAGTTTTTGGTTTAAAAAAAATATTTTACATGATTACAAAATTGATGCATTTCGTGGCCGAATCTTGCAAGTTTTGACATTTTTTAAAATGACTATTCTTTTTTTTTTTTTAAAGGGTCGTTTCATCATTAATGATCAAACAAAAAATCTTTATAGAAACAAAAACCTGGTTTAAAACATTATTTTATATATGCAATTTATTTATTGAATTGATTCAGTTTTAGAATCATATTTGATGTTGGGTTGCAAGTTTAAGCTTTTCTATGTTTTTTTTTTGGCGAGTTTTTTTTTTATTTCATCGGTTAATTTCAATGACGTAATAATGCTTAAAAAAATAATGAAACGTTCGTTTAAAAAAATCATTACGATACTTATAAAACGATTGTGAATTAAGAAAAAAAATTGGTGCAAAAGAACCAATTGATTTGAACTGATAAAAATTTAATTCCATTATTTAATAAAAGTTTTCAAACGTCCAAATTAATTTAATTGTAAGAAAAATTTTGTTTTCAAATTAGGCGATTTAATTCTTTTCTCCATAAAACATATAGGATACCATTTATTTATCTTTTTTTCTTAATTGTTCATTTTTACCCCACGACGTTTAACGCGGATACAGAAATATATTTTTGGGGGATGGCATGGATCCCATATGTACGTTCACCTTCCATCACTGCTGCATTTTTCTACTGAAATAATTCCAGATCCTCCACCAATTCTA